>NC_139486.1:58163281-58434709 GCF_008360975.1 Lichenostomus cassidix
TTCAGAGGATGGTTTACCTGTCAGGCACTGATAATTAGTTTGTGGTAACACAGCACTGAACAGTAATATGGGGTGTGCTTTTCGTGGTTTCTTTCAATGGAAAAAGATTATATAAAAAACCACTAAAAATTCTAGGACACCCAAATCAAAATTGCCATAATGGATAAATGACCATAGGGAATATCCCACTCTTGCAGGATGAGAAGGGCAGTTTCAGAGAAAGCATGAGCAAAAAAAAAAATATGAAAAGTGTTTTGAGTCAATAAATTCAAACGTTACAATACAGTCAAGATTTACAGTGGTTAACAACTGTCCTATTTTCATCTCTGGGGTTGCATTTTGCTCCTGAATTCAACTGAATCAATAGATAGATCTAGAAGAAATGTGTAATTTCAAAGAAAAGGAAGTTCTACAGAATGGCTGAGGGACACTTCAATGTCCTCCCTAAATTCCAAACTGAAATATAAATGGGAATTTCTGACTCATAGCCAATTTGTAATTTGTACATGGCAGCTCTTGCTATTCACTGTTAGTGCACAGGCTGAAGCCAAAAATTAGCATTCTTTCTATATGTAATTAGAATTAAAATACAATTTCAGAAAGCAGAACATAATTGTAGAACCAGATCTCACATCGCTACTCCTAAAATTATGATTGTCAGTTCCTTAATAACACTTTTACAGGAAGAAACCATCATTCCCAAAAAGTATTACCTCTGGAAAAAAAGCACTGTAATAATTAGTAGTAGTGCATGGGTATCATATTTGACTGAAATACAGAGTACTCTTCCTTTTTGTTTTCCCAATGATCATAACAGATTTTGTGTTCAATGTACTTGGTAAAATGTATCAGTATTTCTGTGCTACAGCCTTTGGTCCTCTGTATCCAGAATAAGTTCAACTGCCTCTTTAATGGGCATTTCTCCCATTTCTCTGCACTTGGCATATGCCATGAAAATGTCTGAAAGAATAATAGTCTGCAAATTTCTTCTTCCACGCTTTGGCACCTCGTAATTAAAAATCTGTGTATTGTCTGTGGTTATAAAACTAATGAAACCTGCTACTGTGAATGAAGTTGTTACAGAATCATAGTCACCCTCTCTGCTTGAGATTTTTTTTATTATGATTCCCTTTGTTATATATCTTCTCCTTGGAATTTTTCTTCCTTTGACAAACACCAATTAACTCTTAACTATGGATGTATCACTCTCTTTTTCATTATTATTTGATTTGCACAAATATTTTAATACAGCAGGCTAGTATTTTGGGGGAATATGAATGTATGTGATTAATTTAATGTGTTATTTTACATAGAAGTGGTACTTGAGATGAGCAGCACTTACACATCTTGTCATGCCTGATAAGCTGCACTTTCACCTTCAGGCAACAAATGATAATTTTTCTGGTAAATATATTTTTAAGATGTTCACATCCAGCCTAAAAATCGCTTTCTAAAATGTCAAGCTTACTTTAAATCCGTGGAAGGATAAATCATACAGTGTATGATAGCTGTACAACTTGGGGACAGTCATTCCTGGGATTGGGGTGCTTCCTGATAAAACCAAAAAAGACCCCAAAAAAGCAAAAAAAACCACAAACCAAAAAGTTCAAAAAAATGGGTTGTATATTTGTATTCATTATTGGTAACTGTAATACCTGAGTGCTGGCTAGAGATATTTAGCACAAGGACTTGGTGTAGAAAGAATAACTAGGAAAGCAAGTTGCCAAATTTCTTTAAAAGGAAGTACCTGGACATTTTGGTTTTTTTAGACAATGTGATATGAAAAAGAATAAATCAGGTTTAAAAAACATCTGCAAAGCAGTGCATGGTAAGTGCCTGAATCAGTGCCAAATAAAGCTGTTGTTCTGGGTAGTTCATTAACTTGGAAAATCACATTGTAATGGGAAATTATTACATTTAAATCATAGAAAAAGTTGTCTTAAAGTGATAAGAAGCAGCATTAGTCTGAGATGTGGGTTTTTTTGTTATGTCTTCAATAAGTTAATATTTGCGATGCACAAGGATGTAAAACACAGAATTTGCCCTGTAGATTGGCACTAATATTTCAATTCAAAGCCACTTTACTGTCATGTACTTGTCATAACAACAGTGGTGCCAAAAGTATTGCCAAATGGATTTAGGGCTCTGTGCTTTACAAGTTCAATGACAACTAAAATCAAGGCTGATCGTTAATCCTGAACCGTGAGGTTTTTAATTATCGGTATTATTGATAATTACTTTCATTATATAGTTTATTTTGCCCTATAATGTCACAACAATAAATTGTCTGCACTTAATGTGTTTTGGCATGACAAAAAAAACTCTGTGAATTTATATGGAGCTAGTAGAGAGATTGCATTCTTACTCCGTTTCTGTTAATTTCTCTTTCTGGAAAAGGTTAACATTACACCTTACAAAAACCCAAAAATTGTAATAATATCTTTGGCTGTGCTGGGTAAAGATACCTGTGCTCCAATGCAACAAAATGTACATTTTGGAGCAATGAAGAAATGTCTGGAATTCTCATTTGGACCCAATCCTTAAAGGAAGATTTAACAAATTTTAACAGATCCTAGAAAATTACCAGGATGGTGTGATTCATGAAAAATTAACCAGCTGAAAGGGCCAAGATATAATTTATCATAATATTCCATAATGAAGGGTCTGACCACTGGATCAAACCATTGCAAATCCTTGCTCAAGAATCTATGAAAAACTACAAATATAATTTGGGTTATTACTTAGAAATAGTTTTATGCTCAGAACTGGATGTAAAAATAGTGTGTGACCTCATAAATTGATCAGAAGGAGAACTTAAAGGGCACAAAATATTATATATACGGTTTTTATATTATATACATTTATATTAAAAACATATAAATGTGGTGCTTGGGAACATGGTTTAGTGGTGGACCTGGCAGTATCAGGAAATTGGAGTTGATGATCTTAGAGGTCTTTTCCATCCTCAGTTATGCTGTTTCCCTCTGTGGTCAGCTGTCAGCAAACAGCAGGAGCATTGAGGGCAGTGCTCAGATTTGTGCTCCTTTAAAGCCTTAGGAGTCACCTGCTGCCACCTCAGACCTTTTTTGGGTTATAATTAACTGCTGCAGTCAATTATGTCCCCAAGACCTGCAGTTCCAGCGACCTGGAGGTCATTGTGTTCAACCAGGGGAGAGGAAAACTGTAATTAAAAAAAAAAAGAAAAAGGCAATTACTAAATGTACTCAGACATATTTTGTACTCTGCAGTAATAACACAAAATCATATAACACTTTCCTAATGCATAAAGAGGAATATAATGGCACTGAAAAATGACACCATCTGTTGTTCTAGGGTTTAATTTCAAAGACCAAAGGAATATCTCCTAAGACACTTACCTCAGAAAGCTCAGGTGCTGTGAGTATCTGTAAGGCTAATGGAGTAAGAATTTTGTTTTTAAATAGCTAGAAGGTAATTTAATTGCAAAAGCATGACTAGCATGACTTACTTACTCATGTAAGTCTCTCCTGTTCTGCTTTTCATAGCTGCCTTTGGGCTAAGAGAGTTTTATTCTCATTATGATCATCTAGATGGCAGCTATAATCCTGTATTAATGTTAATGGAGGTTCACAAGGTTACAGCAACTCTTGCTGATATCTTTTATTTCTAGAATTTACATCAGCCTGAGTATGTTTTGCTGTTGCCACATACAGATTCCACTGGATTTTTCTATAGCCCTTTTTCTTCTGTTTGTAATCTTTAATAAAATTCTATTACATGCTGGAAATATATTTAACACCAGAGATCATTACATTGAAAGCTGAAGCTCTTTGGTTTTATGACTTACTCTATAGATGTCTTCATTATTATTACATTATATTGATAGTAAATTAGCTTCAAAGGGTTTTTTTTTCAACTGAATACAACCAAGGGAAATTGAAAAAAAAGCCCCTGGTATCTCTTATTTAGTCTGTAACCTTCCTAAAACAAGCTTCTCCTTCAAGTTTTAGTGACATGATATTTATCTTCATTAACTATTTGACCTCACTCCAAATAGCCTTTTTTTAATTAATGTCTTTACCTGTCAGAAGTTTCCATAAAGTCTCCTGTAATCTAATACTTAATATGGCTCAAAACACCATGGGTTACTGCTTGGCAGTGGTTGAAAAGCTGTATATATATATATTTTTTATGTATTTTATATATAATTTATATATATAATTTTATATATATAAAGTTTATATAGATTTGTATATTTATAAATTTATATTTATTTATTTATATATGTATTTATATATGTGTGTGTATATATATAAAATCTGAATTTCTTAGGGAATGTTTTAAATAACATCCCAACTTCCCTAATTTTGCTTCCGTCCAAAGCCAGGACCCCAGGCTGGAGCAGCCTCAAGCTTGCTGTGATGCTCAGCAGATTTCTGAA
This sequence comes from Lichenostomus cassidix, assembly GCF_008360975.1. Classification (NCBI taxonomy): domain Eukaryota; kingdom Metazoa; phylum Chordata; class Aves; order Passeriformes; family Meliphagidae; genus Lichenostomus; species Lichenostomus cassidix. The sequence goes on from NC_139486.1 coordinate 58,167,702, forward strand.
CAAGCTTACTTGTCTTTTTGTCTCTCAGAAACAGAGAAAGACAAAACCCCTCAATTACTTTTCAGATGTTATTATTTTAGAGATATCTTTCCTCAGCTGCTCATAACAAGTGCGGGTTTTTTATTAATTTGTTTTTTTTCTCTCACTTTTTTTGCCTTCTGACAGCAGAGGTGATTGGTAAAATGTACATTATTTCTAATTTTAGTTGAAGTTGCATTTAGCAGAAAAGCAGTAATATATTTTTCACCTTTTGACTTTCCTGGCTGATGTGTTTGTTACATGTTCTGTTAAAAAACATGTGCATGTGAGCAATGACAATAAAACTGAATTAATGTGTCTTTGCAGTTGCACATTAGCAACCCCATTTTAATTTTATTTTAATATTATCCATATTTTCTATGGATATTCTGTGCAAATGAAGACAGAAAATGTGCAGAGGAGCTAACAGATCATTTTAAGTGGTTTACAAAATGGAGTGTAATTTTGAAAATACTCCCAAGGGAATTTTGCTACCCAGGGATATATTGAAGATTTATTTGAAAATTATTAATGCATGCATTCTTTATAAAATATGTATTATTAATCTTAGGAAGTTTGCCTTGATATGTGTATAGGGAGCCAAGTGGGAAACATTAGAGAAAGTCAAAATCCTTTTCCATTAAGACAGTTGAGATCCTTTTCTTTGATTTGAGCAAATATTCGTGAAGAAAATATTCATTGGGCATTTTGGCCATTATTGGGAATTTCCTAGTAACTTGATAAAAAGCATTGCTTTGACTCATAGAGCATAAGAATTAAAAATGAGCTAGTGGTTAAATCCAAGCCACTGAACTTCAATCTAGCCCTGAGCAATTTTAAAAACCACTTCCTGCCTTACACCTGAAGTTTCATCATCTCCCAAAGTGCTTCATCCTCCCCCCTTTTCTACATTTAGGATTTTATGTTAAAGTAATAATAGATAACATGCAAAATAGGAAAAGAGTAAATTAAATGTTACTTTGTTGTCAAATTGAAAGTTATTTAGTCTGAGGGAATGTGCTCTCATATAATGGAAAAGCAGACATTTAATTACAACAAAAAACTTTTAGCACCAAACCTGTTTTGGTTCAAATCCTTAAAAGTTATTTGGTTGGTGCTCAAATTGTGCTTTTGAAGCAATGGAGCCATCCAATTAATTACCATTAAACATTTAATTATTACATATTTTGAGGTAATTTATAGATTATTATTCATTATTGTTCATTATCCCACAGAAAACTGCATTTTCCTTTGTGATTGCTGTAGAAAATCAAGAGTGTTGTTGAAGGAATGTGTTTATTTGGTGTTTGCAGTTTCTTAAGTATTGTAACATCAACCTCCCACACACAGCTGAAGATGCTAAGTACCTTAACAGTTAGAGAAAATAAATTTCCTTTCCCTGCAGTGAAGGAGGAAGGGTACCTGTTTAAAACTTCAGAAGTGGTGGGAGAATGAAGCAGAATCTGTATTTAGACATGCAGTATATATATATATATATATGATATATATGTATGTCTATATATAAAGGGAATGTGAAATTATAGGTTTAGATAATTTAATATAACTAATTGGCTTATAAAAATTTACTAACAAGTTTTTTGTTTCTCTAATAATATTTATTATATGCATGAGTGTTCAATGAAACCGTGTGTTTTCAAAGCTGATTAATTCTATTTCTTTTCGTTTTAGCTGCAGATAAATTTACAATAGACATCTAGAGTTGCTGCTAAGCAAATGGTTATTAGAAGAAATCTGAAGTGAAATGATCCATACAAAGTGAACTAACTGCATTCTGGAATTAGACAGAAGTGTTCATGAGCAACTAAACTGCTAAAAAAAAAGTTTTGCTTTCTACCCCCAGTCTCTGATACCATGTTGGATTAATATTTTGGCATCACTGAAAGTTGCTTTATGCTGTGAATTTATTATCATACACATTAAGGACAGAAGAAACCCCTGAGGACATCTTGTCTCACCTGGCAGAACATTTGCCACATAGATTTTCCATCCAAATTTTGATGTATACCGTGAAAGTTTTATTCTACCAGTTTGCCACTAGTATGAAAAGCCCTAAATAATGCTGTCAGCCATGTCCTCAGGAGCAGAAATTCAGCAAAAAAGGAGCTATAAAGCTGTAACTCAGACCTGCTTTCCTATTTTGCATGTTGAGATCTAAGCTAACTAAGCCCAGATTTTGCCTGTTCTTACCTGGACATTCATTAGGAAAAAAGAAAAAAAAAATGACATCTCACTCTGAAATCCAGTCAGCTAGACAGAATTCTAGCCACCCCTTGTTCTCTATCAACCTTAAGCATATTTTGGTTTTTAGATAATAAAGAGCTGAACAGATGAAATTTTACAGGACAATGAATTTCCTAACAGAATAATTTAGTATCTGACATCATCATTGCTGACACCTGACTTCACTGTCCGCCCCATTAGTACTGATTATTTAAATTCAAGTTCTTTCCAAGCACATGGAATGATGCAGCTTTTATATTTAACAGCCTGCATGGAAATACCTTTCCAGTAAATCACAGCTGAATTCAGTGCAGTCCTGGCAAATTAAACACTGACATGTAATCCAGGCAGCAGCCCAAAACTATGAACAAAAAGGACAGAGATAAGTGTCAAGTCAAAAAAACTTGGGCCAAAGTTACCAAAAAAAAAGTGATTAAAGAAACAATGTTGAAATAAACATTTTACTAAACAGTATGTCCAACATCTGCCTCTTTCCTTTGTAAATCCTGCCAGCTCTTTATAACGAACATCTTTGCTATCTTAATGAAATTTGAGTTTAGACTTCTTTTCCTTATTCACATTTAGCAGAGGAATCATTAGGCATAGAATCAATAACAATGGAAATGTTTGAAAGGTAGAAAAGGCAGTAAAACTTCAGGTCTTCTAATTATAGTCCTATTTTTTATTTGATTTTCCTCTTTCATTTCAGATTTTATAATGACAACTACCTGTTTAATATTTGGCTAGTTACTTAACCCAAAGGCGCTTAGGAGTACTATGTGATTACATGTGATTTGTAGAATGGCTTTTAAAAATATATATGTTTTTATAGGAATACAAATATACATCTTGGAGATTTACAATTTGTCAGAGAATATTCTTGCCCTCCAGAAGAGAAGAGCTAGAAGTTACAGCTAATGGCATTCATCTTGGCTGGCTTTATGGACTAGTGGGCTGGTTATTTAGGCAGCAGGACCATTGAAATTTGGAAATATGGGATGGCATTCTGGTAGGAAATTTTTGCAGATTTAGTACACTTCAAACAATCAGTGGAAGGGAACCAAGAGCTTTGCAATCTTTGTTTTTCCCTTCATAAAATAATGTTCCTGTTACAGTCATAAGTACAAACAAGCCCAGCTGTGTGGAATTTAGCTGTCCTGAGCATCCAGAACAGTCCAACTTCAGCTGGGAGAAATGGCAGCAGAAAGAGCTGAAGGAGAGAAATGAGCAAGAAATGAATGAATTTCTATTCTATAGGATCTCCAACCTCTACAACCATCCATAAAAATCTGTCAAGTACTTCAAAGATTTTTGCCTAATACTTTCAGTTTCTTTACTCCATTTTGCAGTGAAGTTATATTTAGGGCATGATGTGTCCCTTTAGTGTTTGAACTTTTTATTTATCATTTCTCCTATATTGTAGCTCCTGATGTGAAGTCTACAAGTGTTTCTCATATTCATTCTGTATATTTTCATTCTGAAAATATAGGATTTCTATTTCAACTCCTTGGCACAAATGTTGCCATGAAGGAATATCTGTGACTGAAATATCAGTCACTAGGTTAAACTAAAAGTATTCTGGCTTCAAAGAGGATGCATATTCTGTATTTTTTCATTGGCAGGTCTTACTCCTGGTCTAAATGAAAGGGTTTTTTAATTATTATTCATTGTTATTCCCATCTATCATTAACCAAGTACAATTAGAATGAAAAATACCAATGGTTACCTGTGTCTTTTTAAGTTTATTACTATCTTTATTTATCTGTAGTGATTTCTGTGTTATTTTCTTTCTGATGGAATAGCCTGGCTTCCAATAACCACTGAAATGTCACAATCTGTTTCTCTCTGCTTGTATAAAGCACTTTTTCTGTGCCTGTGCAGCAAACAGCAATGATTCTCACACAGCAGGAAGAAAATCTGTTCCTCTACCAACAAACACTTGTCATGAGTTTTTGGACACAGCTTGTCCAGGTGGAAAAATTAAGAAGAGGAAAAATATACAGTTGTTTCACTAATTGTGAAACTGTTTTAATCAATGTTAGATTAGAGATGCCTCCTCCCTGGGGCAGAATTCCATTGGCTGCTCACTGAATCTAACACAGAAGAGCAACAAAATGCATTTGCAAATATACATATTTCATATATATATATACACACACACATATATATATGCACATATATATACATATATATACATATATATATAAGGGATATTGAGATAGAGATGATGTAGATAGATATAGATACAGATTATATAGATATAGATAGATAGATATAGATATAGATAGATATAGATATAGATATAGATATAGATATAGATATAGATATAGATATAGATATATATAGATATAAGGGAACCAAGTACCTTCCTCTAAATTTCTACCCATGAAAGTAATGCCATATTTTGGACTGTCACAATAGCAAGAGCTGTAGTTCCAAATCCTGAGACATTTGGGAAAAAAAAAAAAAAAAAGAAATGTGTGATTTCATGGTTCTGTGCTTTCTCCTCCTTCATGTTTCTGTCATGCTGTGCCAGAATACCCCCTGGAGAATCACAAGGGTAGACAGAAAAGTTTAAGGTCTAACTCCCTCTGCAGATCAAATGGGAGAGAAAAAAGTGAAAAATCATCTCAAATGCATGATTTTAAGATTAGACTAGCCTCCGTAGAGTTGCATAAAATTGCTACTGTGTGAATTTAGAGCCAAAAATAGCAGAAGCACATCATCTAGCTTTTTTAAAAAAGTTATTGACTTGCATAAAATTCTGCTGAAAGGCAGTAAAAGTGTTACATAAACACCAAGAGCAGTTCGACTTGGCCGAGGTGACCCTTCATCTTCAGACAATAATGCTGTGCCTAGATATTTACAGTACATTTAGTGTACTATATCACACCTGCTGGGCTGAGATCTTCAGCTACAGCTAGTAAGCCTAAATCTCTGTCAGGAGGACATAAAAACCCCCAGCCTGTCTCCAGGTAAAACACTTAGAGATTAAAATGTGTGTATTATTTATTGAAGAAGTTTTGGTGGTTGGTTTCTGTTTTCTCTCAACAGCCTTTTCCCAAATGCTAGGAGGTGTAGAGAAATGTATAACACTAATGGGATAGATATCCCAGCATATGATACAAACATAATACAAATTAAAGTCCAGGTTCACCCTGCTGCTGTACAGTCTGTAGTGTACAAATGATGCAAAACCTGTGCTTTGGAGTTGGATATTTTTCATTTTTTTCTACTTTTATGACTGTGTATTTCTAAAGTTTTTCTATTCCTGCGCAGAAGGTAAACCACAGTTTACTTGCCATCTTGATTTTTTATTTGTTCCTATCTTTATGTTTTAAATGTGGGAAGTCTCAGGAAGCCAAAAATGGATTCATGCACTTTTCATGTTTAGGGTCTGAAAGAAGCTTGTATGTATTTGGAGATGGAATTATTTCTGTGTTTTGCCATAATATTCTTAATTTTGATGGAGTGCTGTGTCACTTACTGTCCCTGAGTAGGGTTAGCTTTGTACAGTGCAGCATGGGCAACTGAACAAAACAAAGCTCTTTTCCTGTTATTTGCACTATTAATTTATTAATTTATTAATTAATTTGTAATTAATTGATGCTGCATTTTGCCATGCAGTACTTCTGTTTTCTCATTTATGGAATAAAGGGCAATGTTCACTGCAAAACACAGGAGGTGAGCTCTCTTCAGCAGGCTGGTTCTTACCAGATCCATGCTTTTCCATTGTTCTAAATAAGTTTTGATTTATAATGTGACAAGCAAGAATTAAAAACCAGGAGACAAGATGGAGACAACGTTGCATTAATATTTGCTGTTGTTAGTGACATGCAGACATGTTATCAAAACATACTGTATTTGGGTTTTTTTACTTACCATTGGTCTCAAATGCCTTTTTTTTTCTTTTTTCTTTTTTCTCTTCTTTCTTTTTTTTCTTTTTTTTTCTTTTTTTCTTTTTTTTTCTTTTTTTTCTTTTTTTTTTTTTAAATACCATTGTGGATGCCCTTTTCCTTACATGCTTTCTGACAATACTCTGCAGCCTAGTTGCATACTCAGGGCTATAGTTGTCAAGGTACATTGCAGAAAAATACTTTCAAAACATTTTTTATGCTTAGAAGGATCTCCTGGATAAAAAAAAAATTGTGTCGTTTATTGCCAGACAGTTATAGGAGATTTTCAGCCAGACACCTGAAAATCATGGTGAAGTTTACTCTCTCTTTCTTGGGTTTCAAAAACATATTCAGAAATAAGACTTGAAGAACACTTTTCTTAATGTCAGGCAAAAAAAACCATAGCAGAGCTTTCCTGCCTTTAAAAAAAATATTATAAAAATATTGATAACTAAATATTTTTAATCTGGTCTGTAACAAGGATAATATTCCACAGAAATGAACTGTTAAATAATTAAAGGACATCAAAAGGAGATGCAGCTTTTACTATGTGCAAAGCCAGTTGTTTCTCAAGTTGCTCCAATTTTTTATTTGACCAAGAAGAACAATAAATTAAAACTTTATAATTGAAATACAAATTATTAATGTTGTTCATGCCAGAAGTTTATTAAATTATTAATGTTTTTCATGCCAGAAGTTTATTAACAAGTCCTTTGAAAGAACAATAATTCAGGAAGGACTTGATATGCTATCCAGTAATATTTCTAGATAATCCAGTAATATTTCTAGATGAGCTCCATAGAGCCCTCAGTAATAAATGTAATTCTTTCCTTGGCCATTCAGAGGTTGTTCTATTTTATCTAGGTGACACAGGCTAAGGTGTGTTTGCTGCAATGAAGTGCCTTGAAAGCAACTTAGAAATGATATTTTTAGGCTCTTAAATATATCCAACAGCATATGCATGCCCACACAATATAAATAAAGGGTTTAGGACCCAGTTCTCTTGAGATGTCTGTGCAAAGGATGTCCATGGAGCTGAGCAAATCACTCTCAGATTAATTATAAAGTGACTGTGGCAGATATTTATGATAAGTGAGTCAACTGGAGAGCCATGGGATCTGAACTCAGCTCTCAAATCCTGTAATATTACACCAACATTTCCTTTAAAGCATGTGCCAGCATGGAAAATTTATTTCAGGGAAATGTCACAACAGAGAGGTCATAGAAAAACGCTGCAGCTGGGGACTAAATAAATAGAGGCAAGGGTAGTCTTACAGGAAGAATTCCCTTTTTTGTAAGGCAGTGAACATTCCCAGCTTCCCCTGGAATTGCTGTGGTTGTGCCTAGGACTTTTCAGGAGCAAACCCCAAATGTGTTATCAACAGCTTTCCCCCAGCAGTGAGCTCTCCTCCAAATTCATCCCATCTATTCAGCTCACACATTGCTGCATGGTTAGAAGCAGCACTGGCTTTTGGCAAATATTTCTATCCTTAGCCCAGCTGACTTCAAAGAAAGGAAACTGAGGAGCAACAGAGCATCTCTCTCACCTGTAAAAGTCAGACTACTGATGTAAAGTAGTAGCATCTACCTACAGAGTAGTAGAGATCTAACAGGACTATTAAATTTTCCAGCTGGATTCTATGAAGTGTGATTTATTTGTTGTTTTTTAAGGCACAAGTTTCATATATTGGTATATACTCCAAAAAGAGATGTTTTTCAAAAGACACTTTCCTCCTCTGTAAATATCAGCCAAATGATTAAACACAAGGCAGAAGCTGTAGGCAGCTGTGGGAACACCTACCTGGTTACAAGCAAAATCCCAACAGATGATCAAAGAAAGCAAATATTTCACCAGTTCCACTGATTGCTCTTATGAAATGCAGATGACAAGACTGAAATCTTATATTGCTTTTCACTGACAATGTGTAATTTCCATTTCCACAGGCTCAATTTACAGGTTCTTACACATGTACAAATTTTAGTCTGGTATTTATGTTAGCATATTTTGATTGAATTTGCTGTATGAAGAGGAATATTGGCTGTTTTTATCAAAGGAAAGCCTGTTTGGGTTTTGGTAGAATGATAAGCCAAATGTGCTTTAAATTCACTTTGCAATTATGTCCTCTACAAAAACAGAGCAGGTAAACACTAGGCTAAATTCCTACAGGTAACAAAGGAGAAATTAGGAAGATGCACAATGCTCAATATGTTCTATTTTTCATTGTATTACCATGAAATTCCAGAGCACAGGTGCTCTTGTAAATGGTACTCATTTGGAAAACGTTAATGTTCAGTGACCTACAAAGTTGAATAGCTGGATTTTGTGGTGATGTTACACTGCAGTGTGATTTCGGGTAATGTTGGAATAACATCTGTTGGCATATTTCAGTATTTTTTCTTGCATTACAGAGTAGTTCCACAGGTGTGCAGCTGCAGATCTCAGTTCTGTTATCTGCAGAAAAATATAAGTGTCTTTTTTATTAAAATCTGTCTTGTAACTGTACAGAAGTATGTAGCAGTACATTGCTCTGTACATTACATGCACCTGAATATCCTCCATGGCAATTAATAAATTAATAAATTCCAGACTATTAATAAATTCCAGACTTACACAGGTTAGTTCTCTTATCACCACACCCTACCAACCCACACTTTAAATTCTTTATTTCCTTTGCTAAGTTGGTTTTCAAGTAGTAAGGAGGTTTGATTTCAGGTATGTGTGCACTAAGCACTACTTAGAAGTACTTGGATTGTTTTATGCTGGCCATTATTGATTCAAATTGAATTTGGGCTGTAAATGTTTAACCTCACTAGGCTACAGAACTGTGTAACATGTGGGATTTTCTTTAGTGAGAATTTTCGTGAACAGGCAACTGAAAAAACTGACTCAAATAATTTCAGGTTTTCATTGTCTCATATATTTCACACCAACATGTGCTATGCAACAAGAAGGTGTTAATGTTTTTCCACAGTTTAATCTAAATTGTTATTTATGACTTCCACAAGGTTAGTACAAGGAAAAACTATTTCTAAATTCTGTTTGCAGTTAGGTAATTTTGTCTCTTTCTCTTGTATAATCCTACCAGAACTTTGGTTTGTTGCCTTTTGTTTTTTCTTCTCTAAGCATGTGACTTAGATATTCTCTCTTTTGTTTGCAGTAAAATAGAAGTAAATACATCATTCTGACTGTTGAAAATTGGGGTGCAATGAATCATCACAGTGCTTCTCTTATAGAAAAAGAGATGGTTGTATACATTTTCACAAGGGCTTTCACACCCTCAGCTGCATGGAAATATAAATCAGAAACTGCAGTTGTTCCAAGGTAGTGAGGCAACTGAAAGTGTTGGTTTAAGGTTCTGTTAGAAAACTGCAATTATCTCAAATATGCAATGCTTTCAATATAAGCTGTATGAGGAAAAAACAGCAGAATTCAGTGCACAGCAACAAACCCATGGAACTTCTTTTTATGTGTAGCTAGACATTTTTGGAATTGCTCTAAATTGGCACCCACTGCCTATTTAAATGCCCTAGAAGAGCCCTCCAGCTATTTCTGTAGAAGAACACTGCTCTCCTGTGAATCTTCCCTCCTTTACCAGCCCCTTGCTGTCCTGGAGGCAGTTGGGTGTCAAATACCAGCTGCCTGAAAACAGTTAATAGAATTCCCCTACATCCTGTAAATGCAAATCCATTCTGTATATTACTAGAGGAAGCTGACCAATTATTATTTTTATCTTCTGTTTCTGTGCTACTTTCCTATCTCTGAGCACATTTGTGAGTTAACCTTGAGGTGGTTAAGATGTAACTTTTTCCCCCAGGAGATTGACTTTATCTAGAATACATATTTAGTAGGAAATACTAAAAACAGTGTTTGAAAACGCCAAGATATCTTCCCTTGTTCTTGACAAATGAAACTTTTATTATTTTCTTTTAGGATAGCTTTTTTTTCAAGGACTCCAGAACACTAAAAAAGCAAAAATTTAAACCCATTTAAATGGTAGTAGCATATATGAGGGAAAATTCTGCACTCATAGTCAGGTTATGAAAATAATTATTCAGGGAATTGACATCTAGCTATGTCATCTGTCATCCCAGATGATCCATTTGAAAGAAAAGTCCTTTCACTTTGATGGATGTTCAGCCATGTGAGATCATTGTGGATGTTCATCCCCAAAAAATTCTTTTATAAGCAAAACAAATGTCTGTGAAATGTGAAGAAGATGAATTGCGATCTTTCAGTACCCATGTTGCAGATATCCTAACAATTTCCATTTCTAATAAGAGTGGGGTTGTTCCAGACTATTTGAACAACTTACTAGAGTTTTGCTCAATGCTTATTTTTGGCACATTATTTGGAAAAATAAGCAGCTATTTATTTTTTTGGCATAAAAATAAGCAGCTATTTTCCATCTTAAAGACATTTGAATACAGTGCAAATTGGAGCAAAAAGAAAATAACCACATGGGCAAACATGTTTGCTTTAGAAACAGTATGTAGGAGTTTTAAGATCTGGTACATTATAGGATTTGCAGTCCTTTAAAAAGAATTGTCCTATCTGATTATATCTCTGTAGATATGCAATAAATAGATATAAAAATGAAAATATGTCTCACCCATGTACTGTTGAATAATATTGACTATAGAAAAGCTAGTTATCTCTACTGTAAAACATGCCAAATATGTATGTCTATATATGTCCAGTGACCATCACACTTACAGAAATATGTAGCTTTATTACTGGGGTTTTTTATTGTCTTCTCATTTATTTTTGCATGTGAGTTACTGTGGAAGATTTTTAAATCAGGATACAAAGAAAAGAAATACAATGGGTTTTTTTATACTATACATAGATATTAATCAATATTTGTCTGTGAATTCTGTTGTGGAAAGGTGTAATAGATACTTAACTACTTTACAATCTAAAATTTGGAATAAGGTGCTCTTTAAGGTCCTGTTCAACCCAAGCCAGTCTGTGATTCTATGAAACTTGTAGGGCTAGGGGTATAACTCAAAAGTCTATAATACAATTATATCCAGTTCAAAATGATGTGAGCTTTTGTAATTGCAAATGATGCTATTCAAAAAAGAAAGGTGGAGGAAAACATTATGGGTTTAGCACCTTTTTCTTGGCCAAAATTAGTGTATGAGGCATTACAGGGCAGCTGGCCTGTGTGTGTGTGCAATGTACCACAGAGTCACTGTTTCCAGGAGCAGTCAGAGCTGCCTTTGGAAAGGTGATATCTCTGGCTCTTGATCTATGCACCTTGCCCAGAAAAGCTCTGATAACTTCATCCACCTGCTAAATACAAAACTGCTCCTGTTTTACAGTAAGTGCCAAAAATCCTTGAGCAACTCGGGACCTCCTTGACATGCCAAAAGCCACTTCCATCTCAAAAGAATATAAGACATGTCCCAGAACAACCCAAAACTGAGTGCACTGAGAGGTGGGGATGACTCCTGCCTTGGCTGTTCCTGTCTGTAGCATTTGGCAAACCATCTGGTCAGCAGCCTTGGTGAAGATTGGCCAAGAGGAGCAACCCCAGTCCAGGGGGATCTCTCAGTCTGGCCTCACTCAACATGCCAAACTGATGGCACAAAGTGTGGCAACACAGATTCTTTCCCATGGGAATTTTTCTCTTCTTCTTCCTGTGCTTTTATAAATAAAGATAAACTTTTAATGTTATTAAAATGGTCTCTGGAAAGATAGGCAGTTCAAGCCTGGCCAATCAGCCTAGGGGGAGGTTTTGAATTGACCCAATCTGGACGACCTGTGAAAGTCTGTATAAGTTCTAAAAAGTAAATAACAAATTCAGAATTGTGTCCAGCTGAGATTCTGTCTGGCTTCTTCACTCTGCTAGCGGTTCAGCAGTGACAAGGAAGTGCAGCTGGCACAGCAAAGCCAGGCTGGCAAGTCTTCTTTGCTGTAGGTGGTTTTTGAATGTTTGCAGGTTGGGTTCATGTAACCTTCAAAACGTGTTTCTGGACAAACTGCAGGATTTCAGTATTTGAAGTTCATCAAAATGGGCATATGGAGACACTGCTCGTGATCAGAGGGAAACCATCAAACCATCCTGGCTGTCCTAGAACTGAGGGTTTTTGGTCCTTGGATGTCATGAACTTGCACTCTGCCAGAAACTGCTTAGTTGGTTTGCTTACATTGAAAATGCTGTGCAGTCTTGCCGTTAGATCACCATGAGTTCCTTTTTTCCCTTTTTTTTTTTTTTTTTTAATGAGGAAATTGATTATCACCAGCAACCCTCAGTGTAGAAAAGAGTAATCTGTGACAGTCTAAGCAACAGGAAATAATTGCATTGATGTGACCCATATTGGTGTTGGCAGGTTGCCTAGCAAGTCCTCCTGTCCATAGCACTGTGGCATCCCACCTGAAAAACTGCTGACTGCAGAATAAGGGTTGGGCAGTCATGCCAAAAAGTGATGTGAGAAGAGCCAGAAGGACTATTTCTAATATGGGGTAAAACTGAGCTACATGTCAAAGTCAAAAAATCTTTTGAAAGGTGGAATTCAGTTGACCTAATTTTGCAGTTTTATTTAGCAGTGGAGGTGAGGCTATTATAACAACAGTGCAAACTTTGAGAAGAAAAGCTCAAGAAAAAGGTGATATCAAACATTTCTAGTGTTTGATATCAGAAATGAAAAACAGATAAAGTAAATTTATAAAATATATAATGAAAAACTTATAAAATATATAAAATACATGAAGGAAATTTCAAAGGCATGAAGGAGAACTGGGCTTTTATTTATCCCACTTCAGACTTTAGAAGAGATCTCAAAGAAATAAGGAGTCTGGTTTGCTTCTCTCCAAGTATTCTGCAAGTTTTGCTGCAACCCAAGCACTCATCAACAGTCTAGTTTCCTCTGCAAGCATTTAAAACAATTATTTCATTTTAAACAATTGTTTCAAGTATCTGAAATGCAAAGCTTGGGTTTTAGTCAAGCTTGTAAGGTCTCACTAGTAAGAGGCTGTAACTTCTAAATTGTTTCAAAGAAAAAAAAAAATGATTTCATGTTCCTTGAAAAAAAGCTTGCATTTGAAATCCCATATTGAAAAGATTTGAGGAGGGTTTAGAAAGCTTTAATTAAATTGGGAAGGACTTCATAATCTTTATCCAGACAATTTCACTCTGGAATACTTGATGTCATTTTTATTAAGTGAGGTGTCAGTCTAGTAAACAGGCCTCACTCAGAGAAATAATAGCATATTCTTTTTTATATGAGAAGTTATTTTTAATAATAAAACATCCTATTTGCAAAGTCTTCCTGTAAGACTCACACATCATCAGCAAGCAGATAAGCCTCTAAATTTTTTTTGTGAAAAAAGCCAGTGTTGGTCCTAAAATTTTAGAGAATAAAAATGCCTAAGCAGATGCAAGAAGCCCTCTGGTGTTTTGGTCAGAATTCAAATTTAAAGGATCCAACCAGCATCTTCCCTCTGCTCTGCTTTCCTCCTTTGGCCTCTGTGAGAAGTGTGGTGCTTTAAACTTGAACTTCAGATATACAGATCAGTGTCACCTCAGGGTAACAGGATGAGAAAGGATTGGAGGTGATGGCTGTGGGATAGCTGAGGGGATGCAGTGTCCATCAGCTAGAAAGCAGGGAATGAGGGTTGGGCTGGTGTCTGTCTGAGCAGTGCAGCTCTGGTGAGTGATTTATAAAGTTTGTTGCAGAATTGGATCCTACTGGCTAAGGCAATCGTATAGAAATTGGAAAACCTCATAAAATCTTGTCTTTCATTCTGGGAGAGAAAAAAGAAGAAAAGCTCTAATATGTTATAATGCACTTCACTCTTTTGAAAACTAAAGAGGGGACAACCAGAAATTTTCCTGTTTTCCAGTTTCCTAGAAACAGGAAATGCTGTAAACATCCGAAAATGTGACACTTGGAAAGCACTTTCTTGATGACAGCTCACCTAAAACATCTCAAACTTCCCCTCGCTCTGTGGAAATGAGTACAACATGCTGAGAAATCGTGTATCATTTGCTTAGGTACATTTTAAGCAAGAATCAGATTCTGAAACAAGAAGCTCTATGGCCAAGCCTTTATTCTCCTCAGGCAATAAGGCTCAAAGCTGTCTGGTTCTGCTGGCATCCCAGGTGGATTCACAGAGTGGGGTAGTCAAGAAATCAAGTGAACATATGTTTTAGCATTTATTGGACATTTGCTTCTTTTATTCGATGGGAAGAAATTTAAGTTTGAAGAACTGTAATTTCTTTCAGTCCAAGCAGACAGGTCACTCAATGCAGGTAATAAATGGCATTTATTATTTAACAAAACAATTGTTTCTATTGATCTTTCAGATTTGTTTACCTCCACATTACTTCCTCCAGCAGTCAGTTGCTCTAGAAAACTAACAAATCCTCATTGGAGAGCTGTTAACCTGAGGCTATTTGAACTATTTTATTTCAACTGTGAATTGAACTATTATTGATGGTTCAAGTTAAATTGTAAATAGTGACCTGCTTGGTTTGGTTTCTCCTGTTCTCCAACATTTTTGGAAACTTTGTATAACTTAATAATTCAATGCAGTATAAGTGACATGAAAAGGATTTCAAAAATGGTGTCTGAAGTTCTGACTTTCCTTTGCAGGGAAATTATTTTGCTTTGTTTCCTGTCACCCCCCTGAAGATTTCAATATGTCTTGCAGACAGTTTGATGCTTTCAGGATTGTTTCAGTGCATGTTCTTCTTTTTTTGTCCCTTTGAACATTAAGAGGTACAGGAAATAGAGAAAATGATGCTTAAAATGAGCAACAAGTCAGTGGTAGGAAGTGCAGTGATTATATAAAGTGATAGCAGAGTGCCTGCCCCATGCAGTTCTGGGTGTAAGGAGAGAAAGGCAGGAAAAGGAACATTTTTGCCATTTTGCAGCCTGGGACAAGACCTTTTGGTTTTTTTATTGTTATCCTGAATTTTCAAATGTGACTTATTTGATATTTTATCTCAATTATATTAATGTTTCCATTTTTTTTCATTTTTCCAGGTCTGGCAAAATGTCTCAGCAGAGAAAAAGAATTTCCACGTGGCCTTGAAAAAGGAAGAAAATCAAAGCACCCAGGAGTGTGATTCTCAAGATGTAAGATGAGCTCACCTGAAAAACAGGGTCTAATCTGGGTTGTATGAAAACATTAATGTTTTAGGGAACTACCAATGGGATTTTTCCTATTCAGGATGGTACTCATATTCTATCAGCCAGCTGTGCTCTGCACTGAAGTGCTGAGGAGCAAATGCGGTTAGCTGTCAATTTCTGCATGTATATTATCTGGGTTTCTATTAGAAACTACTTAACAGAACTGGTAGAGCTGTTGCAGGAAGAGCAGTGGTGGAAATTGTGTCATTTCTGTTTAACTATTTCAAGAACCCTTTTCCTTTTTTTCCTTTTCCTTTTCCTTCTCCTCTCCTCTCTCCTCTCCTCTCCTCTCCTCTCCTCTCCTCTCCTCTCCTCTCCTCTCCTCTCCTCTCCTCTCCTCTCCTCTCCCTCTCCTCTCCTCTCCTCTCCTCTCCTCTCCTCTCCTCTCCTCTCCTCTCCTCTCCTCTCCTCTCCTCGCTGAACTGTTGCCTGCACTATAATGAGAGGCAAAAACCTTATTTACACATCTTCATATTTATTACAAATTTATCTATTACTAATAATCAGGCCCAGCCTTCACTGCTGCTTCATTTAATGAAGCAGAACCTTTGGGGAGAGGTGAGAGATGACAGCATCATGGTTGGAAGGATGTGATTTTGCTCACTGCCAGCCTAGAAAAGCTGCAAGCTGCGTTTTTCTTATGGCAGCTCTGAGAGAAAGCTGAATTTGGTGCTTTTACTGAGGCAATGCACTCATTCAAACAGCATGGTGTGAGCTCTGAACAGAAATCTCAAATGCAGCTATTGTGGCTGTGATAATAAAGATACAAATAGAACAGGAAAAATACAGAAAAAAATGAATTAGAGCAATTTTCCTGAGAAAGTCTGCTCTGGCTGTTGAGGATTTTCTGCTCAATAGTCCAAAAGGTATAGTGCTGCTTTGACTAATTTGCAGGTGAAATATACCTATGGAATATTCAATAGATATTGGATATATTGTTATATCTCAAGATGTAACAAAGTCCTGTGGAGGTAAACTGGGTAGCCTGCTGTTATTGATCATGGCAGTGGGAAGAAAATTCTGGGAAAAAAACTCAGATAATTGAGTATTCAACAAATTGTAGAAAAAGTACAGACTATCCATTTATTACAGATATGTTATAAGTTTATTCAGTTGTAAATTACCTCCCTTCTGCCACATCCTCTACAGAACAAGGAGAAATTGCATATCCATGAGAATGCATCATTTGCTGTTGCACATTTCTTATCCTCTAAATGGAAAGGAAACTCCATTTTCTTAATCAAAACTGAAAGTGGAGAAGAAAAATATGTAAAATTATAAAGTTGGAGTGAACTCTGTTTAGGTTATGATTAGATTAGATTAGATTTGATTAGATGAACTAACTAGATGAGGTTAGTTATCTCTTGGAAAAGTTACGGAAGGTTTAATGAAATGTAGAATATTTTCAGTAGACACTGAGGTAATTTAGGCTAAATATTTGTGTAAAGAAGTTCAAACAGCTCTTTGTTACCTAAGTGAATACATCAAAAGAGAAAGAAAAAAAAACTGTTAACATATTTCAAAAATCAAAAGACTATTTAATTTCTGTATCAACTACTGCAGTGAAAGACACTTAAAATATTCACTTTTCCTTAAAATCAAGGTTTCAGATATTTTGATTAGTTCAGTGGTTGTTTTTTGTGCTTCTAGCAGCTAATATTTTAGCCATTTAGTTAGCCAGCATGGGGTGCTGCTTGCTATGAGGAATTTGTCCCTGCAGTGGCACATCCCCTGTACCCCCAGGGGAAGCAGATTACTGCAATTGGAGTTAAAAATGGTCCTGAGTTGAACTCTTCTTCAAGATTCAAGCTAAATTAAAATCCAGCTCTATTCCCTCCATTTGTCTAAGTAACATTTTCCAAGTGAAAAGAAATTAGGTTATCTGTATTATCTATTATAGCCTACATTGTTAGGCTACAATGGAATTCAGTTTTATATCATTTAATCTCACAATTATCATATTTTAGGCCCAATTCTATGTTTATGGGACTCACATTTCCCTTGAATTTAAAATCTTCAAGGTTTGCTAAGTCTGTATTTGACAAAACTTCCTGCATGGAGGAAAAAAGTAATAAAATCAATGAAATCATACCTTAGGGGTATTCAAATTAACTGTGCCCTGCTAGATAATGTTCCTTATTGTAAAATCAAGCAGGCAATGGTTTTCCCAGTTTTATCTTTCTTCTAAGCATGTTGCTGGTATAAATTCATTTTTCTACTGATAAAATGAGCATTATGTAATATTCATAGTTCCATTCTGTTCACATTAAATGAAAATCAATGTAGGACTCACACTGATACCCAACACACTGTGCTGTGGTGTCTGTTGGAGGAATGGCTTTGACAGCGAAGTTCCAAAAAATATTGTGAGGACAACCCTGTCTCCAAGAAAGGAAGGCCTGTTCTTATTTATCCCAATCAGAAACACAATTTTTTTGTAATTAAAAAACTTACTAAAACAGGGAGACATGTTCTCCCTGTACACATGAGACTTTTATATTTTTTTAAATTTTTTTCATATAAATATATATAAAAATTTGAGGCCATCATGGGAGAATAAAACATCCCACTTTGTCAGAATACTCTGATTTCACTTTAAATACCACGAAAGTAATGAAAATAATGAGAAAATGTTCTTGTGAATTGAAGGACTAATTAAAAGAAAGCAATAAATTTTCAAAGAAAATCAAAGCATCACATATGTTTTTCATAACAGTTCTAACTATTTTACAAATCTGAGGTACATCCTTGTGCCCCTTTCATCCCGTGGATTGCTCACAGTGGTGACTAAAGTAATTTTCCAGGTTGTTGATTAAGTTAAAACTATTTTCTTTATCTTATACACACTGTTCATCTGACATTGGGCTAGCAACATCATCACTATTGTGATTATTATTATTATTATTATTATTATGCCACATTGACACAGAGAGAGACAAGGAAGAATTCAAATTACTAGCCATGAGAACTGAACTAAAAATACTTCTCTCCATAATTAACCTTCACACATTGACATTGGAGATACCTACAGTTCTGAAAGAACTGCCAGGAATTTGTTTTCCCAAAGGACCATATTACTTCAGTGATACCAAGCTGCAATTTGCAGCTGTGAACATTAGCACTTGGAGAAAATTTGACATTTGGGAAGAGTTTTTAATGTATTTTTATCAGTACTTGGCTGTGTGTATTTTTTTTCTGAAGTTTTCACAGCTGCTTAACTCCCAATGAAGGGAGATTAAGGGTGGCTGGTTAAGAACATATGACAGGTTTTAATACAGCATTTTTAAAGAAAAATTAATCAAGATGTACTTAAAACTCTGTTGCTTAGAAACCTAATACTTCAGAAATACTTTCTCAGAACTTGACAAAGATCCTTTTATTGGGTCTCTGATAAATAAAGTGTGATTTATATTTTGGAAGAATTAGGGTGGTAAAGACTAACTAGAGAAGAACATGCAATATTACAGATATTAAGGCGAAAAATAAAGCAAAATTGTTAGTTACTGGTTCCAATTGGCATTTTTAAGTCTGTATAGTTACGTATCTCTGGCTTAAATTTGTGGGTTTTCTGCAATTTTCTTTTTATGGGGTTAATGCCTGTTCACAGTAATTAATGTAGTTTAAATTAGAACAAATACAAATGAAGATTTATTGACACATGAGATACAGACTAGCAAATTTGGAAATTTGATACTAATGATATTTATCTGTAATGCAATTTCACATGTGACCAGTAACAGCCAGAAGTAGGTTGGATAACCTGTGATACATAATCTGAAATTCATCAAAAACAAACAAACAAGAAAACCCTTCAATTTTATTGTGAAGGTTTCCATTATTTAGATTATTTTTACTTTATTAGAGGCATCTTGTCAAGACTATTTTTTCTTAGCCTTATCCAGAGATGTTTTCCTATTCTCTGGTTCCTGTGCAGAACCAGAGTTCTGCAGAGCTCTTTCTCCCCTGTATCCTTTCCCTTGTCTGTCTTCCCAAAAGCTTTTGGCATTTTGGTTTTTACACCACAATTTACTCTGTTCCCTTTCCATACCAAATAATTCTTATGCGTCTAACACATAATTTAAAACCACCTATTTGGTATTGCTAAAACATTGAAGAATTTATAAAATAATCCTTTCCTCTCAGTCCTCACCTTAGATTTTTTGCTCTTTGTCCTGGTCGAACCTTCTCTGATAAACACAAGTGATAGTGCTTTTATTTGCTGCCTTAATTTCCTGCAGTAAACAAACACTACTTGTTCATTAATCACTCAGTGACAGACGACATTGAGGATTGGAGCCAAACTTGCACATGTTTCCAAGCAACCACAGTATATTCATTTGCTTAAAGCAGTTTCCATTGCAGAGCTTTGCTCACATTGTAGTCTCTGATTGTTTTCCAAGGGGAGTGAAAAGAGAAAAAAAGTAACTATTGATATTAAAAAATTTCAAACTAATAAAATACTTAAAGTAAATTTAGTTCTGTAAATGAAGACTATGAAGGTCATAAGAAGTTACAACATCTGAGTTTAACCATCTGTGATCTAAAACAGAAGGATGTGAAAAATTGAAAAATTTCACCTATTTCTTGCTCTGAGCCTTTCTTCTAAACAGTGAGGGTTAAAACAGCTTCCAGTACAGATCTGTGAAAAATTCACGAACAAATCTGATCAAACGTGAATTTGAATAAACTGTGAACCTATCTTGGCTAATGGCAACTAAGATAACTAGTTTGTCAGTTGACCTAATTGTCCTTTTCTCCCACATCTGATTTATTTTCTGCAGAACTAACTCAGTACTTCCTCCCCCATCACCCTACTCTACAAACATCCTCCACATCTGCTGTTCTTGCCCTCTGAAGCCAAAAGGAGCAGTGATGCAAAGGAAAACCAAAACTTCAATGTTTGGTCATCTAAATCTGCAGGATGCTGTTTAGCTGCAGCAGAATTATTTTCTAGCTGCAAAAGCTGTTGTAATATCACTTATTTACACTTGATTTCCTGTCCACTTGGGATTTGGTTATTTGACCTTAAATTGTGATGATTTTTTGACCATAAAGCCAGATCTTACTTGCTGAGTTGATGCAGTGGAAAACCCTCTAGTTACACTGTTCAACTGCCTGGAGATAAAGTTGAGTATTTGAAAAGCCAGCAGACCTGCTGAGTTCTAACTGGCTCGTTGAAAATTCTTTTTAAATGAAGCTGCACACTCTGTTTATCCACCTTTGTCATTTATACAGCTGTGAAGCTCTCCAGCTTTGCAGTGCTATTTACCAGGAGAACTGGACACCATAACTTCTGAAATTTTGTGTACAGTGCTGACCAAGCTGCAGATTTTATAACCCAAACTTCTGAACTGACAAAAAGACAAAAACAACACAGAATTTCAAGGCATTTCCCCCATCTCAATTTTTCTGTCATGTTAAATTTCTCACTTACTGCTCTGGATTTTTTTTTCATTTCACAAAATTTATTGTTTAAAGCTAAATGCACTTCTATGAAAATTTGATTTTACAAACAGAAACAGATCATTAATGTGTTTCCTAAAGTTTATGTAGACCAAGTAACAAGTGTTCAACATCACTAAATTTGTTTTTTTTCCTCTGCCATATAGAAGAAAATCATAATAGAACTTCTGTTGTGCTTAGTCATAAAAATTGTCAACATTGGCCAAACTAAATTTTAAAGAGATGTTCAGAAACTATGCAATTTGGAAACAGTGACTGTGAAAACAATGAAATAGTCTGGCCAACTATCAAACACACTGGAATAAATGATTTTTTTCCTAAAATCCCACTTTGGAAAAGGTTTTGCTTTCATACTTAGAATTCTCACCGCTCTGTTTTAGACTTTTTAATGTTGAGTTTTCAACTGTTAGATCTTTCTTGATGTTTTATGACAAAAATACTGTATATGTAACTTACTGAATATGTTTGTCTTACAAATGTGCCCATTATTGCAAAATATAGGGCAGATGTTCCAAACATACCACCCAGAAAACTTAATGGTGAAGTAAATAATTCCTCCACGCAGAAGATATAAAGATTATTCTGTAAAATTAGTTTGTTCATGGGTGAAATGTTGAGATCTGTCACTAGTAGTTAAATACAATTTATAAAATTACTATATTTTTTTATTAAAATGAATTAAGGAAAGAGAAGAGGCAGGGCTCTAAACAGCAGAGAAATCTATCTTTCTATTTTATTTCACTGCTCTGAGTCATAAAACTCCTTCAAGGATTAATCATCATTCACTGGACAAAGCCTGGCAAGTGTTGAAGGTTTGCTTCCTGAATCTAGACAAAAGTGGATTGCTTGTGTGGGCACATGCAAATGAAACAAGGATTAAGTAGAACTGAATGAGAAGTCTTTAGGAACTGAGGAAAATATCTCTGGCAGGTTCTCTTCATCTCTGATGAAGATGAAGTGTCACCTAGAAATGTGACAGTTTCAGTTAAAGCTTTGAGAAATGTTCAGCTCAGCTTAGGATGAGGAAAGCAATGAAATATCCTGAATTCTCTTCCCAACCTGGTGAAGATTTTGACCAATGAACAGAGTAAATACTAATTGGATCTCCAGAACATTAGGAACTGTGCTTCTGAATGAGATCAGGATTTTTATGATCAGGAGTTTGTCTGCCATCCCTGCTCCCTTTGAAACAGCCAACCTCAGGCTCCCTAAAAAGAAAACAACACAGGAAATAGTTAGGGATAAAAGACCTGTTTTGTTCTGAACGCCAATGGCAGGAAATGAACTTCAGCAATGAAGTTGGAATCTCAGAAATTAAGTTAGTTTTTTTTTCTTTTGTTGTGCTGTCAGTTTCATAAATGCAGAAGAATATTTTTTAATAATCTTGCAAGAAAAGTTCATGAGAAAGACATTTAGCCTTTCACCATGCTAACAGTAAGTTGCATTTTTAAAAATGCTGAGATATATTAGTCACCCAGAGTTTTTCAGCTAGATCAAAGCAGGGTGTGCTGAATTTTCTCCTCCTCCCTTTATATCTTCTGAGGTATTTTGTCTTGCCTGGCTTCATTCAGTTCTTGGTCACCTGGCTTCATTTAGCTCTTGGTGATGGAGATTTTTCTTCCCTAAAAAATCATCATCATCATCATTATTATTATTATTATTATTATGTCACATTAACACAGAGAGAGACAAGGAAATATTCAAATTATTAGCTGTGAGAACTGAACTAAAAATGTCTCTCTCCATAATTAACCTTCACACATTGACATTAGAGATACCTACAGTTCTGCAAGATTTTTTTCCCCTAAAAAAATTTTTAGTATGTAGCTTAAGAGCCTGCTTAAACTTCTCTGGAAGCACTAAGAGGAGCAGGCAAAAAATAATTTCATATTTATTCTGAATTTTTAATCATTACCCCTGCATTAAAAGGTGAGGCTGCATTGCTTGCAGAGATGCCTGTGTCTTGTTCAAATCTCCAGGGGGTGAGAGAGAGGCAGAGCCTCTTCCCTGCCCTCCCCTGCAGCCAGCACAGGTTTAAAACTTACCTGAGACCAGCAGAGATCATGTGCAGCCTGAACTCAGAGAGCTTTCTGCCCAACAGCAGGGGAAACAGTCCATATTGGCAAATGTCATTTCACCAATGTTGCACTTGGTGGGAAAACTTGAACATCCTTGAAGTATTCCTGAAAATATTTTAAATTAAATATTTTAAATTACAACCTGCTGTGTTATGATGGTACAAGAGGATTTAATGGAGCTGTATTAACAGGACTGACTTGAGACCAGGTTTTTTACTTTCTAAATATTTTCTCCAAAGATGCTTTTACTCTTTTGTTAGCACTTTATGAACATTTCTGTAATAATCTTTCAAACAAAAGTTCACTCTTTGGGAGAAAAGCAATTGATCTTTCCCTGACAGAAATGGAGAAAGCTGCTTTTCTCCCAGCTGTGTGTATCTCTGTGCAAGTATCTGCTGAGGAACATTTTTTCAGCTTTTACTCAACTTTTCCTGTTGAGTAATGATGTTGCAAGGTACAGGAATTCCTGCCCTTGTGGGAGGAGCACAGAGTTCCTCCCTGACATGTGTCCCTGAAATATTGAAATCTTGATTCAAAGCCTGGCATGATCCCTGAATCTCTTCCTGCAGGTACTTCTAAAAGCTTATCTCCATAAAATAAAATAGAAAAAAGCAACCCACCCTGACAACATTTCAACACCGTTATTTTCCAAAAGCAATTCTTTTTGCTTTTTGATAGTTTCTGCCATGTCAAGCTCTCCTTCTGTCCTTTTGTAATTAGTGTAGCTCTCACAGGAGGGAATCTGACAGAAAGAGAGTCACACAGACAAACCAACAAAACAATCCACTCCTTGGCACTGAGGGAATTAGCAGCAATAACAGAAGTTTAATATTTTACCTTTTTTAGCTGTCACCTAAGGTTGTGAAAGGTATTCATTGGGTTTAAATTTCTCCATTGGTCTCTAGCTGAGGGACAGGAAGATATATGTATTGTGTGTATTTGCTTGTTTCTGTATTTATATATGCACAGATATATACAAAAGCATGGAAATACTCACATAGGTGTGTATATATATATATGTGTATATATGTATGTGTTTTTATATATATATATATATGCCTGAGGTCATATATAATATATGATGCATCTATATATCTATATCTATATATCTATATCTATATATCTATATCTATATCTGAACTATGTTGGTGAAATAGATGACCTGATTTCATTTTTAGTATATACAGTCAAAGCAAATTCTGGATATGTAAATGATCTTATATTTAATTAATATTACTTCTGTCCTCTTCATTACACAGCTTGCAATCCTGTTCATTATTTGACCTATAATAACTTTTGTCCCCAAGCTGCTCACCCAGAAGTCACCCAAAACCTCATTTTTTCTGAACATGATTCAGCTGGAAATATTTTTTTAATCTAAATTGATAATAAATAATTTAAATGGAAGTTTTGCCAGGACCACACTTCTAAGGTTTTGAAGTACGAAAAGTCTACTAAAAATTGCTACTCTGTCATCTGACTTTTTAGTCTTTGTATAGAACATGAACCACATGTTTTTCTTTGATGTTTTGTTTGATTTTTGTCATAAAAGGAGTAGATGCATCATCAATGGACTTTAATCAATACTGCCTTGATTACTCCCTATATTAATCCAACTTCTACTTGCTATTCTCTAGAGTGGGCAAATATGAAAAAGAGTTTCCCACATCAATCAATCTGCATCTTCTCAGAGGTTCACTTCAGCAGCTTAAACATTACTAAACCCCCGAAATGTTAAGTTGGAAAGAGTCTTGGTGACTTAAATCTGTGAAAACCCCATCATTTTCACTCAATTTAAATGTATCAGTTTTAATAGCAAAGCAAGTAGAGAAATTCCAATGGGAAATCATTTTAGAGTAACGGCCAAATATTATCAATATTTTATTGTATTTCATGTTTCAACTTCTTTTCCTATGGCATCATTAATCCTACTCCTGAAGGGACTTAAATAACAGTACAGTAGAAATTTCAGTACTCGGTAATTAGTTTTATTTATGGTTTGCAACTCTGCTTTCCCAGATATTGAAAAGCATATTGGCAAAGAATATAACATTATTCCTGGAATAAAATTCATGTAACACAATTTTCTGTACCTTGAGGGTCATCTGACTTCCCCATTCAGTGACTTTCTATTCCCATTCAGGGATTCTTGTGCCTAAGAAATCTAGAGTTTAGTCAAGAGAATACCAATACAAAAGTTCTAACTGTAATGCTGATTTTCCACTGCTTGTTAGTATTTCCCCACCCATAAAAGACACTTCTAATTACTTTTCTGTTCCCTAGGACCACTTGTAGGAGTAAACTACACTATTGGTGGTGAGATTTACATGAGGAAAAAAAGCTGGATAAGCATTAAGTTGTTAAACTTGCTGCTGCAAGACTATATTTTTAAAGATTATTGCAGAGATGATGGGAGTCTGGGATAAGCTTAGCTATGAAAACTTTGTTCCATTTCATCAACTAGGCTTAAAAGAAGACCCAGTGTTGTTATTTTTTTTTGGTTTGTTGGGGATTTTTATTATTCCTTTCTTTAGGAAAACTATGAATATTTTAGGAAAAAATCTGAAGCAGTTCTCTCTGACATTTGTATCGACAGGTTGCCAAGACATGTTTGGGGAATCGTAATGATTCAGCATCTCCTTTGAAGGCAGCAGAAACAGAGACAAGCATTCAGGTATTCCCTTTCAGAGTAATTGCTGGGGTTTTGCTAAAAGGTCTGGTGAAACACACAATTACTATTTATTTATTTAGATTTACTTACACATTCTTCACAAAGTTCTGTCTCAGAAGAGTACTTAGCTCAGACTTTGCATCTGAACGGAATTCCTCTGTTCAAAATGCTTTCTGGATGGTGACAATTTGCAAAACTACTGAATATTTGACAAACTAATACTCAAATGACTTACTACTCAAATGTCTTTTTTGGATAGTGTGATGTATTTAGCCCTGGAAGCAGGAGAAGGGAGAGATTTCCAAAATAATTACATATCTGCAATTATATGAAGCTGTATGCAGCATCAGACTTGTTTGGTTTTGCACTGTAAAGGTTGTTAAATCTGCTTCATTTAATAGAGATCAGAACACTTTTCTAGGCACAGTTGGCAAATATCATATTCTGCTGCAGCAGTTTATGACTGGTACATCAGTTTAATAGAAATACAGCTCTATGTGCACCATTGCCATGGATTTTTAACATACTTTTTAATTTTGCTTTTGTATATATGCATTCTATACACAGTGTTTACACTGATGCTGTTTTCACCTCCACAGAAGTTGCACAGCCCTCCATGGACTAAACCTGAAGATAAAAAGTCACCGGAAAAAAAAGAGAAAAAATACGAAGATAAAAAATCACCGGAAAAAAAAGAGAAAAAATATGGAGAATCGCTTACCACACAAGAAAAAAAACTCTAAATGCTACTAATCCACACTGAAAAATGCCAATCACTTGTTTCCATCCTCATATTCTGTTAGCTCAAAGGCATGAAATATCCCAAGTTTCTAAAGCATGCATTTTTCACTATTTTATGAATGTTTGTAAACTAGTCTAGAATAGACCAACTAGTACTTTCCAGCAATAATCCAAAATGGATGTTTGAAGAAATGCTTTGTAATGCAGTCCAGTTTTTGAACTCTTGTTCTACCTTATCAGTGATTGCATACTATAAATTACCTTCTTTGTAAACAACAGTCATTCTCAAGTATTTTCTCAGTCTGTTCTATTTCATGTAACTTTATGGCAGACTAGGTTTTTAAATTAAGATTAAGGGGCAGTCAGTGTGTTTGGGGGGGGAAATATCTGTGTAACCATATTTGAAGTACAATTCCTAAGTGCAACTGTAAAAAGGGAACTGGGAGTGGGGGTTCATGTATACTCACCTTTCAGTAATTCCATTTCCAATCTACTTACACAATAAAAGATGTTTATTTTGTTCTTTTTTTTTTCTCACTGCTATCTTAACTAGTCCATTTTTGAACAGCGAAGACCTGACAGAATTGGTGTTTAAGGGATGGAGATTGAGAGGATCATTACTTTGGGGGATTCTAGCAAAAATATTTGCAGGTGGTACTGAGTTCCAGTTTCATAGCTTGGATGGCAACCATGGGAAATCAGTTTCATCCCTTATATTTGTGCTGATCTCAACAGGATAAAATGCACTTTAAAGGGTAAAGCCCTATTTTTTCCACTACAGTTGGCCTTTGATCACTCCAGCAGAGAGGAGCAGATTGGTTGGAGTAAACTCTGTCACTCGAGGATTCTTTCAGTTTCTCCTTGATTGCACACTCTATGATAAGAAAGCAGAAAGGAAGGGAGGGGAAGGAAGAGAGAAAGTTTTTGCTTGTTGCTGTGTGTGTCATTACTGGTCTAATTTAAGAATTATGTGCCATATCTTGTTGAGATGCAAATCTTTCAAGAGCAGTAGGAAGAGAGAATTGTCTGATGCAATGCTGTGCTTTCCTCTTGCAAGAAGTGTTTTAAGCAGTTGTAACTTCTAAACTCCCACCTTTGTCCTAAGGCACACAGCAGCACAGTTTTGACTGGATTTAAATTAATTTGACATTAATTTACTTTTTCTTGCTTTGCATCAGTTTCAAAGCAAAAACAGACAAATCTTTTATTTCACTTAGTGACACTCCAGTCATGGGATTCATCCTACTGAGTTCCAGTGATGCAACAAGGTCATAATTTTCCAGCAGCACAGTGGCTTCCAGCTCCTCCTGGTTGTATTGGTGTAAATGCACTCAGCTGGTCTGTCAGCCATGGTGCCTTCCTAGAGAAACATCCCTTTTCTTCTTTTGACATCATTTTCTGGTGTTTCCTGTTGGCTTTTATTACCTTAGGAGTTTCCAGCTTGTTCCCTAAGACTGCAAGTGCATTCCAGTGTGGCTCACTAAGTTTAGCAGTATAAAATATTTCTTTTTACAATTAGAATCTTTCAAAAGATTCTCTGCTGTTTTGTACTTGCAATCTGTTGGAGGGTGCAAGCAAGTAAATTTAGATTTATTTATACTTGATGCTGTAGTCATGCTCCCCTTTTGATAAAATAACTGAGAAGAAAATGAGAGGTGTGCTCTTGTGCCAATGCTTTGGCCTGTTAATGAGAAGGGAATTAAGCTCCTTGTCAGTTGTTTTATTTTCTTCTCCCCTAATCTCTCAGTCTTCATCTCCTTTCTTTCTTTTCCTGAATAGCTAACTATGAAACTTTATCTTTCAACTCACCTTCGCTTCTCCTTCCTCTTCTCCTTTATCAGTACTTCTGGCTTCTTCATGTCATTGAAACTTACAAAAGTAGTTTTACTGGAAGAACACAATTGAATTGAAGAACACTTCGCTCTGAAATGTCAGAACTTAAAATACACGTTAAGGGTTGATTCACTGGAAATCAGTAAATCCCCTACCTACATGTGTTTGCAGTTTATGTTTGTTGTGGTTTCAACTCAGCTGGAAATTAAACTCCACTCAACCATTTCCCCTACCCCCTTTGTTGAGAGAATGACAAAAACCAGAGTTTCTGAGTTGAGATAAGAACGATTTAGTTGAAAACAGCAATGGCACAAAAAATTAACAACAATATTAACAACCAAAGCATACAAAAGAGAGGCTGATTTGCATATAAAAGGTGCTGACCCCTCCAACACAGCTCTGCTGAGATAAAGACAGAAAGGCAGACACTACTGCAGCCAGTACCATGTGGCCTCCTGAGACAGAGGAGAAAAGGACGGATGTCACCACAACCAGCATTTCCCTTCCCTGAACCTGAGGCAGCGATAACCAATGACACAAATCCTCCAAACTGGATTGTCTGTGCCACACTGCTCTGGGACTTTCCACACCAACCACTCCTCTCCAAGGGGATCCCTCTGAGACCAGCACAGGCAGCTGGTTGGGCTCTGCAGTGCTTGGCTCAGCTGGGCCCAGCCAGGCTTGGCTCAGCACAGCTCCTTTCACCCAGAAAAAGGAGCAAAATGGCACTGCTTCTGCTGTGCATTCACCTTTTCTTCTCCCTGAAGCCACACCTCCAGCAATGCTGTGATTCCACACCCACATGGCTCTCTAGGCTCTGCCCTCCACTTGGCAACCACGAGAAAACTTTGCTGAAGGCAGTAGTTTGTGTCTTCAGGACAGGTATGAATTTCATCATTGACAGAAGAAGGTATCCTAATAGAGCAAGATATTTCCATGTGCCCTATCCCTGGAAGTCTTCAAGGCCAAGCTGGATGGGTTTTGAGCAGCCTGGTCGAGCAGAAGGTGTCCCTGCCCATGGCAGAGTCTTTAAGGTCCCTTCCAGCTGGCTCACAGTGTTGAGTGTCTCACATACTGGGTATTACAGCCATGCTATAGCATAGTCCTACTGCTCATTGGTAGTGTGTGTGTGTGTAAGCAGAGGAGAGAGAATTGTTTGGAAATCTTTTAGTGTTTGGGAGCTTCCCAGATTCAGGTCTGAGCTGCTGCTATCAGATCTTGCAGTTAGAAGTGTGGAAATCTGCTAAAAATTTTGCTACTCCACTACAAGTCCGATGAGGCCACCTAGAGCTGAGAGCCTGCCATCACCTTGTGGTTAAATCTCACATCCTTGGCTGCTTCTGTGTGGAAGGCTCCTTAAATTTGGCCATGGTTCAGACACCAGTTGTCACTGGGTTCAATTTACATGTGGGTGTGAACAAGCCTTGGGTGGGACAGAACACCCACCCATCCCTACTGTTTTCAGCCCTGCAGAGTGTGAGAAGGACAGGGCTCTCTTTCCCCTTCCTCCTGCTCCTAATTCCCTGGCTACTCATTCCTTTCAGAAGCAGATCGCAGGCTTTTGGTGGGTCCTTGGCTTTTATCAGGTGGCTTGCAGTCATGTCTCATCCAGGCTGACTTCAGCTCAGCCAAGCTGTTTAAAGGCTGACAGCAAAGTACCCCTGATTTAGGGTGAGCTAGAATTTACTAATTTAAGAGAACTAGAAGCTGGATAATAATAGTAATAATTTTTGAACTGATTTAGAAGGCCACAGATTGGATAATGATTTACTAAGATTTGCTCGCCGAAGACAATTTATTATTCACTTAATGATTTTGTGCCTACCTAGTATCGGGGAGGATAGAGAGAAGAGAGACAAATAATTGAGAAAAACTACTGAGTGTGACTGAACATTGATGTAGCATGGGCCGGGAGGGCTGCACAGGGCGGCTCCCGCCCGGACCGGGATCCCGGGTCCATGTAATCCCACCAGATCTGGGGCGCCCGGCCCCCGAGGTTCCGCAGCATGGCGTCAGTCTCCAAACCACATCAATTCAGCAGGAATATCGTGATGCTAAGAAAAGAACTGGACTCCATCTCTGTTCTGGCAGGGAGGTTATTTGGAGTAACGGGGAAAAGGAGGTTGCAGGGGAGGAGAAAGGGGGGGAGGAAAGGCTTGGACAGGATAAGGGCTGCCAGCCCAGAGATGCAGAGACCTCGAGCTGATCCGGATATCAACTTATAAAGGGAAAGGAAGGGGGAGGAACTATCTCCCCCAGAGCCAGTCCCGGGGAGTCTGAAGGGAAGACAGGCATAGGGAACCCACCAATAGATTTCGGGTACAGCAGAATGCATATTTCAAAATGAACCAATGGTACACCGAGTGGGGAAACAAAGAGAGCACATGGAATCCTAAAACCCCACATTGCTCAAGAACATCCTGCTCTCGGACCCCAGAACTGGTACAAGTTAGTTCTAAGGCTTGGACTTGGACCAAGAGCCAAGGGAGCATGCGCAAGGGAACAGGGTGAAGAGTTCATCCTGAGGAAGACTACTGAATTTACCCTCATTAATTATTTGGGACTCTCACCCACAATTAATCCATGACACTGCGCTTGTGCCAACATATTTAAATGAACTTTGAACTCATTATAATACGAAACAGGGATAGGTAAGGAATATTTATACGGGCTTTGTCTAACTTTATGGATATGTAATTTGTAACCTGATATAAACCTAGTGAAGTGCTGCTGAGGTGTGCATGCCTTTGGAGGGGCTACCGCCCATGCACCCCAGCTGGAATAAACACATACCTACTTCATAACTATCAGAGTTGTGGAGTCAGTTCTGTGCCTCACCCCCAGAAAGCAGCTGTAGCGATGCCATGGTGCTGCACAAGCAGTTTTTAAATGTGAAAGCACTACCAAATATTTCTGCCAGCAGCAACAGCAACACAGAAAAAGTTGGTTCAAAAGCAGGCTGCGAATTGCATGTGGTAAGGGCTTTGAGAGCTCTCACAGACAAGAAGGGAAAAGATTAAGGGACAGCAATAAGGAAAAAATTGCCGGTAAAAGGATACAGAAAGCCATTTCTGACTTGGAATATAGATGGTGATTAAAATGAGGACCAAAGTGATGCTGGTGGGATCATTGCAGCTTCTGTTGGCAAAAAAACCCCAAAAAATAAGTAGAACTTTAAAAAAAAATGAGACTTTCATAGATTTATTATGCTATCATGAGTCTGGTCAGAACAATATGGAGTAAGTAAGACACCAGCAAACTCATGAAATCTGTGTCTTAGATGGAAGAAAAATAGATTTGACAAAAGCACTATGTTCAAGACTTACAGTTCTGCACATCACACCTGAATCAAAAATAAAGCCACAAGAAGTGAAAAATTCCATTTCAAAGCCAGATTTCCAATTTAACCATCTGAATACTCATATTTCAAGTACTTGTATCGCAAAGGAGCACAATGATGTGAATGAAAATCCAGGAAATACTTGTATTAATGTGCAACACAAGTTACCCCAGAAGCTGGAAGAAAACAAGGAGATTTGTATCTGTAATAACTATTTATTCCACAGCATCACACTGACAGATGAGCAAGAAGGACCTAAATCTGCTTTAAATAGTCAGCTGGAAGTTGAAAGTAAGGATCTGAAATAAGAGAACCTATGAAAGAAAAATGCTTTATGAGGTGGACCTCTGGAAAAAGTGGAACATAAAAAGGAGGGAGGGAAAGGTTTTCTCCTGGGAGTTAAGTCAACAAAGTAATAATCTTGTATAATAATCTTGTGTAAAGGACAAGATGATGCAATGCTGAATACCAAAATGCATGAGAAAGAATGTAGACTGCTTGATATATACAGTAATGTTCCCGATATTTCCAGTATTGGACAAATCTCAGCTGGACTCCTGTGGCATTGCAGTTCAAGAGGATGTGGACCAGTTGGAAAAAGAGCAAAGAGCAGCACTGAGAGTAATTAGAGGTTTCAGATTTGACGAAGGAGGTAAGAGCTAATCAAGTGACGTTGTTCATCTTTTAGAAGAGAATTTCTGACCACATCCCTCGGCAGTTTCTCACCTCTCCAAATACTAAGACATCTGTTCACAATATCACTTTTCCAAACATGAACAGTAACACCTCTGTTAGTAAAGAGCTTCAATGTCTGTGCTCTCCTTCTCAATGCAAAGCCCCACTTAAAGGTGGTGGTGCTGGGCTTATTTTCCTTTGGTTTGCTGTTTTTGAGGTTTTTTTGGTTTTGTTGTCTCTTTTTTTTTTTTTGTGGTTTGCTTTTTTCCTTTTCAATTTTTTAAAAATTTTTATTATTCCATTTTTCTCACCTGTTCAAATGAGTCATTTAGCGCTAGAAAATGTCTCGGAAAATGCGACTTAAACTGCATCTTTCAATATGCCAATTTCAGCGTAGAAAAAGAGAATCTTGACACACTTAATCTTCTTGAAAACCAAGAAGACAAGAAACTCATATCCTTGAATTTAGAGAGTGATTTTTATATATATATTTTTAAGCTAAAGAAGTTCTTTCCCCCAAATATTCATCCCAGAAATACTTCATGGGGGAATCAGGTAATTGTTACTTGTTCAGAGAACTTTAAGTAAAAACACTGAGGCAATTTTAATGAGTTTACTGCTGAATATATATGGTTCTGTTGTCTATATTTTGCATACTAATCACCAAGGAAATTTTTTTGTATTGTGAAAAACAAGGTTATTAAAATTAATTTCACGGGAATTCTGCTTTATTATAACAATTGTTTGAATGATCTTTAGCCAACCAGGAAACATTGTAAATTTTAATAAAGTTTTATTTAACACTATCATGTTTGTTTCTTCTCAGTATAATTTTTCCAACAGATAATATATATGGATAAATATAAAAATATTTACACTGTGTCTGTATATAGCCATTCAGGTGTATGAGCAAACCTAATTTAAATTTATGCAAGAGTTCTACTAAATAATAAACACTTGAAAATTGCAATGCATAATTATTACTGCCCAGGTAAAAATATAATAAATTTTATTGAGAGGTACTGAGCAGGACATTCTATGCTGTAGTAACCTCACAGAGTTTTGTACCCTGATGATTGCTATGTACAATATAAGTAACACTTATCAGTGTAGCAATGCTCTGATTGCTATGTCTTTTTGTGATTATAAAGTTACTTAAAGATAGGAGTGGTTGCAAAGATCCAAATGGCACCTCAGGGTTAAGCTCTGAACAGACATTTTAGCTGCAAGTCTGAACCTATTTAAGCCTCTACTAATTTTTTTTAACACATGCAATACATTCAGCAGAGAGCTCCAATGAAAGGAAGCACAAGAATACAAAACTGTTGATGAAGGCAGTTATTGATGGCTGTTATTTGATGCCAACATGATTTTCCAGCCCTCTTCAATCCCAAGTGTCAGGGAACATTGAGCACTAGACTGTCTCAACAAACACTCATGAAGATGCCTTTGCCCAGACAAGGCTGTGCTATTCACACACCCTTTGGGGAATTACTTGAAAATATATTCATCCTGGAGACTAGAAGTTTTTATGAACCTTGGAAAGCAAAAGCTGAAACTCCTGGTATTGCCAGCAAGATCCTTGGAGTAGGGACAGTCTCAGTTTTGCTTCTAGTGCTAAAACTAGTGCTTCTGTTGTGCTAAATGGTGTGTTAAAGGACAAGCTTCTCTGTTTCCTGAAAACATTTTCAGGGCAATGAATGCCCTCCAGTGGCAGAAAATAGAGTTGGAGCCATTAATTTCCCATAGTTGCTCTGGAATTGGTGTACATGGCTCAAGTGTATTATGAACACTTCTAGAACACATAAATGTATAAAAAGACAAATAATATTATTAGCAGTTCAAGGGAAGAAGAAACCCCGTAGTTAAAGAAAAACATATTTTTCTGCTTTCTTCAGATTGGTTTCCAAAGACAATTCCCAACTTGATCCAAATTATATTTTGCTGTTGAGGGTGTTACATTAAAAGTCATAAGCAAAGCTGTTCATCACAGGATGCTCTAAGAAAGCTGATTTCACGTTTACAGGCTGCAGCTGGAAGTGAAGTTTTCAGCTTTCAGCTGAAAAGATTTAAGTTTTCAGCCATCAGCCCTGGTCAGGCCAGACTGGGTGAAGTAAAATTAGAAAAAACCAGGAATCTTTGCTTTGTTTGCTTCCAACAATGCTAAACTAAGGGCTTTTCCTCTAGCATCCACCTCCCAGGCAGAGGGATGTCCTCTCACAGAGGTACCCATTGCTGGGACAGCAGCAGAAAGTACTGCAGAATTCCTTAAATATCCTGTGTGCTTGTATTCTCTGCAATGGGAGAACTGGGATCAGTGAAATCTAAACAAGGTTTAGTGAGTACTTATTTGGATATCTAGCCAGCCTGGGGGTTGTGCTGGGACCCTCATGCCAGAGGTCATGTTGACCCAGAAAGGAACTGGAATAGATCCCAACTCTTCTGCATCCAGCTCTCTGGTTATTAATCCAAATTAATAGGGCAGCTGCAGCCATGTTGTTTTGAAGACAGGATTTTCCATTCCTAGTTTAATGTCTGTGCTTAACACTGTGATGTTTTGGGTGTTTCTCCTGCCCTTTACTGAGCAGTGCTGTGCTCCTTGCACAAGTCCTTGGGTCAGTGTCTGTAGGCAAGGGTATGAGAGGGATCTTGAGTGGTGAGAGGAGGCCACTTGCTGTTTCAGACCTTCCTTATCCCTAATATTTTTTATATTTTATTTTAACAGTCTGAAACATGCCCTGGAAAGGAAAGGAATCCATGAGCTCATGGCCCTTCTATGTTCAACAGCCCTATTTGAGGGAGCACTTTTCCCCCTAGGAGAGGAGCAGCAAGGTATGTGTTTATGAGCAACCATGGCTGTGCATGGCAGCAGAAACTGTGAGCTCATCCCATCTCTCCTTTCTTAAACAAGACCCTAAAAGCACTGCCAAAATCACTCACTTGAAAACACAGAATGCAGCTCCTTGGCCTCATAAAGGCTGACTGGAGCTATGCCTCTGT
Source organism: Lichenostomus cassidix (assembly GCF_008360975.1). NCBI lineage: Eukaryota > Metazoa > Chordata > Aves > Passeriformes > Meliphagidae > Lichenostomus > Lichenostomus cassidix. The sequence continues at coordinate 58,202,799 of NC_139486.1, forward strand.
CCAAAACACTTTCAGATTTATATGCTGTGTGGGCTAAATGAAAATACTTGGAAGGAAAAAGGAGGCTTTCAAGGATTATTGATTCTTCACCTTATTCTGGACAAATAAACCTATGGGTAAAGAGAATAGAAGTGTGTTTACTCAGATGACACATTTGCTCTGACAGGGAGAGGTAGCTGCAGAGCCACACTCCTATTTGCTCTCTAATCTCCAGGAGATCTTGGCTGCAGCTCACACCCATCAGTCAGCCCAAAACCCCAACAAACACTCCTCCCAGCCATCAGAGCAGAGAGCAAATTGCTGAGGGAGCTCCAAGTGTAGGTGCTGCAGGGCTGCAAAGGGAGGTTTATTAATTTAAGAGCACACTGCCACCACTCACCAACCCAACCTCCCTATAATTCGTGCTCAGGAATTATCTCAAGGGGAAATCTGTACTCCTACCCATATTTAGGCTGAGACAGGCATGGAGCAAGCTTCCTTCATTTCCCTCAAAATGTAGGGAAGAATAAAGCTCTCTAACACTGTAATTTCAGTATTAGAAAGCAGCTAACTCAGCCAGCTCATATCTCACAAAACACCCTAAAAGCAGCTCCTAATCCCTAAAAGCAGCTCCTAATCCTTTGGTTGACCAGATGCCCTTGACACCAGTGAGCAGGAGCCCTGGGGACATTCTGAATTGCCATGACTGCTGAAGATCCTTTTAAATAGATATCTTGCTCCATCTCCAATAATGAGATCACTTTCAGCAGGAGCTCCCCAAAGAGCTGTCCTGTTTTAGGTAAATTTTGATACTATGGCTATTTTCAATAGGTGGTGTAGCTAATTTCCTGTCTTTCACAATTTCGTTTTCAAATTCAATCAGATGTAGTGTAGGAAAATAGGTTTCTTATGAGGAGTTGTGATTTATTTTCCTATGGTTTTTGTTTTGGTGTGGGGTGAATTTTTTTTTTTTGTTTATTTAAAGGGGATTTCGTGTTCTTTCTGCATCTTAATCTTTCCCATCTTTTTTGTCCTACTGTACTGGTACAACAGGGTGGGGCAGTGTTTTTCTCTAAGTTTAAAATGTGTGTCTAAAATATGTTAGATTTCACCAAAAGTGATGTCAGATTTCCACCATGAACCTTTCAAATATAGATTTCCCCTGACAGCTGGCTTTATGAAGGTGTATATTAAAGTAAAACCTCATTTGCCTTAAGGGGAATTTGAGACAATATCACTAACTACTTTCTCTGATTTGTAACAAAGAAAAACACAGCACAGAATAAATACATATTTTTCACCCAAAACTAGGGCATGCAATGAAAGGCTGCATTTGATTTGCTTTGAGTTTACAAAAGTGTTTCCACTGATGGACAGCTTTCACCATGATTTGTAATGTTCAAAGCTATGGGTTTTGTTCTGTTTTAGCTATATGTTAAATATACAGGACAAACCAAAGTGAATGGATCCAGGTCTGATAATATTTACAAATATTTGTGACTAACAATAATGATTTATATCTGTATGCAAGATGTTATGTGTGAGATTAGATCCAAGCCCAAACCAGCAATCAGTTCCATAATAGCTTTTAATAAAAAGAAATTTGAACAAAAGTGCTCAGAAAATTATAGAAAAAAAGCAGAAAATATTGCTTCCCCATTAATGACTGATATAAATCACAAGACATCTTGTTTTATAGCTATAAATTGCAAGCTTCACTCCATTTTTATATGGAAAATATCACAATTAATGCAGAGCACTGCTGCAATACACTAACACAGGTATTAATTTTTCCTCAGCTTTTCCCTCTTTCATAGAGAGGGCAAAAAAATATTTTCCTCCTGTTTCCATAATTAGTTCACAAAGGAGGCATTGAGAGATTTAATTACCCCTAAACCCCAGTTTTGTTAGACTAGGTCATAACTTTGATAATAACATTCCAGTATTTAATAAAAAGGATGGCATTCAAATTGCCATATGACAAAAGCCTAACTGAGTTTTATCTGATTATTCAACTGATATCTGCTGACCGTAAATGATGAGGAGAAGTTATGGAAGTGTTTGAAAACTGATTTTAGGTCATAGAATCATAGAGTGATTTGGGTTGGAAGGGACCTTAAAGAACATCTAGTTCCAACACTTCTGCCATGGTTGGGGACACCTTCCAAGAAATCAGATTGCTCAAAGCTCCATCTAACCTGTCCTTATTTTAATTCTACAGCTGTTTAATTCTGTATTTATAGTGCTATTGTGTTACTGTGCTAAGAAGAGACTAGGATTTATTTGACTTGGAAATAACAGTTTAGAAAGACACAGTTGAACAGAGGGATTTGGGGGTGGAAGTGTGGTTGTTTTGTCCAGCTCACAGCATGGTGAGAGGCATCCTGTCAACTCTGCAGCTATAAGAACAGTGAAAAATAAACACCCTGGACATGTTGCTGAGTATAAAAACAAGTACTTCAAAATTCTTTATTTTTCCGTTTGGCATCTAAATATAAGGAAAGAGCTCCACTACTTTGGCTGTAGTAATTTCTACATAGGATAATTTTTATTCAGAATCCAGAGGAGAGGAAAACATCCAAACAACCTAAGGGAGGTGTTCTTTTTTATTTGGTGTAACAAAAATGGATTTGGGTTCAGTTGCCACTTTTCTATCACATGCAAAGTCCATAGCCACTTCTTCTGCTTTGTAGTTTCTTTGCATCAACAACATTCCTCCTCCTGACTTTACTCAAAAGTCTGCTGGGACTTCTGACCCTACCTGTGACATCTACACTGAGATTGATTTATCTTCTTAATGCAGAGGAACATTAATATGGTGCATTCTTTGGTAAGCCTATGGTTTCTGAGCTTATGGACTTGGAGATGTGAGGAAAATTATTTGTGGCTGTGACAGTTAAAATGTGTCCAGTGGGATATAGAGAATACATTTCTGTTCTATGATATCATGTATTACAGCAGAGTCCTACCTGGAAAGGTGTGTATTTAAATATTAACACCATGCCACTGTTTGGGGTTTTTCTTATTTTGATAGCCAATTTTAGTTAGAATTTATGCAGTAAAGAATACTTCTCTGAAAACAGAGGAAGGTGCCCTTCATAACAAAATTTACTAACTAATACTTGTCAAAAGTGACGCCAGTTTCTGAAAAGAAGACTCATTTTTTTAATGCCATTGCTGTCACTGAGGTTAGATAACCTATGTTTTTCTCATTCCAGTTATCAGAAAGCTCACTCCCTGTTCAGGACCCTTTTCCCAAGGAGCCTGAGCCTGGACATGACCACATCCCAGTCTGCATAGGCACCTTCCAGGTGACGTGTCACCTCTGAGCACGGCGGGTAGCTCTGGCGACCGTGCAGCACACGCCAGTTGTCAAATGTCACTATGTCTCCTGTGAAGAGATGGCACAGAGGTCAGTAGCTGGAATATTATGGTTGATTCCTTCAAAAAAATATGGAGGTACATTCATACAATAATTTTGAGTAGCTCAGCCAGAGACACACAGCAGCTGTTGTGGAGCAGAAAGACCTTGCAAAGTGAGGACCTTGTTGTCCTTGTAAAATCCTTGCTCACTTCTGTCACTTTGGCTAGCTAGAAGAGCATTCTGGGAATGACTCAGCTGAACTAGAGTCATTAGAATTTACAGAATTATTAGAACCAACAAGTGCTCACAGAGTGGGGCTGTGGTTGGTCACACCTGATTCCTATTCCTGTTGTGGTCTGTGGGGTTGGTTAAGCACATTTGTTGTGCCTCACAAGTGTGGAAACTCAGAACAACCTAACAGTTTAAGAACCTGGATTTTTGCAATAAAGTGTCTTCGCCATACCATCGTGGAGATGGTGTGTTTGACGCTGCAAGCAACAACATAGCAATTTTAACTTTCTCAGCCAGGAAGGCCAGCTCCCTTTTGGCATCTCTTTCTTTTCTTGCATAATAAGGAGTTAAAAAGCAGAGTGGTAGAGGAATCCATACTGAGAAAATCAAGCCTTGAGGAGAAAGGCAACTGCAGCAAAACCACACAGGTGAAAAAATAAAGTGGATGAGAGCCACTAGGATGCTTTTTATTTGATCAGTCTAGTGCTATTTGTACTGTACACACACATACTATTCCTGTCAAGAGAATTTTATGAGAACAAAGGCATTGAAAGTTATGAAATCACATAATTATGTTAGAATTCCAATTTAAGTTTTCTCCCTTGTGTGCCACCCCTATGAAAAGTCTTGAATTAAATAATCTTACAGTCTTTCTTATCTTCTCCCCATTCCCTCTACCACCTTTTTGATGCATTAATCAATAAAATGGATGTCACTGATGTAATGTGAGGCACTTTGGTTTTCCATTTATGTGATCTTACACACTATTTTATTGCAGGTTTCCTATGGAGAGAGATTGATTTCCTCACAGACATTTTAAACACACAAGTACCATAGTATATGAGGCAGTCAGATACACCAATTAATTTACTTTTGCAACATCTCTTGAGAGATTCATATCTTTATTTTACAGCTGGGGAATGAAAGAACAGAGATTAAGGCCACACATGATATCATAGCATTTCCCATCTATGGTGCTATTGATAAATCGATTTCCAATATGGTATGTGGCATAAAATGTTGGTTTGGATTTTGCATAAATACACATTCAACTAATCTGATGATAGACTATTCCCCCCTGTCATTTTTTCTTCTTTATAGTGTAAGAATGGCAAAAGAAATCTATTAGATGAATGTAAGAATGCAGCATGAAATAAAATAGATGACAGAAAGACTCAAAGCTCCTCTCAGTTTTAGTTCTAGTAATTTTCAAGTGTTTTGACTGTTAGGAAAAACATGGAAAATTTCTGCAAGGAGAAGCAACTTACTGACCTGGTTTCAGCTTGTAAGTAAACTTGTGTTCTGCACTGTTTAATAAATCATTAAATTCCTTTAGAGCTGCATAAAATGGCCTCACTTTTTCAGCTGGTATGTCAAACACTGTGTCTCTTGTTGCATTGTTATAATTGATGCGGATTGCTTGGCCTCTGGAATCCACACTGTGAAACAAGGGAAAGGGAAAAAAGGAAAGGAAAAAAGAAAAAGGGATGTATTCTGTTGTTAGTGAAACAGTTCAAGGTGGTTAAACAACAGCTGAACTCTCCTGCTGGAATATCAGTATGTTTCTATAGTAAAATTCAGATTGCTACTGTGTTGGATTTTGCTAATTAAGCCTAACGAGGAAAAGGGATAATCAGAAGCAAGTGTAGACACTAATTTGTTCAAAAATCTATATTATACACTCTTTAATTATAAAGGTTTTTTTTTTATAAATCATAAACTTTTTTAATATCAGAAAAGGATATAAACATTTGAATTTCATTATTTGATAGTATATAATGCTTAATCTAAATATTTCAAATTATGACCTCCCCTTGGCATAACAGAAATATGCATTGGCTGGCATTTATTAACCGGTTTGGCTGCTGCTAACCCATGCCTGTAATTACCATCACTCCTTGCCTGTGTGTGGCAAAACGGAGTCAGTGCTACAAGGCACAGAGCAAGTCACACCTTTGCAAAAAACAAACAAACAAAAAACCTAAACCTAAACCCCACCTAAACCTAACCTGACAGCCCAAGTTAAAAACCAAGCGTTTTCCCACCAGGTGGCAGGAGCAGACCTTCTCCTACCAACATGTCATTCCCCACAAGACACTGATTTTCCTTTTAGCTGTTGTGGAAACGACTCACTCTATAATCCTTTGTTTGCAGTGCACAGCAAAATCGCAGTAATCCACCCCAACATCAGCATAGTCTACAGCAGTGGAGGACAGGATCTGATACGCCTCAGGATTTTGTTTCTTCAGCTTGTTGCATACATGAAATCCATCTACAACTTCACTTTCACCTCCTGCAGCTGTTTGCTTTATGCAGTGAAGAAACTGAACCTGGAACGAATTAACAGCTTGTTAAAAGAAAATTAATTAGCTTGCATATTTAACAGTTTATTAGTATCAGTTATCTCACATCTGTGGTTCTTTTATTCTGTTGGTTGTTTTGTTTTTTTTCCCTAGTGACTGAGTTCTAATTCACTGCAGCTTCACACCACTCTGTATCACAAAGGCAGAAAATTAGAGTAGTGTGTTCATAAATCCATCCCATTTGGGATATCTTCTAATGCTTCCAACCTGTGAGTCAGTGGCAAAGTGATCTTTCTTCTTGCCTTTGAATCCCTCTTTGTGGCAGTCACATAGTTTTAAATGCATTTCAGTGTTACCTCAACAAGGCTTATCAGTTTTGTCATGCAGAAACAAAACCTGATGTGAATTATCCACTCGCAGAGGGGGAAATGTGGCTGTCAGGGAATGCCTGGCTCTGTGATAAAGTAGGATTAGGACAGTTTCACTTCACTTTAGAGTGAATTTGCCAAGGTGGAAGATGGAGCAGAAAGCCCAGGCTGGGCTCTGCTGACACAAGCAGTAAAACTCTCTGTGGCCCTAGATATCACACAAAGTGTAATTGTTCATCCTGCAAAGGACACAAAATACACTTCTCATGCCAAATGTTGTTACCTTGGTCATTTGGCCCCTTCATGAGGGTGAATTATTTGTGACACTGCTAGGAGAAAAAAACGACCAAACCAAAAACCCCCAAAAACAACAGCAAACAAACAAACAAACAAAAAAACACAAAAAACCCAACCAACAAAAAACCCCCACCCAAACAAACAAACAAAAAACAAAACAAAACAAAAAACAAAACAAAACAAAAAACAAACAAAACAAAAAACAAACAAAAAAACAACCCAAAAAACCCCAACCAACCAACCAAAACAAAACAAAAACTAGGGAAGCTGAAGCTATGGGCAGGGCAAAGGGGCCACCAAAGGGAGCACAAAGCAAAAAGTTCTTTCCTTTTGTGGTCACAGCTGGCCTTGTGCAAGGTAAGCACAGCTTGGCCCTGCCAAAGAGGGCTGCAGTAATGTAAGTTAGGTTATGGTCCTAGGAAATCCTAAACTGATTTTTATGGGACAATTCTGAAACTAATCATCATCCTTCAAGAAAACGCCTTTCCATATTTGTAATGAATATGACTTAAGAATTTAAATATTGTACAATAACTAGATTTATAAAGAAAAACTGCACATTCAGGACAATGCTCAAAAACATTTCAATGTACATTAATACTCTAATTTCTTACAAGCACGTTTGAATGACAAAGGTTATGGTATTTTTCTAGTGTTTCATAGCAGAACGTGAGCTTTGGCACAGACAGTACCGTGAGCTAATTCACATCTGCTCTCCATTAATGAAGCCCTAGTCCTTCTCACTCCACATCAGTGAACAGTACCCAAATGACAAAAAGATCATCTTTTTGTGAAGCATTTGGTACTTCCCTGTGGGCAAATCACATTGGCTTTTTGTTTAAATACAGAAACAACAGAGTAATCCACAACAAGAGAAAGGAAAGTTTTATAGGTGCAAACTTTTCCAGGGTTATCTGTGTTTCTTTGTGTCTGTTCCTATTGCTTTCCAGTTCTCTGGAATTGTGTGAATTATGTGGATTACAGTTTGATATGACAGGGACTTTGATATGACAGGATATGGGTTAAAACATATTTTCTGTGCTTGTCCAGTTTTACATATTTTCTGTGCTTGTCCTGCTTTTTAGTGTGTTATGAAAGGGCAAACAAGTGTTTCTCTTGTACCAATTCACAATAAACAGAACATACCATTTTAATAGTGTTTCTTTCTCTGTTCCCCTCCTGAGCTGGACAGATGAGTCCTAAAATGTCACATCCTGAATATAGCATTTAGACACCTAACTTTTGTGAAATAATGAGAACAGCATTCAAAGCATATAAAGGACCCTTAAGTTTTTTCATATGGTAGTATTTTCAATACTTTTTGAATTTAATTTAAAAAGCATGGGGCATATAGGAGACTTATTATGCTGAATTTACATCATACTGTGTAAATTGCATACCCATGTGTATATAGATTGTCATGTGCAGATTAATATATCGTTATTTTTTCATTGCTCTTTTAAGAAAAAATTCAGAGCCACTGATCCCTAAGCATATTTTACACAACAGGAGCATTTCCCTTTCCCCTTTTGTGGGGTGAAAAAGGCAGTAGATTCAACTCACCCCAGGTGGATGCTGCAGAACAGGATAATCAGTGTGAAAACAGAGTCTCCCAGTTGTATAAGCTACATTGTTAGCATCTGCTTTGTCTTGCACTTGCCAGGTTGGTCTTTATAATGGAAAGAAAAAGAGAAAATAGTGTTGGAACAGCCAGCCAGCATGCCAGACAGTACACAGTGAGACTGTGAAATCACAGTACAAGAGTCAGTTCATCTTTGAACATGAAAATATTGTAACATTATAAGGAAATAAGGATTTAACAGTGTCTCTTGACCCCGAGTGAGGATTATTTCAGCAGTCCTAGATAAACTTCAGTGTGCTGAGGGACATCTGGCACCAGGGTAGCACCTAGAAGAATGATGGTTTTCCAGTGGTGGCTGAATGCTAATGGCACCTGAAGATACCATCCAAGAGGCATCTGCCAGGAGAAATCATCATCTTAACACTGAGGCTCCAGAAAAAAAGCAAGTAGAAGCTGGCCCATTTCCTTTTAATAACCTTCCACTTTCCCTCTGCCACATGGAGCACATCATCAGTGAAATACTAAATTGTTAAAGGCCATGTAACTTTCCCCAGAAGTTATTTTTGAGGCTTTATAATCTTGGAAAATATAGAGTATCCTTTACAGGGGGTACTTTCCTTTAAGTACTTGCTAGTGAGGAAAATGTCTTGATGAAAGACTGAAATTTCTTCCCATTCTATGACACTCTCTTTGAGAGCTAGCTCTGTTTATTTAATTACATAGTTTCTGTCTTGAAATTTGGTAAAATTCAGTAAAAAGATTTTCCAACAACTTCAATGACAAAAAAAATCACAGCTATATGACAAAGACATGAATACCTCACGTTGCTGTTGCTGCACAAGCTAAAGTGTTTTGAGTGACACACCAAGCAGGAGAATTTAAGACCAAGAACCACAGGTTTTGTTGACACAAAGTTCACATGATTGAAGACAGTCCTCAGCAGATGCATGTTATAGACCCAGACATTTGTCTGGAAAAGTGTAATTTACCATGCAGAGTCCATATAATTGGAGGCACATAAGTGATTTAAAAGAAATTATGAAACTCATTTTTTCCTTGTGGAATAGTATAGACCAAATATGTTTCAGATGGTGTGTGCCTAGCTTTGCTTCTTAATAACAGTTCAAAGAGAAAATAGTCCAAAAAGGATGCAGATAAAATTATTCATATACAGCATATAAATGCTTTTGTTCTAGGAGTGGGGTTTAGTATGGAAATGATGCAAAATTCTAAAACTAAATTTCTGCAATTGCCAGAGGGAAAACCCCTTTGAATATTTGCAAATGTGTTTAACTGCCTGGGAGAAATAGTTTTCACTACTTGGTATGGCACATATTCATCAGTACATGACCTCAGTATTCAAGTATGATAATTTCAACCACACTTCCACAGTTCCCAGTTTAACAATGAACAAATAGGCCCTTATATCATTCTTGTTGTCAGTGTTGAAGGCAGCTAGGTTTGCTCTTTCATTTAATAGGCTACAGTGTCACTTGATGGTTCTAAAACAATTTGACACGTTTTAATTGTCTCATTTACGTGAAATATATCAAACTGCTGGAGTGGTAACACTTTACAGAATCATTATAAGCTTTTGCAAAGGCAGCCATTGCTTTTGTGCTCTCAGGATTTGCAAGGGAAATTGGTCCCCAGGAGCTTTCCTTCCATGAAGGGAGCTTTGGTCAAAGCCCAAGTTACTAACCTGAAGCCAAAGGTGCTAATAGGGAGCTCAGCACTGAAATATGGAAAAATCAACCTCACTTGGTCTAAGTCTCAACTGAGCTGAAGCATCCACTTGGCCATGTTGGGTGCACAGGTAGTAGGGGTAATGCCAGAGGACTCTTGGATTTTAGGAGAAGCAGAGTGGGGTGAAATGGTTCATGGCTCAGTAATTAGGGTCAGATTTCAAAGCCCTTTGCTCAGGCTGTGAAGAACAGGAAGACTGGCACCAAGCAGGTGTAGCAATTCTTTGCATTAGATAGTGCCATGGGCTCAGTCTTCATGGGTAAAAACCAGGCTGTCTGTTACATCCTTATTCCTGCTAAAGTGCAGCACTAGGAACTGAAGCCACATTTGAATCATTTGGTGTTGCACTTCATTAAAAGTCTGTGTCTCATTCATATGAGATTTGGTATCAGTGTCCTTCTCTTGCTGCTGAAACCCCCTGTGAGATACTCATGGATTGGCTGTTTTCATGGGAGAGCTGGAGCCACCAGGGAAGCACTTCACACCACACCAAGCACTGGACAAGGCTTCAGAATAGAGGAGGAACTATGTCTAGGGCATGAGAAGCTGGAGAAACAAACTGGTATGACTGGAGATGTCATTAATGGAGTTGGGACTCCATAATGAAAATAAAAAGGTTAATTTAAAAACATGGAAGCTCTTGATGTTGTTACATGGCTGATACAGAGAATGTTTCCACTTTTTACAGCAATGACATTTTAGGGAGCTCACACCAAGACATCTAGACAAGAAAAAAGGCTTTTTTCTTTCATGTGTCAGAATTATACTCATTGCTGTTACATTTCAGTTTAAAATTCAGGGCCCTGTTGAGGCAATGTGTTATTTGGCAAGTTTGCCAATTCCAAGTTTATCCTTTTATTTATAATATTTTGTAGGCCTTTTATGTGGCTCCCAGCAAAATAGCAAGGAAATTACCCAAAGTTGTTATTTTATTACAGTTGTAAAAGCCACCCCTGTATTGGATGCCAGTAAGACATGAACTTCTGTTTCAGAGGTGAAAATTATTACACATATTAGCTTCATACATTTCTTCTTAGTTAGGTGGAGGTCACTGACTCATCCCAGCAAAATGTGAGTTGCCACCATCATTTGTCTACTCAGCAGGTGCTTGTGGAGGTAGAGCTTCAGTTTGCCAGTTCTTGGCATCACAAGGATAATTTACTGCTTGCACTGCTTCAAGCTGAACTCTGCTTATGGGATTGGTAATGGCTTTCCAGGGAAGACTCTGTGGAGAGCAGGGAGATGAATACTCAGCCCATCTTCTTGGGGATGTGGGATACAATACCATAGTCCAAGTCTTACCTATTTCTGTGACTCAAAATCAGACTAAACAAAAATTTCAGTACAGATAACTTCCTCCGTTCAGAAGGGGACTGGATTAGGGATTTTCTGTTTTGCTCCATGGTATAAATAAGTAAATTATCTATCTGTCTATCTATCGATCTCTCTCTCTCATTGTTATCCCATAGTCAACAACATTGGTTTTAAGGCACTTTTCCTTCTCTCAGCAGGTAATTTTATTGCTGCTCTTCTTTACATATCCTACCTGTGACAGCAAAGCAATTCTCTTGCACAGTATATAACCTTGATGCCAAATTTTCTAATATACAGAGAAAAAACCATAGACCTTGCTTTAATAAATTAATCCACAAAATAGATACAGCAAGCTTAGTTGAAGTACATTACAGGTGATTACAACTGAGGCATAATGAAGATATTATAAAACAAACTCACCCATAAAATGTGAGACGCAGGAACCCAATCCTTTGGCCAAGTCTAATCAATTCTCCCTGCCTTGTAGCAGCTCCTGTCAGTAAAACAATTCCGACTTTCTTTAGGGTGCACAACCACTTGTATGCACTTTCATCGTTGTGCAGGATTTCTTCAAAAGGCATTTTGGGAAGCTGGAGGTCTGAGCCCCAGTACTGGCGTTCTGGAAGGGAAGAAATAGAGTGCTTAGCTGTTTTAGCATCAAAACTCAGGACACAGTCAGAGCATGAAGTTAGTGCGATATCTGTGTGTTTGTGATATGCCCTCAATCCTGCAAACCACCTGAAATGGGGTCTCTGAGTTTGCATGGATGACAAGCAAACTCATGATGAAATTCAGCAAGACACTGCAGCATCAAAATTTTAGGTGAGAAGTTGAATGAAAGGACAGTTTGACAGGAATATTTTTGTCGACAGTGCATCAGAAATGTGTGTATTTATTTTTCTCTCTATACTGGTGAGCCACAAGAGTGAAAATTTGAAAATAAGACTGCTTTGAAAGTTTTTTGTCCAGGGTGAAACACCAAGGAGCACCCAAAGAGCTCCCTCTCCTCACAGGGTTACTTGGGTTCAGACTTATCCCTTGGGACCATGATGGTGTTACCTGAGTTCAACCAATTAGCCTGCAGGGTCACTTGGGGTCAAATCCATGAGTTTGGACAGTGCTAGGGTCATGTGAGGTCAACCACTTAGCCCATGGGGTCACCTGAGATCAAACTCTTTGGTTGGGACTGGACAGGGGTTACCTGGGCTCAACCAATTAGCCTGCAGGGTTACTTGAGGTCAAATTCATTGCTCCAGACCCTGTTGAAGTCATGTGAAATCAACCAAGTAGCCTGTGGGGGTTACTTGAGGTCAAACTCATGGCTTGGGACCATACTGGTCCATGCAGAGCTCTGTCAAGAAGCTTCTAAAAACCCAAGGCTAGTGGTTTCAGTTCCCCTTGCCTGTGTCCATTCCTTTCCTGCCCCTGTGCTCAGGTGAGACCCCACCTGGGGTACTGCATCCAGCTCTGGGGTCTCCAAAATGTGAGAAACATTGACCTGTTGGAGTGTAGCAGGGCACAGCCCTGTTGCTTTTTCCCTGGTGCAATAACTCAGGGGATGAATTTGCTAATTGGTGAAATAACTCAATCAGGACAGCTTGTTTTGAGTTAGTGAGTTATTCTGGCACCATTATTACAATTCCCAGTTGACAATAAACATCTTGCTGCAGAAGCAGATGTGGAATGATAGGCTGGAATTTCTGACAGACAGACACCCCACTTTACAAACTATAGAAGTTACACCATGCTTTCACAAAGCAGAAGTCTTCTGCATGTTCCCTAGATATGTGTGGGGTCTTCTCCCCAAAGTTTGGGACACTGTGGTTACTCTCTTGAGAGTTGAGTGAAAATACTCTGCAGACACTATTGACAATTCAGTGGTAATTACACTGACTCCTAATCTATGCTATTTCTTTGCTAGCTGTAATACAGTTACCTTTGTGTAGTGCACTGTTTCACACAATCTACTAGTAGTTCTTTTATTTTATACTATGTAGTAAGTAACTCTGTTTAAGGGCTTTTGTCTGTTAATCTCCTGTCTATTCAATTAATAACTCATTTTATAACAGGGCTAATCAGCCACTCTCAAGAACTTGCAAGCCAGAGCATTTAGATGTGAGTCACCTAAGTAGAACTGCTGCCAAAAATCAGACACTAAGGCAGGGCTTGTCTAGAGCTCTCACTCTCTTTCACTTACTTGTGGCTTTGGTGAGCCTTAACCATTTGGCCTGAGGTTTTCTGTGGCAGTATCTGCCAAAAGCTTCAGCAAAGACTAAAAGGAATCAAACCCCTACGCCAGTTAAAAATATAATGTTCATATCTTACCAGTAGCATACAGGAGATTTGGGAAAAGAACCCTGATAGGGTAATTTGTCTCTGTGGAGAAGCTAGTAGGAAGCTCCTCTTGGTTAACCAGTTGTTTAAAACTTCTCATTACATATATTTTAAGATTTTCAGAGACATATGCCAAAATCAAATTAATATCCTTCACTAAAAGGCAGTGCTGTAGCCATTCATTTGTGCAGACAAAACCAAATAATAACAACCGAACTCCATGAGTCTCTCTTTTGAACTCGATATCATAGGCCAAGATCCCTCAGTTTAAATAATAAAAGGTTGTTCCACCCCTCCCTATTCAAACCCCTTTTATTCCCTCAAATTAATGTTGCCAGGACCAGTTTTGCTCAACGACACTGAAACTGATATCGTCTAAGTTTTAATGGCTCTAAAGTATTCAGCCAAGAACTCAAGGGACCAATAACGTAGAAAGGAAAAAGGCAGGATATTAATCATGGAGCCCAGAGCAGAGCTTCTCACCAAGACACTTTCTGGAGCCTGACAGTGGTTAATGCAGTTAACTTTCATTTTATTTGTCTGTGCAGCTTGCAGACATCACAGGAAGCTACAGTTGTGGGTCACATTTGTTACAAATAATAGTAATTTTCTTCTGCAGTTGATAGAATTCCTGAGAACGGCCAAAAATACAGTACAGTGTACCCGGACAACTAAATCCACCTTGGTATTTTATTTGTTCATTCATAGGGATATTAAAACAGTACAGGTTTTAAAGGTGAGTAAAGTGGCTGCCCATGCAGCTGAAAGAAAACTGCTACAGGAATTTGGCAGTGATTTTATTGCTGCAAATTGCACTCATAAGCCCCCTTGGTACATGTAACCTGAAACTACTACAAGTTTCCAGTGCAAATGAATTTCAAGTCAAGATACAACTTTTATTAAGCTGCCTTGCTAGAAAGCACCATTGTCAATTGTTTTCTCCCTCGTATTTATCCTAGTGTTTATCACAGAATATATCATCACAGAATGGTTTGGGTTGGAAGGAACCTTGAAGATCAGCTAATTCCAATCCCCCTGCCATGGCAGGGACACCTTCCACCAGACCAGGTTGCTCCAAGCCCCGTCCAGCCTGACCTTGGACACTTCCATGGGCTGGGCATCCACACCTTCTCTGGACAACTTGCTCCAGGGAAGCAGGGAGTGTCGCTGTTGAACCGCTAGCAGAGTGAAGGAACTGAGCCGAGTCAAATATGACGAATTTCTGAGTTTATTAATGTTGCTGTTGAGCAGCTAGCAGAGTAATGAATGCACCAGTTTTCAGTGGCAAGAAGGAATGACCTTTATTGTTTTGATTTCATCACATATATAGAGTTCTCAAAAGTCACCCAGATTGGTCAGTCAGAAGCCTTCCCCCAGGCCTGATTGGCCAGGCCTGCACTGCCCAAGTTCTGGGACACTGTTCCAATAACATCCAAACTTTATCTTTATTTACAAAACACAAGAAAACTTCTCATGGGAAAAACCTGTGCTAGCCACATATTAATTAATTTCTAAAACTTATATAGACTTTCAAAGATCATCTGGATTGGGTCAGTTCAAAACCTCCCCCTAGGCCAATTGGCCAGGCTTGAACCGCCTATGTTTCCAGAGACCATTTCAATAACATCCAAACTTTATCTTTGTTTATAGAACACAGGAAGAAGAAGAGAAAAATTCCCATGGGAAAGAGTCTGCTTGCCACAAGGGAGTCTTTTCTATTTCATGAAGGGTGTCTGGAGCAAAAGGTGCTGAGGAGAGGGATGGTCCACACCAGAGAGCCACCAAGAACCCAGGCTCTACACAGCCATGCCCCTATGCCAGTTGCCTCATGGACTTCTGCCCTGCTCTCACCACTTGCCACTACCCAAAACATTCACTGAGTGTATTCAATGGTAATTCACAGTAAAAAGTAATTTTATCATTGAATAGAGAGTGTATAAGCCTTTAGAACTCCCACCCCAAGTGCACTCTGTCCCCTCCTCTGATTCCAGCTGTGGTGCCAGAGAGCAGCAGTTGTCTCAGAGCTGTCAGCTGCTGCAGCTCAGCTGAACATGGGAGCAAAATATCCTGGTGATTGCAACTCTCCTGGTTCTTTCATAGCCACTTTGGGTCTTCCATGTTTCAGACTTTTTGCGGGCAATGAATAATGGCACATGTCAAGGTGCAGAATGAGGAAATGAGGTGTGACCTGCTCACTTGATGTGAAATACTGTGCTGGTAGCACACACCAAAGACCATTTGGACAGATAAATTGGCCTTTTGAAGGTCCTGTAACACAGATGTGGGGTAATTTCTTTTTCTCCTGTATAAAAGACCTATCTCAGATGCTCCCCGAATATAATACTGCCTGCCTCCTTGTTCTCTTACTTCCACTTGTAATATCTCCTCAGTTTTTAAGTTTACTGCCTTGTATGCACAAATAAACATACACATACCCACAGAAACATTCAAACCAAAGATGGTGCTCAGTAATGGGTAAAAAGGACAAAGACACTATTTCTTACTTTTTTGTTTTGCATAAAGTTAGCATTGATTCTAGTTTTTTTGCAAAACTCGAAACTCTACTGGTTTAAGTCAAGCATACTCTTAAATATTGAATCAGAGCTTTTATTCTTACAGTAAAGAAATTTGTTTTTCCTTACTTTTATATATTTAGTCTGAAGCTGCTATTGTCAGAAGAGTGTACTGTAAAGCACAAAATATTTTCTCTAGAATAATTGTTTTGTTTAAATCACAACTACCTTATTTGTTATTTTAGCTAATATTCAGACAATAACTCGTCCAGTCATCAATCACAGGGATCACATGCGAGAAATGAGACCACATAAATATTTGAGAAATTATGCAGGTTGCATCACTTATAAAACACCTATATCTCTATGTATTCCAACATCTCTTTAATGGACAGGAGCAATAAAAACTGTTACAAATTCCAAGGATCTTGGAAGATGGTGAAAAAATAAAACATGAATGTTTTCCCTTTTCTCTATTAGAAGTTATGAAATTAAAATAGCCCTAAGTATGTTGTGTGAATAATAGTATAACATTGCCTCCTGGAGAGATATTTAACATTTACAGTACTACTAAAATGTGGAAATTGCAGTGTCAAGGAAACAAGGAAACTGAATTCTACAGTGATACTCCCAAAACAGCTACTAAAACTGAAGAGCTTTTTTCCTTTTTAATGTTTAGCCACTTTGTGTTTTAAAAACACCAACAAACAAAAATAATCCACAAACACCAACAAAACAGAGAAAGGTAGAGAGTAAATACAGTTCAATCCTGCCTTTTAAGGCCATAAACTCTTTTCCTCAAAGTCTGTTTTTTCTCATATTTTTCAGAGAGCTCTTAGAGCTTAAATTAAGTATACTAGTGGCAGTTTTGATCCGTCTAGTATTCTGAGGCCTAATTTGTAGCACTTTTGTCTGATATACACATGAACTGTTTTTAAATAATTCATATTTGTATGAAAAACACTGAAGGATTTCTCCTGACTGCTCCCAGAGACCTTCACAGACAGGTGAGCACAACAGCAATAGGCAAAATACAAGCAATAGGTCTGCACTAAAAGAAGCAGCATTTATACCCTGGCTCCAGATGAAAATGTTGTCCAATATTTACAATTTGACAGATTACCAGGTCCATAATTATTTGGAAAAGGGACAGGAAAGAGTACCTCAGAGAACTGAAAAAAGATATGAAGGTATTTACATTCTTCCATTTAAAATTATTTTCAAAAAAGTCTGTCTGAAAGCCTTAGAAAACTGTGTGCCCCCCATGGCATTTTATTCTTTCATATACCAAACAACAGGAACTTTCTACCCATTTTTGTCCACAAAATCTCTTCAGCCTGAAAGTCTATCAAGGAGCAGTACTGAGCTGCACAGGGACTGTACTCTTTGCCAGTATTTCCTGGTGGTAACTCATCCCACTCATTGTTATATCATGTCATCCTAGCACAATTTTTCCCCACTGCATAAGGCAGTTAATACAAGTTAATACAGTTTCCATTGTACTATAGTGGAAATATTAGAACATTTGCTCTGAAGGCTGAAGGAGTAAGAAAGACCTGTCCAGGTCCCTCTGCAAATGTAAATGAACAACTCATACGGGGTAAAAACAAGTCTTGTAGAACTGTTTTGTGTCTTTATTGATAATTTATGTTATGACTACGAAAAGCTTACACCTATGTGCTTTCCAAAATGGGAACAATGGTACACTTTTGAAAGGATTAATGCCTCTTTCAATATTTCAGAACAATAATTTGGGGGGGGAGGGAGGAAGAAAGAGAAAACAAAAATCCCATTTCTTGATCATACCAGGTTAGTCATAACTACATTAGAGTTTGCATCAAATGAGAAGATGCTCTTTGCCCAGTCCCTACAGATGGAGTGCATGTGTGAATGAACACTTGGAATTATCCAGCATTTACTGCACAGGTTGGGACAGTGTTCATCTAAACCTTCTGGAGTCATAGAAGAAAGTCTAGAGACCTATATGGACTAAATTACTTAATCTAAAATTATTTTGTCTACAGCACATATTTTAATGTTTGTTGAAAGACAAGTGTATTTTGCTGTGTTGTGAGTTATGTATATGGCAGCCTTACTCATGTTTTTAAGCTCTTATTAGTTACTACTGCAGGATAAATTCAAATTACCAAACTTCTAAAGTAAAAATCTACTTTTAACTTCATCCTCCTAAAATTATCATCTGTCAGGAGATAGCAGAGAAACTGAAAACATTATTGATGCTGTTAACATCCTGATTCAAACTGTTGTGGAGCTGGATATGCATCCAATATCATATCACATTTTAAAGGACTATCATCATCTGAAATCTTTAAAGTGATGTTAAAACCATAACCTTAACTTATTTTTCACCTAAGGTTAAAAATATGAAGTAGCACTAGATACTAGCTCTGCAGAATCTTCTCTTCCACCCAATAGGAAAATATAATTGGGATATTATCTAATTTCCACCCTCCCCATCCTGTTGTTGGAATGCCAGCAGGTTGGAAAATGAGCCTCAGCAAACACAGTGGAGTTAGATATTGGATACTGGCTTAGTGTCTCTCACAAGCATCCTCTACTGCTGACAGCATCTGAATCACAGACGTGGTAAATCATTCCTGTGACATCTGCTGGGTACAGCTCAAGTAAACAGGAGGAAAAAAGAGAGTATCTTTGAGACACCACAGCTGTAGAAGTGGAATGGCTCTTTTGCTGTTCTTTTGGGATTAAGCTGGGCTGAAATGAGCCTTGATATACACAAATAGCATATTTTGCATATTGCATGGATAGGGTCTGGCAGTGTTTTAAAAGGGAAATCTTAACATACTGCCATGGAGTTATTTATGGGCACTTCATCATGCACTGAAAATCTGACCTACTCTTCCTTTTTGTGTTTGACACAATGCCTGACATCTAGGTTTTTGGAATCAGGAATTACGATGGAAAAACATTTTTTAAAAAAAAGCAGCACTAAAAGCAACCAACCACTTGCAAAAGAGAAAAAACATAGCCACGGCTGTGATAATGTCAGCAGTGAGGGTTAACCTTTAACTCCAGCATCCTGGTGAGCTTGAGTTTGTCTTTGTTGGATTCTCTTTGCCAGCATGCAGGGCTGGCATTCCATGCCCTTGTCTGTGACACTGCACTGCTGGGATATGATTAGCCACTTAAGGGTTTGTAATTTGCAGAGTGCAGCTCCACTGACCACAGGGCAGTGAACTCTGAATTTACCACAACACACACAGAGAAACAGACCTGAAACAGCCAGCAAGCAAACTCACAGGCTGCAGCCTTTTTTTGCAACTGAAACCTGGAAAAAAAACTGGAAGAAGGTGGCAATCATAAAGACACAGGGCTTGTCTGGGAATATGGGGGAGAGATGAATGACACCACTAAAAAAAGCCAGTTAATTAGAGTAACTTTTATAGATGTAATTTCTTCAGATCTACCTTGTGGAACAGAATCTGAAAAAGCATTGCCCAAAGAATGAAACAGATCTTTGGTGCATATTTTTACCTGGATTTCTCCAATGGAGAAGAGCAGTGGCAGAGAAGAGAACTGCCTTCCAAAATATGCACTGTATTTAGATGCCAAGAGCTGTGCAAATGCATGCATGTGAAGGGAAATCACAGCCAGTTCAGACTTCATAATAGGTGAAAAAATAGCATTACATCTGAAATACTGAAATCTCAGTTATTAATACCTTTGCCAATGAACACAACAAGAGAGCTAAATTATTTTGGCTGGGTGTTAATTACAGCAATACTCAATTTACATTGATCCCTTCAAAGGCTACAAAACATCCTGCTAGCTTCCACAGTGTATCCATTTTTACAAATAAAAGTTCTTACAACCTGAAAAATCAAGTCTACTTTCCCTGAATGAGGTTTGAATCTTCACCATATTCACTCTGGAAGCACACCAAACAGTTCAAAATAATAAAACCACAACAGTTTTGGGGTTTTGGGTTTTTTTTTTGCCAAAATTAAAGTGGATATAAACTTCTATATTAGCAGGGGAAGAAAGTTCCATTCTGAACTACGAAGTGTCTGTTACAGCCTCCACTGAAATGAAATGAAATATTTCTCATCATTTAAATTTTAAACCAGAAAAGTCTTATTTTAACAGATACTGCCTTAACACTGAATACAGATGCCCAGCTTTCTGCAACAGCAGATCTCACAGGAGGAACCACAGACACATTGCAAGATTTCACACTTCCATGCCCAGTCTGAAAGGCTGTCAAAGGAGTGATGATGTGCATCATGCCAAACCTAGTGGGTTCATAATTATTCCCTTAAAAAGGGTAAGTGATTTGTACAGGGTAAAGGTTACAAATACAGTTGTACAAAATACTTCATGATCAAAAGACAGCCTACCACTAAAATATGTATGGGAAGCAAAGTAAACACAACTTGGACTTCAGCACTACACACTGCTATGCTGAGCAGTTACTTTTTAACAAGAAGGCCATGAAAAGGAAAAAAAAGCTTCAGTTGTAACTCTCTTGCAACTCAAAGTAATCTTTCATTTTGGAGAAATTTAGACAAAAATTAAATAGTTTGAACAGCACACGCAGACCACTGCTGGTCCATGGCTCATTTGTGAGACCTACTAACACTCTCTGGAAAGAAAAGGCTTTTAGGAAAGGAAATGCAGCCCAATCAGCTGTACTTCTCTCAGGTCCAGAAGGTAGAAGAGGGAAAAGATAACCACAGATCCTTCTGGGCATCACAGACTGGCACTGAGCACCAAGGGTCATTGCCACTGCTGCAGCTGGGCAGACTTTGTCCTCACCCAGGCACCTCCAGCCAGGACTGTCAGCTCAAACCCCTTGCATTTGACACAAGCTTGGCAGGCATGGATTGAATTCCTACCTGGGAAAAATAAATCTGCTCGCAGTTCAGCTCTGGCTCTTTCGGAGAAGCATCGTTTTCTCAGCCACTCAGCTTCATATTCACTTGTGTGCTCATCAGGCCAGGTGATAGAGATCTTTGGACACAAAGGAAAAGGTGGGTTGAGGAGAAAAAAAAAATCACCTATAACACCAACAAAACCCCTTAGAATCTGCAGAAATTGTAAGATTTAGATCAGTAATATCAGAGTTAAGCTTCCCCTGGAGCATGATAGCAAACAAGCAATGAAAACACAGCCAGAGCACCATTCAAATTCTGACACTTTTTATAAATGCTCATTTTAATTTCAGCCCATGACCTACTTTGCTGTTTTTTGTGGAGTGTTTCCAGTGCGGGAGCTGCACTGAACAGAAAGAAGGGAATTGCAAAAACTGGAATCTATCACTAAGGAGAACACTTCACCCCAACTCAGAACAGCAAAAATATCTTTCAAAACACTGACAGCTTGAGAGAAAAGAAAAAGAACAAGACAGACAAGGACATTGTGCTAGGAGAGAAATCCCTCTCCTGCTTTTGAAAAGTCCCTCTATGAAATCAATTTTTAAGAAATGTTGGGTTTTCCAGCTGCTGAAAAAAATACCATAGAAAGAAAGCATGGGGTTTTGCTTGTCATGAACTGAAAGAGCTCAGCCCAATCAGGAAAGATTGAAGTTCATAAGGAGGCAGTTCCTATTCTCTCTTACTCAATAACCTCCCCTTTTTGAGGATGAAATTACCTATACCTAATGGAGATAGGTAGACAGAGATACAGACATTAGGTCAATTCTGATTATTGGATTCAACTTTGGTTTGAGTGCTCACTCGAAAATGAAGCCTATTTTACAGTGAAATTTTGCTAATAAGCTGATATTTTTGTTATGGACTAAAGTCATCATCACTTTGCCATTTGTTTTTCAAATTTTCAAGCCATTTACTTATAGAATAAAGAGGAAAAAAGTGTAGGTATAACTAAATGTGCAAGAATCATCTATATTTTCAACATCTAGTGATGAAGATGCATATGGCAGAATTTTAAAAAGCCTTATTATATTATAAAAGCTGAAGCCTGGATTCATGCAGCCTCTGCATGACATCCATAAAGTGAAGTTTCATATGAAGGTGGGAACATCAGAGTTCCCCAAATTGCGATTTTTCCTGAAAGCTCTGCGAATACCAGGTAAGGTCTCTAAATAATCAATCTGTGATTAGAGCATAACTTGGAATTGTCCCAAATTCAGATCAGCAAGCATTGTTAGACAAGTTTCATGAGAAAATGAACAACGGTTTGCTTCAAATACCTTTTTGCTCCCTGCCAGGGCAACCTGCTTCACCACGACGTTGACATCCAGGTCCTGCAGGAGCAGCCGGCGCGCCCCGGCCGAGGGCAGGAAGCACAGGGGACACTGGCAGTTGTCCCTCAGCCACACGCAGGGGTAGCAGCTCTCACTGCCATCCTCCCACTCCACGCAGACAGAGTGGCCCTGGTCCAAAGCTTGCACCTTCTGCATCGCTGGGCTCATCCCTGGGCGGTGTGGAGCTCTGGCAGAGCACGCTGAGCACAAGGCTGAGTGCTGCCAGCCAGCACTGCAGCAATGTTCAGTGTGTGCTGCTTGCAGAGGCTGTGCTCAGACACAGCTAGTGAAAAATCCCTTCAGTTAGATCCATCATCTCGGTTGGCTTTTGTTTCTACTCCCTCTGAGCAGAGATCATGCCACTCCCCCAACGCCTCTCCTGCTGTCCCTTGGCTGGGAGGGAGTGTGTGCAAAAATGACTCTGTGAGCTATCAGCTCCCACCCTGAGCCCAGCCAGAGCTGATCTGCAGCACAGCTGCTGGTCTGCTTTATTCTGAAAATATTCTTCTCTCTCAGCCTTGTTTGCTTCTCACTAGATCTGAGGCAACTGGACAGCAGTGCCACTGTTATCTTTTATCTCATATTATCACTGTTACCTCTTATCACTGTTATCTTTACCTCAGGGGGCAAAGTTCCAGTCAGGAGGCACATCAGGAGGGTTGGGCTTTCGGGGTCACAGCATCTTTATACACTTTTGCCAAAAAGTGCAAGAAATCCCTCATAACAATGTTTAAGCCCTTAGCTGTAAGGTTTCAGTCTCTCACAAAAAGAA
Source organism: Lichenostomus cassidix (assembly GCF_008360975.1). NCBI lineage: Eukaryota > Metazoa > Chordata > Aves > Passeriformes > Meliphagidae > Lichenostomus > Lichenostomus cassidix. The sequence goes on from NC_139486.1 coordinate 58,225,849, forward strand.
ACCTCAAAATGAATTCCACAAACTGAAGGTAAGGGTGACTGACTACCAGCTGTGCTCAAAACCTACAGCTTGGCAGTGCATACAACATAACCCCTGCTGAGGACACTATGGAACAGAAAACACAGAATCCACCTCCCTGCCAGGGAAAGCTTTGTAAACACGACAGTAACAGAGTTCTGTGAGAGTTCCTTTCACCTTTCACCTTTCACAGCCACACTGCTTTCTATAGATAATACTCCTTTATTCAAAGCCAGCTGCATACTGTACTGCAGAAAGGTGATGCATCCAGATCCTACAATTAAAAAAGTTCTGGCCTAATGATTTTCTTACTGAGAAAAGTTCAGGGGAGACTCCCTGAATCAACAAGTCATTGCATATGTATTTTGATAGACTTTATTGACCTCAAATATTGCATATTTATTAAGCATCTTTTCTTTTTGTTCTTAAGCTCACAGGGCAAAATATTGATGCTACCAGGACCCAAGTTTCTCCAGTTGTCTTTGTGCATGAAAAATGTCTTTTTTGACAGGCAGTAATTTGACTCACAAAAGCCTACTGGAGTTATCAGGTTTTTTAACTTTTTTCTTTTGACACAATTTTGAACTAGGTTACACAGGACTCTTGGGTCTCCATTTGTGTTTATTCCATTTGATTGAGTATAGAAAAGCAGAATACTGTTTTTTCTCTTGTTTGTGCTTGTGGATAGCAGTCCCATTGGAACCCAGGAATTACTAACCCTCACCTGCAATGCAGTAAAGCTAGTTTTGTGCATACAACCTTAAACTACTTTTATCCAAAATTGGGTTTATACCCAGACTGAATATGTTTTCTTTTATAGAAATGTGTACATAAATATACATATGTGCATATTTCTACCATGCTGCAATTTTCCTCTGAACTGTAAAAATATTTATACTGCAAAACTGGCTGCAGTGTCCTTCCGAGATTGCTTGGACAGTTTTATTATGTATGACTGCAAAGCTGGGTTATGCTTTATGGTTTAAAAAAAAAAAAAGACCATTTCAACATGCCATAAACTTTTGCTACATCTGTCCTCATTTCAGGATAGTTCTCTGTTCAAGGTAGCAGTTTAGCTGATGGTAATGAGCCAGATTGTCCATGCTTAGTGCTCAACCTAAACAAAAGCTCTTCTTTAATTTTAGCATGGCAGTTATAACTACCTGGATTTTGTATATAGACATTCTACAAATATTTGTCTTCAAAATGTCAAAACAAGGGACTGGAAAAAATATTAAGCCTTTATTTCTGCATGTCTCAAAGGGAGGATTCATCACTAAATGTGAAGCCCTATGTGAAGCTTGCCAGATTGAAAGGGCTTCTAGACAATCTCCTATTTTATTATTCAATTAAGAAATCTAAACTTACTTCTAAGAGACTCCAAATACACTAGTAATAACAGTGAAATTAATATTATTTATATATATTATTACGTATTATTATGTATATTATGCATTATGTTATTATATATTATTATGTATTAATATTATTTAGTAATAATAGAAAATCACATTTTTTATGGCAAGAAACTGAGGTGAGCTTACTGTGTTTCTATCACAAATGCACTTACCTGGTGTTTGTTCATCTGGTAATGGGTAACTTAGTCACACAAAATGCATGTCAAGCACAATCTCTTCTAAATCCGTGACAGCAGGTTTTGCAAATGCTTTGGAACAAAAGGTTAACCTAAAGGAAACAGATGCAACCAATCCTCACAGGTACAATTTCCAGATTAAAAAAAAAAATTATAATAAAATTTCTGGGTGCTACTGAGGTGATATCTATGTAATTTAAATTACGATAGGAAAAGCTGTAAGCCAATGGAAATTTTCACCTTTGCTTGGATGTAAGAGGCTTTTACAGCTGTGTTCAGCTTGCCTAACTTCAGACATTTACCATCATGACTTCCACCCAAACACCAGACAGACCAGCCCCAACATTCCTAACTAACAGGCATATTTGGATCACAATTCTGCCCACCTTTCCAGGAACCTACTTTAGGAGAACACAAACCAACCTCTTTTTCCTCTCCACTGAGTGGAACAAGAGCCTCAGTGACTAGCTCCAGCATGGATGCTACACCACATTGCTCACCCTTCAGCAAGGCTGGTTTTCATGGATTTGACTTTATGATTCACTGATGCTTTTATTTACTGACACCTTTTGCTTTGTACAATTCCCTAAACACTCAGCTGCTGGGAGAATCACAGACAGTGCCAGCCCTAGACTGCACTGCAACACAGAAAAAGCCTACCCTGCTGTCAGTGATCCTCCTGTTCCACAAGGCTGTGGTTTTTGGTATCATCAGACAAACCCATTGTTAGTCATAAAGTACTCTCTTGAAATATTTTCAGTCCTAAGAGTGAGAATCTGAAAGAGCCACTCCATCCCACAGAGAGAGAGAGGAAGATTCCCTTCACAGGCTGCAACAGGAGCATTTGATACCTTCAGGAAGGAAATTATTCCACTGGACACAGTGCAATATTTATAAAAATCATTATATGTGGCTTTTAAAAGATGTGAGGCTACTTGGTTCTCTGCCCCAAGACATAGTCAGCTCTTTCATTTATGTGTGTTTATTGAAGTCAGTGAACTTGTAGCTGCAGACTATCACTGTTAATTAGGAGAGAATCAGGCACTCGACCTTTGGTATTATTCAGTTTGCTGGTTATGCAAGAGGAAATGTGAACATTATTGTAGCAAAAAGATTTCCCTTGTGGGGAAGTTAAGCATTTACTATTTAAATACACTGTAGTGTTTGTGTTAGACTTCTGTTTCTGTCTTCACTGTAAACCAATTCTGTGGGTTACTCACCTGCCAAGAGAAATCCAGTAACAATAAAAAGGCTGTTTGTTATTTTCCCTGAGTTATTCATATCACAGTGTCACTGTTAAAATGAAAACCCAGTTCAGAGTGACTAAAAATATTTGCTACAACTTGCCCTCTGGATGTTGTCTTTTAGAAAAAGTACATGTTAAATGCATATTGGCTGAAAGAAAATATTTTATATTGTATGCTTTTATAATTTGTTTTGGTTTTATTAAATGGAGAAAAAATGAATCAGTTTGTTTCAAGTGTCTAAATAATGCAATTACAGGCTTTTAATGAGTGTTATTAACACAAGCTACATATATAAGCTTACATATGAATCCTGGCCAGGCTGGGAAAAAAGAACCAGAAGTAATTTAGTTTGGACTTTAGGAAGAAAAGCTATACATATACCAAGGATATAGATTTATTTTTGTCTGGTCAGAAGGGGTACATATTGAAGTATTATAAGCATAAGGGTGTAAGAAGTCTCATTCAGTAACAGGAGCACTCCAAGGTGTTCCCAAGGCTGGGGCTCTATTTTTACAAAGAGTGCTATATGATATATAAGTGGAAAAGTACCCTATCCAAGTGGAAATAAAACCAAACTGCCTTTAAGATGACGTAAGAGAGCCAAATATAAATTATTAATGTTATGCTTGTATTTGTTGTGTTTCTATAAAAAACAATTTAAAAGAGGCATACCAGAATATACAATGAAGATCTCAACCTTATTTATTTTACGGTATATTTATGAGCCTTTTTACTGTCACACCATCATTTTGCTAAATCCTGTAGTGCAAGATGAGGTCACTGATTCTCTTTGGGCTCCACTGTATCTCTGTCATTCACACAGGGATGTGCCAGGGCAGTTATGTCACAGGGTCTGACCACTAGACCTTGCACTAGGTTACTGCCACAAAAATATCACTTTGGCAGCAATCAGTAGGTGAAAGGCATTGCAAAATTTAAAGTCACAGGGTAAGATACAAAGAGCAAGCATCTTAGGAAGCAAACTCTGCTTGCTACCCTGACATGACAGTAAAAGGCTACAACCAGCATTCCCAGTGGAGTCAGACATACCAAAATAAGGATGTTTTCCTGGTACTGCCAGCTGGAGCTCTGCACTCATGCTAGGGCAGATAAAAGCAGCAATTTAGAGCAGTGTGGGCTCTGAATGTGCAGTGGGGCAGACTGAAATACAGCTGGGAAATGCAGAGGAATTACTATTAAAGTCAGTGAGATGTGCAAGTAAATAAAACTGTGCAGCCTGCATATGGCTGTGGAATCAGATCCAATGGAGAAATGATTAGGATAGGAGCTACAAATCAATATATAAGAAGCACAAGGCTTGTTTTTTTGAAAAACCTAATTGCCATGGAAATATAAGTGTTAGAAATAAAAACTGGACCTGGCTGCAAACTAGCTTCTAGGGTAAATGAGCACATGGTGAACTTCAGTTCATTCTTGATGTGCACAGTCAGATTAATTCCTCTGCACTCATATGAGGAAAAAAATCTCTGTGAGGTTTACCTCTTGTTCATTCACTCTTTATTTTCTAGGGTTACTCTTCTGAAATCAGAGAGTATGTGAGACATTATTTAAAGTCACAAGCTTAATAGCATCCTAACTTATGTGTTGATCCAGTTATGAATTAGCTTGCATTTTGTTATGCCTCTGTTGGAATCCAGAGTAAAAAGTGCATTACATTGTCAGAAAGCATGAAAACGTAAAAACAATTTGCAAGATATTTAACATATGCATTCGTATTTTTCTGATTTTTAATACAAATCTCAGATGAATTACATTAAGTTAGAAACAAAATCATATTAATTAAAAAAGGACAAAGCCTTCTATGAAGAAAAATTGACTGCTCTTCATCAACCAAGATGCTGTCCACACAGAAAGTGTAAATGAAAGAATTCTTTAAGGAAGGAAAAGACATTACAAGGTCTTAGATAAATTCAGCTGAGAACCTAAAAGTCCACTGAATTAAGTGTTGTGGATTAAAGCCTAACACTAAATTGAAAATCATAGTCACATTATTTTTGAGAAGAGATAACAAGTAGACAGCAAACGCCATTTTGCAGTTTGAAGTGTCCAAACTGTTAGTATTTACACTATATACCAAATATGTAATACCAAACTACTAGTATTAATAATAACAAATCTCTACTATAACACTAAAACTACTCTATGTTGGTAACTCCTGTCAAAGGGAAAAATTTGCAGAGTGGAAAATATATGGAAAATATGATGGAAGTACATAGCTTTTTTTGGTCAGCACACACTTCACATTATCTAGCACTGGATAATGAATCTCTTCCCTAAACCAACCTTCTCTAATCACTTTCCTCCCTCTGATTTTCCTCCCTCACCCCCCAAAAAAAGTTCAGACATAAACAACACAATAATAGGAACTATACAGACAGTTTCTAAGCATTTCAAAGGGGTGTACACAGCCTAAGGCAGGTTGTAATTTGAGCAAATATGATACTCTTGGCATTGTCTTTTCTTATGAAAGAATGTTAATGGCATGCTGCAGACTGCCAGCAATACCTCCCCAAGGTAAGGCAGTTTTCAAGGAGGAATGACTCTGTGCAGACGTGAATGGCTCTGTCCAAGCCACATCATTAAAAATGGAATGGTTATGGAGACCATATGTTTTCCTTGTTAGGGAATTAGTCATTAAATGCTGCCCTTTCCAGTTATAAATTGATCTTGTAGGCAGGATGACAACTCAATGAAGGGAATAAAATAAGCAGTTTGAGTCTTTTTATACACATATGTTCTAATAACAGCTTTTTTAAGAGGCACGTAGCACACTCAGGTTTTTTTGCCGGTTTCACATACTATAGGAATGAAGTACAAACCCACAAATTGAACAATTTTTTGCTAATGGCTCACTGAAAAAAATCGAGGTAATAAAAAACAAATAAATTCCCCAATGAACTGTGAGGAAAAATACATTTTAAAAGACAGAAAAATGACAGACTTTGAAACCACAGGATTACTTCAGGAAAATTTCATTACCTGGAAATTTCTTTAATAATTACAAAATTGATATTCCATAAAAATGAGCAAGAAGCTGGTAAAGTACCATGAAGACCATCCAAATAAACAGCCACAGCAACAGTAATAGACACATCCCATAGAATTTCTCCCCAAAATACACACTTTCTAGACAAGATTATAACCAGAGCTCTATAGCTCACAAGGTTTTTCTAGTGTATTTTTTGCCTCTGAGGTTCACATCTTGCCAAACTGCATCTGAGTACATTACAACCTGTAGGAGCAACAATTTAGCTTCACACAGTTCACACACCCCAGCTTGGCACCCAGATGGTTTTTTAGAGGCTCAACAAGTTTTTGAAAGCTTCACTTGACTTCTCTTAGTGAGGATGGTCCTGGGTAAGTCAACCTGAGAAACTGGAAATTGCATCCAAAAGTGCCATTTGGATGCCAAAACGATGTAAATTAAATTCTAGTAGATTTAAATGTCCTAAAAGACTTTTGTATTGGCTTCATCAAATCCACATAAGATTGACCATTTTTATTAAATGTGTGAACTTATACACAGACCAGACTCAGATATTTTCATTTTCTTTATAAAGAAACATTTCAAACTTTTCAAAATCAATGCTACTGAAATAAAATCAGAATTCTGCCATATTTCAAATATAAAAATGTTTGTATTTTACTGAAACATAAAGAAGTGTCAGAAATTCATCTTTATGAAACATGAGTGTGGATTATAAAATACCATAGTTTTGTTTCATTGGGTAACAATTTACATGGCATTGAGTGGAATGAGTTACTCTGTAAATACACACACATCTCCTGCTTTGAAAAGCAGGCATCCTGCAAACATTTAATCTTTTATAACTGGAACAGTTTCACCCTGATGAAAAGTTTGCAAATAGAATAGTCAAAAAAGTAATATTACTTATAGCATATTCAAGAAGCTGTGTTTTACACTATTACTACTACTACTACTACTGTTTTTCTATTAGGATTTGAATACTGCTCTCATATGCCTAAAAAAAATAGCATGGTGATGCCATTTTAGTTTATTTACTGATGTTTACACTTCATGTTATAGCCAATGACTCACAGCTGGTAAACAGAGACTAAAACTTGCTTTAAGAAACCTCTGGGCAATGTTCTCATGGAACTGCATGACATCTTTGGGGGACACTGCTCTCAGGCACTTCTGGAGATTGGTCCAGCCCAGAAATGCTACATGGTTTGCTGAGATAGTGAGCAGAAAAGACTCAGTTACTCAGCTCACTCTTGTGTCATGCCATCCATCCCTAGTGGCAAGGAAAGGATCACAAATAAATTAATTTTTAAGAGCTAGAAGTTGTCATACTTTCTAACTTGACAACAGGAAAATAACAGGGTGGTTCCACCAGAGGCAACCAATAAAATGTTTCTTTTTTTTTTTTTCTTTTCAGCAAACCTTTAAAGATACTGAGGACTTCAAAATTCAAAGTGAAACCTAAATCATCTTGCTAGTAGGCTTCACTTCGCTGCCTTCAGTGAAATGAGCTGTCTGGTTCTGTGAGTATCTCCCCTCAGGAGATTTTCCTGATGTCTTCAGCACTCCAGCTGCTCCCAGGGCACTGCTGAGGAACTTACCCACCGGATGGTTTGCAGGCTGGAGAATACCTGAATGGAGCAGGCTGGACAAGAACAGACCTCAAAGGTGCATCAGCTTCTCTTCCAGCACCCTGAGGTTGCTATGAGCTTAAAAAGGCTTACAAATTCAAAAAAGTCTGCCCTAAAAGCCATTCTGTATTGTTGCTTGTAATGAAACTTGCTTACCTCATGAGTCTGTAAATTTTTATTTGTTTTTACTACAAAGCAAGTTATTTCACTTGGCAGGGGCTATACACTTGCAATTTTTTGCTGAAAAGACACATTTCAACAGAGTGTTTTAAAATTAAGAGCATGTCAGACACTAATAACAAAAACGTACTTTAACACTGTTTTCAAATATTTATTAAAACAACCAATGAACTTTTTTCATCCAAACATTTGATCTGCCTGCAGTATCTGTAACCTAACAGCCACATTACCCCAAACTGTCAGTTAAATAGCAATGAGTCTAAAAACCCAAATAATCCCCACCCTCCTTCCCACTAGGCACTTTTGCTATTGTCTGGGACCTCAAATAGTTTTATTAATAGCTTAGCTAGCAAAAGTACAAAGCCACCAGCAAGAAAAGTCACTGTGCTGGCACAGACATAACCTTTTAGTCTGCTTTAGAAACGTGCTCCTGGCTCTCAAATCTGGGATCCAAAACTCTAATCACCACTAGGGCTCATTCTTTTTTGCTATAAAAATCTCCACCAGCATTCCCAGGGTCTGACATAAGCCTTTTTGGCTGGTTCTTAGGGTTACGATAGCTTAGAGTCACAGATAAGCAAGCCTGGAAGTACAAATCCTGCCAGAATAGTTCCCATCTTTTCCAAACAGAAATGAAAATCACAGCTTTATGTAGTGGAACAACGTTTAACGTGAACAGAATACATATCATTACAAAGAAAGCTAATAAAGGGCCAGAGGTTTGACCCTGAAGGGCTAACAACAAAAGCGATTTAAGCATTTGCTACACAGGAGTGTGGAAGGAGCTGGCCAGCACCTCACTTCAGCTACAGGGCAGGTGAGCCACGGCAGAACAGGTGAGATAAAAACAAAACAGGGAATCAAAGATGAGACAGCTTACTGCACTTTGCAACCGAAGATGAATGATGTAACAGAGGGCAGATTTTTGCATACGGGACATGAACTCAAACATACCTCGAACCTCCCGGTTTATAGAACTGTGCTATTTGTTTAGAAAGCAAAATAAAATAAATAAGGCTTTCCCACGAAGAAGAATGCGTTTTGGCCGAGTCACTATCCCTGGAAGTGTTCAAAGATGGGTATACAGGTGGCAATTCTCAACCCGGTTCGGTGGGCACGGCGGTATTCACTCACAGGCTGGACTTGACCATCTCGGAGCTCTTTCCCCACCTTAGGGTCTGTCGCTCCGGGTCTGTCCCTTCCGGGGGGGCTGGCTGGGTGTCCCAGTGTCACCCGGCGGGGCTCGGCTGGGGCAGGCTGCGCTGTCAGGCTCGCAGATAGTCGTTCTTGAGGCGGCTGAGCCGAGCGCCGTGGCTGCGCACCGTGAGCGCCAGCAGGTCGTACTTGTCGCGCAGCCCGCTGGAGACGTGGCGCGTCTCTCGGAGCAGCGCTCGGGCGTGCAGCAGCAGCCCCAGGAAGCTGTCGCCCAGGCGGGACTCCTCCCGGCCGCCCTGCTCCTGCCCCTGCCGGAATTTGCCCTCCAGCTCGCTCAGCGAGCGGTCCGAGCTGGAGTAGGCGTCGCTGATCTGCGCGGACTCGCGGCGCAGGTAGGCGCCGTAGCTCTCCTCGCCGTCCAGGTCGTAGGAGATGCTCCTGCCGATGCCCTCCAGCACCCGGCCCGCGTCCTCCACCTGCCGGCCCAGCACGGTGAGCTCCTCCCGCAGGCTGAGCCCGCCGCCCGCCGCCGCCGCGCCGCACCGCCGCTGCTCGCTCAGCCGGAACAGCAGCTGGCAGCGCTCGGGGTCGTCGTTCTCCTCGTAGTCGCCGTCGGGCACGAAGTAGTGGTGCAGCGTGCCGTTGGACATCTCGGGGTACAGCGGCCCCTCGAAGTAGCCGCGGCAGAGGCTGCAGAGCCCCAGCAGCCCCAGCAGCAGGCGCAGAGGGCTCGGCATGCTGCGGCCGAGGGCAGCCTTAGGGCCGCCCGCGCCCCATCGGTGTCCCGGCGCTGCTGTCCCCGGCGCGGCTGTCCCCGGCGCGGCTGTCCCCGGCGCGGCTGTCCCCGCTCCGCTGCAGCACGGCCGGAGCGCTGCCGGAGATGTGGGCTGGCTCTGCCGCACCGCCCTTAAAAGCCGGGCAGCCCCAGTGAGGGGAAGGAAGCGGCGCCGAGCCGAGCCGAGCCGAGCCGGGCAGGGCAGGGCAGAGCAGAGCAGAGCAGAGCAGAGCAGAGCCGCCCCCCGCCCCGGGCAGCGGCCACAGCCCCCCGAGCACCGCCCCGGGCAGCGGCCACAGCCCCCCAGCACCGCCCCGCCTCGCCCCCGGGAGGCACGGAGGGAGGGAGGGAGGGAGGGATGCGCTACACCTTCGTGCTCTCGGCGAAGAAAAGCCCCGAGACTGAGGTTGCTCCGCTCTGCTCCTGTTCCCGTTAGGAATCACTGCTTTGCTAGCAGCCTGATGAGCAGGGCAGCTCAAACCTGGGCTTGTGACACAGGGACTTCTGCAAGCTGCTCCAGGCTACGGAGTTTGTGACTGATCGAAAATTTGGAAGGGAAGAAGATGCAGGAATGGGTGTAAAGTGTAAAACAATAAGCCTTGATAGGGTGAGATGGGAAAAAGATACCAAAAAATTGTTCTTAAACAAAATGTCACAGGCGTTCGAGTAAAACCCCATTACAGTGCATCCTATGGGGCTGACCTTTGTAAGAAGTGTTTCTTTTTCATGAAACAATGTTGTGGGTGAATCTAGTGGCAGTATTGAGCAGCACAGTTGAACCATGTATGCAACTCCTGAAAATCTGTCTATACAATTTTTGAGTTGTTAAATCAAGGTGAGATCACAAAAAGAAAGAGTCTGTGAAGTTACCAACTTCTTTCACATCACCTTTCCTCTTTCATGGAAAAAATCACCACCTAGCAGAGATGATAGCAAATCCTGCAGTCACCCAGAGCTGAAACTCTTGCTGCTGTTGGTGGGAGATTTACATGGAATATAGAGGAATATTTATATTGCCTCTATAAAGCCTCTTTAAAATCAGACACAGAGCTACAGAGTGTGTGCTGTCACTTCAGTGTGGCCTTCAATATTTCATGATAACCCTGTGATATCGACTTCAGAGCCTACTGAAGCACTTTACATAAGCACAGAAGGTCGTAAGACTGACACCAAGAAACAAAACCAAAAAATAAACCAACCGGTCAGACGACCGACAAAAAACTAACCAGAGACAGCAAGAGCAATAACTGAAGCCTTCACTTACTGAATTGATTTAAAGTATTCTCTGCAGGTTCTGGAGTCATCTGAGATCACAAACACATACACCTCAAGATAAGCAATACTTCAGTGTCCAGGCAACTTCCTCTCAAAAAGCCAGGCCAGACAAGCTATTGTAACAGAAGCACTCCACTCATCTGAAAACACTGTAAATTCGTACTTAAGTTCACAAAATACTCATAAATATGTTGCATTAGGCTTGGGTACGGTGCTTCAGCTTTCTATAAAATGTTGGAAGCTGACACAGCTGAGGCTGTTTGGTATGTGTCCTCGGTCTGTGTTAGCCAACAGGAGCTCCTTGAAACAAATCTATTCCCAGGATGGTCTTGTTTCACCTAATGCTTTTTTGGATCCCAATTCTTTGCCCATCATAGTACATTATCTCCATCCATTTCCACCCAGACTGGTGTTACTGACAGCCAGCTGGTCTGATTGGTACTTGGGTTGTAGTGGATCCAGTTTTGAGGTCTCTTCATCCAACTACTGCACCAGAAATCACCCAGCTGTAGCTCTGTCAGCATGGTTATGCTTTCACCAGTGCCACAGAGAGTAAAAAAAACCAAATAAAAACCAGCCTTAGTAAATATTTTGTCTCTTTGTGCATTTAGAGGTGTGTGCTGTTCCCTGCTGCAGCAGCTGACTCCCTGCCACTGCTGGTTTCAATCCAATGTGCATTATCCGGGTTTAATTTAAATTTGATATCCAAGCAGGCTCGCCCCAAGTAACACACTTGGAATGTCTGCTTTTGAAGGAAGTCTGCAATTCAGGATTGGCAGTCTTAGTGACTCAGCTGGCACAGCTTTGGCAAAAACTGGAACTTGATGGAAGATACACAACAGCCTGCTCCAAGGCAATACCTGTTATGGGTCAGGATTACAAACAACAGAATTCTAAGTTTTAACTGAAAAGCATCAAACAGTGAAAAGGATGAAGGCTCCCACTGACAGAACCAGACTGTGAATGAGTAGCCATTATTCATCCCAAAATCACACCTAAAAGACAAAAATCTTAAGACTGCAATGAGAAAATCTAATATGAATATCCTTAAACTGTCCATGAAATCATGTGCATACAGATGAAAATCAAGTTATTTTTTTTTCTGAAAGACAGGCAAGGAAAGTAACAACTACCTTTACCTATCAAGACTTGAGCTGAAGGGTTGGAAATTTTCATCCCAGCTAGCAGCAGCAGGAGCACCACAGCAAAGGCTGAAGTAACAACATAAAAACCAACCAGTGTAGAATTTCCTAAAGTCATTTCTGGCAATAGCTGGAAGTTCAGAGGGCAATAAAACTGAAGGTAATTTCTCAGGAATATCAGAAACCTGGGCTGCAAAGAACCAGCAAAGCAAGCCGTTTTTCTGCTGAATGTTGCATTTTCTATTTGGAGTCCCTAGGGGTAGTTGCATGACATCAGATATCTGAGGAGCTTTTGGGATGCATCCAAGAAACAGATCTTCCTGGTGGCATGTTTCCATGAAGGCTCTCATTCAAACCCTGCCATTGACAAAAGACCTGTTGATTTCAGTATTTTACCCTCCATGCCTGCTAAAGCATTTAAAAGTTCCTTCTGTATAAATGAGGGGAAAGTACTGGAAGCAAAAATAAAGCAGCATACTGATGCTGCTGTCTTACAAATACTTGGCATGATCTACTCTGCTATGGTAAAGCTATTGTTTTTTCCACTGAACAACATTAGTTTAAAGTACTATAAAGAGTTGTAGAATTTACTCTGCATAACCTCTTCTGCAACAGCATTGAAATCAGCCTCCAGCCCAGAAATTGCCTATAAACTGCTGGCAACTGCACAGCTCAGCACTGGATTTCAGGAGACAGTTGCACACATCTTCCTCTGCAAACTAGGCTTCATCTTTGGTTTTTGGCTCACAGGTAGTTGCTATTCCTGTGGCAGACCATGGTAAACTTTGCAGCATCAGAATATTTCAGATGCAAATGGGCATTAATTTGGAGAACAGACATGTGTTATGTGGTCCTAAAGGCCCCACAGGCTTTAGGGTATAAATGTTTTCTGACTACTGGCTTCTGTTTTCCTCCTATGAACTGTTTTATGGCTTTACATAAAGAAACCTTGTTTAAACCCGAGATGAACAAGTATGTGAATGTAATTTCTAATCGCAGGCTGCAGTGCTAAATGCCCAAATGTGAGCATGAAATAGTTCATGAAAGAGTAACGCCAGGGGTTTTTGTAGGAAAATTGCCATATGAACATACCAGAAATTCTGTAGAGTTAAAAAAAAAGCTTTTTCTAAAAAAAAATAATGAAGCTTTTATAACGCATTTAGTATTCATTCAGTACAAGTTTGCAATACAACAGAAATTCAGAATCAGTTTGCTAAAGCACAAACCATCCTGAATGTTTCAGGACCAGAAGGATGTCTGGGGTTTCACCAAAATTTTGGACTTCTCAGAAAGGCATATTTAGTTCAGAACTGGAACAGCTGACCAACAGATATCTCAAAAACAAACTTGTACAGAAAACAACTTTATTGTTAGCTTGTTTCAGCTAACTGATTCTGATAACCCTTTTCTCCTTCACAGACTTCAGGCTGAAACTCTATCTGTGTCTGGGCACAGAGTTCTGAGTCCATCAGCACTGCTCTGTCTTGGATAAGCAGTACAGAAAACCAAACTCCAAAAACACAAGAAGCTCTAGAAAGATTGGGGATGAGGCTGAATGTGAATACAACTAATGGAAAAGGTCTGTCAGGCTGGTTGTCTCAGAAGAGCATGCAAGTAATATTGAACCCACCAGCTTTAGCCAATGCCAAAATGAGCTTGGCCTTGGCAAAAAAGCACAGAAAAAGATTTTACCACAGCTCATCTCTGTAGTGGATGCTGGTTTACTTTCTGGAAATATAATTTCCTTAAAGGAGAAAATTGACACTATGCACAGTTTATTTTTATAAAGCTAAGTGATGCATCTGGATGCTTCCTAAGGAGGGAAAAGGTTAAAAGAGAGTTGAAGCAGGATGAATATGCACTGATATTTTAGCAGTGCAGTTTCTGTCTGCTGATGAAAAACCTCGAGCCCCAAAAGGGATATTGCTAGCATCTCTTCAGCAAGGTTCCTGAAGTGGAAATAATAACACCTCCTCAGTGGAAATGAAAACATGTAAAAAACATCATCACTGGCCAGCACATGGAGAAGTTTTCCAATTTCTGTGAATGTGGTTTGTTACAGAGACAGCATATCATGCTTTTAACATGTTGATTTGATTTTCAAACCTTTCACTGTTATTTTTAATGTTCTTTGTAAGCATGAAAAGGCTGCATGTGGAAACATACAGAACATAGTTGTTACAGGAACATAGTTCACTAATCATTCATGAAAAATGCTTTCTCCTTCCATCTAACCTGTTAGCAGTAAGATAAAATTTTAAGCCCCCCAAATTTTCTTTTTCCTTCTCTCTCTGTCTCACTAAATAGAGAAAGCTTACAATCTGACATGTCCTTCCCAGGCAGGGGTACCAAAGAATTTAAATAAAAGCCTTGGAAGAAACCTAGGAGAGCCTGGTGGGGAAATGTTGATGTCATTTCTAATGGGATTAATCCATTTATACAGTTTCTCAGGATTTGTAGACCTGTGATCTAATGTGTTCATTTGAGGCAGTGTCTTGAGAACATAAATTTTCTGAAAGCTGGATTTCATCAGGTCTGTTCTCTAGGTCGATTCCCCAACAATTTAAACACACTAAAGAATTTCCAGTTTTACCACCTTTAAAAGATGTTCTTTTCTGCTTCATACACATAATCTTATGTATTAAGATCAGGGATGAATTCATGAATAAAAGCTAGATCCTGACACATTTCTGTTGGTTAGTCATCAAATTTCCTCTTCTCACTAATCTTTGAAGGTCTTTGCTCATGAATTTAGAGGGGGAGGCTGCCTGGTTAGGCTAACCAACTGCATGTAGTTTTATTAAACATGTCTCCACAAGGGATTAGCCTTCCTGCCTCAGGTAAAAATGGAATATATGGAATAGTATCTTCTGTGCAGATAAAAGTAAGATAATATGGAAAATGTCAAAAAATTCATAGGGTTTAACTGGTTTAATCGCCTCTTAGCCATGACTTTCCAATTGTAGCATAAAAAGAATAAACTCCCCATGCTTCTATAGTAAAATTCACTTGTGTTCCCAGATCTGTTTTCTAGGAGTTGAAGAATGTCCTTTTTGTATCCTAACACATTCGCTCAGACTTTTATTTAGGTGTTTTTAACAGTGTATTGAATTTAAAACTAGTCAGCCTTTGCATTTGAGCAGCGTAAACCCAGGCATATGGTTTCAATTCAAATATCCCAAAATCTCCATGTTAAAAAAAAAAAAAAAACAACCCAAAACCAGCATTCCCTTTAACAAACATCTTTATAAAACGCTACTTGAAAAAGCAGGTGAAGGAATTACTTACAGTCAGCTGTATATTTATTTTTGTGCAGCCATGGTTGACTGTTCCCCAGGTTTTAATGACTCAGTGCACACAGAGCACTCATTCAGCAGCCTGAACAGAGAGTTATTCTCCCGTGCCTGGGGCTGGGGCAGAACGTCAGGATGGAATTTATACCTCCTCCTGCAATTTATGACTTTTATTTGGAATGGCACGGCTCAGGAGCTGGCATTCGAGGTTATTTCCTTGTGGCTCTTCAGAGGATGCAATGGATGCTGGTGGAACTTGCTTGAGCTGGAGCCCCAGAGTGGCTGTTTGCCCTGACTGAGCCACAGTGCAAGGGGAGCTCCCCAGGGCTGCAGGAACATGACCTGCCTGCTTCTGCATTTGTGGTCAAGAAGCAAAGTCCTGTGATTAAAATTTGGGGCTAATTTAGGCTCAGGAGATATTAGAGCTCCTCCAGTTTGGTTGCCTGGGATGAGAAAGACTCACTCACAGCTTCTGAACACCATGTTTGGTCTCACATGTTGATGCCTTTTTCAACCCAGAAATGAAACTTGAGATAATTTCAGTGTAGGAGGTAATAAAAAAGTGGATCTTGATTGGAGCTCCAGGGGCAGTTATGGAAGAATATCTACAAAAGCCCAAACCCCACAGGGGTGAATGCAGCTGGATAGCTTTTAGGAAATTAGCATAATTGATAAACAGCACCAATTAGGAGGACAAGTGGTGATGCAATTTCCCCCAGGTCAAACCCCTTCTCTGGAGCCCACCTCCCCCTTGGTGCTAGCTGGACTTTTTAATGAAAATATGTCTTGAAGACCTTGTTCTCAACCTTGGTTCCCAGGAAGAACCAAGATAGGAGAGGAGCCTTGTACCCCTGAGGGCTTGGAGCTGCTTGGGGAATATGGTTTGTCCTTCTGTCCGGGGAAAAGGGTAGGAAAAAGTATTGGGAAGGTACTAATATACGTGCAAAAAACAGAGAATAAATAAAAGAAAAAAAGGCAGAAGTCATTCCAGCGTCAATATCAGTTTGTTCAGGTTCTTTAACCTCCTGTGGTTTACAGCTGGACAATCTGTGCAAGATTTCCCTAGGCAGTGTCCTTTCTGGGTGCTGGAAAGTCTGAGGCAGCAGTTGCTTGGCAAATTTGGAAAGGTTTCCTACAAGATTAGATAGGTGATGTCTGAGTGTCAATATGCTAAAGGATCTCAGTGCCCCAACCCACAGAAGAACGAAGAAGAACAGATTCCCTCTAGTAACAGAATAAATGCTGCTGTTTCACTGTAAGCAGCTTTGGAGGAGTTTAAACAATTTCCTATTCAGAGCCCCGAGAAGGTTCAGCAAAACCAAAGCAATGCTGTGACAACTGACTGAAATTAAAATTAAGAGGGTGTATTGAAAACCAAGAAGTGTCTGGCAGAACATGGCAGCCCATCCTCTTCACAAGAGTACCCTGCAGTACACCTCCATGGGTTAAATGTCTATCATACAGTAATTTGGGTTAGAGGGGACTTTTAAAAGTCATTTTGTCCAACCTCCCTGCTGCAATGAGCAGGAGCATCTTCAACTAGATGGAGCTTCATTCAGCCTGAGTTTGAATATTTCCAGGGATGGGGCATCCACCACCTCACTGGGCAACTTGCACAAGTCTTTCCCCACTGTCATTGTAAAATATTTATTCCTTGTATCCATTCTAGACATACTCTCTTTTAAAACCATTATCTCTTGTCCTGTTACAACAGGCCTTGCTAAAAAGTTGGTCTCCACCTTTCTTGTAGCCCCCTTTAGGCAGTGGAAGGGGCTCTAAGGTCCCAGAGCCTTCTCTTTTCCAGGCTGAACAACTTCCAGCAGCCTTGAGAGCAAAGGGAGTCTCTCTACAGCTAGAGGGTTGCCTCTCCTTCCCCTCCTGCTCTTCTCCCAAGGATCACCCCGTGTAAGCAAGTTTCCAGTATTAAATCTGCAGGGGCATCAGCAGTGGCCAGACAGAGGGAATAGCAGGAGCTGATCCTTTTTTGCTCTTAATTCACTGCCAAGAATGTGAGCATGGCTCTGAGAATGGCATCTGGACATTTATTGCTTCTGCTGCAGTGACAGAGAAGGATTAGGAGTCTGACCATGCTTCAGCATTAATGGAGAAACTAACTACTTAGAGATCCCAAGGGCTGCATTTCTAAACTCTCACTCTCTAGCTCTTGTTGAAAGTGATGGGGACATTGCTCATGCTTTTGATGGAGCACTGTCAAGCATGGATTGTGGAAATATTTTGCTGTATGTTGTAACTAGCTTGCTTGCACTTGGCTTACTTACAAATTATTTGCAAACAGTAGCCTTTTCTTTTTTTCTCTTTTCCTCTTTTTTTTTTTTTTTTTTTTAGCAGGGGACCCTGCTAGTAATCTGGGAATTAGCACAATGAATAATACAGGAAACATTCTTTTCTTTTCTGTTAACATAATCTTCCAGAAATGTTAGGCATTTCCAGATATGACTTGTAATTCCTAGATTGTTGGCTGTGTTAATTCCAGATGATTTAGAAAAAAAGAAGTTGTTAATCAAATTACAGCCTGCAGAGTGCTTTTTATCAGTTCTTTCTGACCACCAGCTAATTATTGGTATTTAACAGGTAGCCTTGGGACAATGTTGTCACATGAGAAAAATCACCATGGCAAAGAATCTTTCTAATACATGTTCTCAGCAGAGGTTTTTTTTCTGATGAGGTGTGCAAAAGTGTTGGCACTTAATAATTGTGCTATTTATCAACCATTTTCAAAGAATTAGTGGTATGATTTGATTAGGGACAACTCAGGATCTTGAAGATCACTCTGTAGAGGAAGCTGGTACATGCCAGAGCTGGTGGGAGATTTGAAATTAGGTAGCCTTAGCCACCAGAGCTTTAGAGAGCAGCCAGCACACCTTTCTGTGATGCTGTGACAAACCCAAAACAGGAGCTCTTCAGCACTCATCACCTGCCCATCAGCCATGAAAACCATCAGGACATCTGCATCTTAAAAAGAGAGAGTGGCAGAGAAAATCTCAGCAGGCAACATAGTGCCACATGGGCATGGCTTTTCAACACCCCAGAGATGGTGGGTGACTCCACCTTTCCCCTGGGCAGCCTGTTCCAGTGCTTGACAAGCCTTTTGGGGAAATTTTTTTTTCCCATTCCCAATCTAACCCTTCCCTAGTGCAACTGGAGTCCATTTCCATCTGTGCTTTTAGACAGATTCAGGCTGAAGGAAACATTCCTGTCTATATTTAACTGTGCTCATGTCCCACCAAACTCAGCAGGACTAGTTACAGTCCCAAAGCACATGCTGTCCTCACAAGACAGGGCAGGATGCAGATGTTTTCTGTACAGACATCCCAACTGTAGGCTCACCCAAGTGAGTCAAAAAGTTTCAGACTTTTTTCATGGATGATCTCCTGAGGGGAGCTCTGGGAAATGGGTTGGCCACATGTCCCTTTGAGGCATCTCAGCCCTTCCTCCCTTTCCCACTAATTGTTGTGTACTTCCATAACTATACCAGTCAATTTATGGGTAACACACAAAGTAATTGCAGAAATTCTGTCTTACCTCTTTAAAACACATGTAATACTAGAGGCTGACCATATCAGAAAAAACTAGAAGAAACCAGAAAGAAGTGAAAATAACGTTTTCTAACAACAACTGTGAAGATGAGAAAACAAGTATGGGACAGATATACTTGCAAATTAGTACAGATCAAAGAGAACGTGTCAGGAAAGAGTATTTTTGAAATTTATTTAATGGAGAGTTATTTAATTAACTAAATATTTTTCTTCAAGAAAAAAAACCATGTAAGATATCAAAGGCTCAAATTCTTGGACATCTGAGGCTGGCAGCTATTTAACATAATCAAAATATTGCCTTTCAGCAAGCTCAGCTACTGAAAAACCACTCCACTGTTGCTGCTACTTACACCACTCAAACATGAAAAAGAACATATTGAATCTTCCCTGAAAGCTTTGCTGGATCCCAAGGCACACTTGGATGTAAGCTCAGACTCCCACGCTTGCACAGATCAGCAGACATATTTCACCTTACTGGATTTTGCAAACGTTATTTAGGAGGTTCTTTTATGCTTTGACTTTTGTGGGTTGTATTTGGGAATGGGATCATGGCAACAGAATTTCTCCTAGCCACAGGGGAACTGTGACTTCTGCACCACAGCTACATGGGGATGGACACTGGATGTGCAGCTCATGCAGGGACAGAGTTGCTCTGTGCAGCACATCACTTAGGGGCACAGCAGTAGCTATACAGATGAAATCTTTTTTACCTTTTCCATTAAGTTTATTCTTAGCCACCCACTCAGCTAGAAACACTATGGCAGAATCTCTTCTATATATATCTCATAGAACCATGGAATGATTTGGGTTGACCTTCAAGGGTCATCTAGTTCAAGCCTTGTGCAACAAGCAGGGACATCTTCAACTAGAGCACTGTCCAACCTGGCCTTGAATGCTCACAGAGTGTCACATTGGCAACCTGTGCCAATGCACCCCCCTCATTACATATACATCTATCTATATCTATGTCATCTATATCTAATCTATTTCTAATCTATATCTATATCTATATCTATATCATCTATGTCATCTATATCTAATCTATATCTATCTATATCTATATCTATATCTATATCTATATCTATATCTATATCATCTATATCATCTATATCTATATCTATCTATATCTATATCTATATCTATGTCTATATCTATATTTATATATCTATCTATATATCATCTATCTAAATCTATATATCTATATCTATATGTATATCTATATGTATATCTATATCTATCTATATTTATATGTATATCTATATCTATATCTATATCTATATCTATCTATATCTATATGTATATCTATATCTATATCATCTATCTATATCTATATCTAATCTATATCTATAATTTATATCTATATCATCATCTATACCTATCTATCTATCTATCTATCTCTGTGTGTGTGTGTTTATGTATATTTATATATTTCCAGGCTTACAGTGCCAGTTTGGAGGCCAATAACTTGAGTGCCTTGCAGCTCAGTAGGTAGCTGAGGTGCAGGTGCAGGTGCACTCAGTAGGGGCAGGGCTCCATATGGAAGCTTTCTTCAGGAGCCATCGGTGAAAAGAGTACATCACCTATGATTTTCTGGCAGCTGATTATATGGTGAGGCTTCCTCAGCACGTGTCACCTTCTCTTCCTCCTCCCACGACAGCAGTGCAGAATTTTAACCTTCAGGCCAGTTTGGGATGAATGCCAAGATCCCTGGGCAATTGGGGCTTCCAATTCAAGCTTGCTGTGTGATCAGCACAACTCACTCCACATAGCATCAGTGGCATAATGTGTGGAAGGGACTTTCTTGGGTGGATTTTTTCTAGTACATTTGGGTTTGATTGTTTTGTTTTGTTTGCTGGCTTTGGGGTTGTTTTTTTTAGTAAACTACTACTTACTTCAGCTCCTGGAGGGCTGGAAATGGCTGGTGTGGACCAAATGGCATGAAAAATCTAGTTTACATAAGAGGCATGCACCAGGTTAACTATTAAAGGAAGTACATCAATCCCTCTCTCTTTTTCCTCCCTTTCTCTTTGTCTCACTAGCCCAGATCTGGACCACCCGTGTGGCAGGACCAACACAGGCTCTAAGAACTGATGATCTTTTCTTCTCTTTCTCTCTCTTCTGCATTTATTTCTCTCCTGTCTTGCTTTGTCTTGGCCAAGTGTGGTTATCATATTCCACCCCTTATTCCATACAGAATTTCACAGAATTTGTGAAATGTGTTGGAAAAATTCAGACTTTTCAGGCTAAATAGTGGGCTAGCTGCCAGAGTTAAAACAATTATAGAGTAAGGCAGAAAATTCCCTGACACATGGACTGGTGTTTTTGCTCAACCAGACAAGAATTTATAATGAACATCATGCCCCCTATCAAATGGGTCAGGATGCCAGGAAACAAAGCTGTAGATCTGTAGCTGCATAATAAAATTCCCTATAGACACACAAGATTAGAGTAACACTAGCATTTCCTTTCCTTTGTTTCTTTTATTTACTGTCATTCCTATATTTGGCCAGCTCTAGCTAGATGCTGGCAGTTTCACAGTGCTGCTGGGATAGGAAGCAGGGAAAATCTGAAGGACTAAAGACTAGACTATTAGCCACACTTTTAATATCAGGGGGAGAAAAAGACCTCTAGGCAACATAATCCTGAGTTTAAAGCATCAGCTACAAGGGACAGAGCTTCAGTAAACATTCAGCACAAAACAAATGAGCAAAAAGTACCAGGCTGAGGTCATATCATTCTTCTCATAGCACTGAGGAATGCTCATGTTCAGTTTTCCCAGCCTGTCTCTGGCTTGCTGGTGGCAGCTTCCACTCGTCAGGGATTGCAAAGCATTTTTGCTTTAAAGGTCAGCTGCTTCAGGGACATAAACTCAGCTTTGCCCCGAGATTTGGAATGCAGTTTGGTATGCTGAGCATAGAGTGAGTCTGCCCAATATCAGAAGGCTCAGAGAGCCTTCAAAGATATAAATCCCCAAACTACTATTTTTTTCTTTAAGCTTAACAAATTCTAGAAATTCCGGTGTGTGCAGGCTCAGTGATCTTGTTCAGGCCACCAAAGAGCATCCCCATCTCCTGCAGGGCTTTGGCTCTCTGGGCAGGGCAGGGCAGGGCAGCAGCACAGCAACAATATTCACAAAAGGGATTTGTAGCTGTGAGTCTCAGGGCAAAAAAAATGGCATTTTGGTGTAGCAAGGAAGATGGGAGTCAAAAAAACCTTCTACTTCTTCAGTTTGCACCTAATACCATTCATCTTTATGCAGCACAGCTTGAAATTGGCTTCAGAGGAACACCCTGACACAAAACTTCTCATCTCGGTGAAATTTTTGGGCTTTGGCAGTGCAGACATACAATAAAATATGTCTTTTCCTCAGCAAGATAACCCTGCTAGTGCTACTTTGTGCTCATTGCCTTATTTTGCAGGAAATGTTTAGTCTGTTTGCATCTGTTTATGGAAAGAGAACAGGAATTTCCAGGGGAAGAGGGAAAAAAAAAGAACAACTAACTGGGGAAAGGCTTTGTTTGTCAGCACTATGATATTAATAGTACTTGCCATTTCACTCAGTGATAAATAACAACCCATTTCTGTCTTTAAAAAAATAAAGGCAGCAAGAACACACCCTTAGCCAAAGCCATTCCAAGCAGAAAGGCCAAGTTTCCATCAGTGCAAGACCACATTAATTATATGTCTAAACAGTCCTCCACATTTTCAGAAAGCAACTGATCCCTTTCAGAGTGTTGCTTTGAAAATGTATTTCCAGTGCTGGGCAGAGCTGATCAGCAAAACAAGCACTGTTTCCAAGCAAGGCTCTTTTTGGTAGGGCTAAGAAAACTGAGATATTGGGAGCAGGAAAAGTCCCATCTGCCTGGACAAGGGGCAACTGGGGCACCTGGCTCACATTCAGATTCCTCTCGAATAAAACTATTCTGCCTTGAAGTTCTGGTGGTATTAATTCATAGAAAAAAGCTCAATTAGTTCTTGCTAATTCTCAGCTGTGAAATATTGCTATTCGAGCTTCACATAGCCTCAGTTTCTTTCTAAATCCATATATAGTTACAGAATGCCTCTACAGCAAACTTGCTGATCCAGCCTAGCTCCTTCCTTTTGAAAGTCTGACGTGACAAGCAGACCTTTAAAATTTAAAGAGGCAGTATTGAAAGGACCTGGAAAATTATTTTAGTTTATATTAGTGTTTACAAACAGTAATGAAATAAAATTCCAGCTTGTAAATGATCTCTTTCTCTATGGATCTTGCCCATCCTTCAGAAAGTTGGTCATCTGAGGGTTTAACTCCAAGCAAATGCTTTAAATTAAGCACAAACTTCTTTGTATTATGAAATTAAGAGCAACCATATCGCTCTTTTTTGCTTTGTTCACTGCACAGACATACCTATTTCTTTTGCAAAATAAGAAAATCCTTTTCAATTTCTGAATTTTCTACAACAGCATATTACAAAGCCAACAGATGAGTGTAATACATGCTAGTGCAATCTCATCTGAGGTGTGATGAACTTTTTTTCTAAGACAGAGCATGAGATTTTCTCATTTGCCTCTGACAGAAGGAATTGATTCTCTTTTCAAATTGGAGCAGTTAACCACAATAAGCAGGTTCTTCTGCAGTGAATTAAGTTCAAGCACAAGGTCTGAATTAAACCGAATTCTGTATTTCTACCATGCCATGCTTAAGATTTTTGCTTGATGAAAAATCAGACAGAAAACTTTATCTCAAAGATGGGAATGGATTTTAGATAGGAATGGCTGTTAGATGGATATGGCTTTTAATATAAGTGAGTGATTTTGTGGCAGCCCTTAGTATAAAAGTTAATAATGAGGAGAAGATAAGGAAGACTATAAATGTTTCTAGCAGCAGTCGACAGGCTGAACATATCATCTCCACCATGGGAATGCCTATGAGGTAAGAACCACAGTCTGTGTGCAGATTGATTAGCTAAAGCTAGGTTTTTTAGTGATCAGAGCTTGTTAGTATATTGCTTTGAATAGATTTTCTCAGCCAGATACTATCACCTTCAATCTTCAAACCTTAACCTTCACCATTTTTTATTATATTAATAAAGAGTGTTCAGTAAATTGGTATGATTCCTTCCAGGGGGCTAACAGTTGCCAGCAGTGGATAACATACTTGACTTGTGGAGAGCTGGAAAGGGATCTCTCCTATGCTGTTGGCATGTGTCCCTGAATCTGCCCTGAGGCAATGACACACCAATTAAAGGTGTGGAGACCTGGGAGGTCTTTTTGTTTCCATGCAACCCTTTAATATAGCGTCTAGATTAAAGCATGTGTTTTAATATAGCATCTAGATGCATCTCCACAATGAAAGCATTTTTGGTCCAAGCCAGATTAAGGTTTTCAACAGCCTTAGGCAGGGAAAAATACCGTGGGGGGATATAGAGGCCATGGGAATGTTCTGTAGCCTTAAATCACCCCTTGCCTATCCCACAGATTTACACAGAGAATATTTCTGCAGCAACTGCTGAAAAATGTCCAGAGCCAGTGAAAAAGAATGGAGAGTAAAATACTCTTTTGAGAAGTGTTATGCCATCTGGTTGTTGCAATACATGTAAATAGAAAAACTCCCCAGAGTATCACAGGCTTTGCTCAGTCACTTCTTCCTTCAGTGCTTCTGCCTTCCTTTTAACAGACACTACAGATTCTGGAAAAATATATGTATATAGGCTATCAGCATCCCGAGTTTTGAACAATGTCATTTCTAAGAAGAAAATTGCAATGTCACCATTGTAAGAAATTAACATCCCTAACTGAACATGTGCTTTCACAGATCCAGGACATTGCATATAGACTACTGTATACTGCAATTAAAAGCCTCCAGAAATAAAGACCACAACAAATGTTGTGTTCCATCAGGATTCCTATTTCTCATCCTCTCTTTATTTGGGAAGCAGGTGCGATGCTGTTCACAATGATTATGTCCTGCCTTTTATTTTTCAAAAGCAGGTAGTTCTGTTCTTAATGAAGTGTCTTAATTGAAGCTCAGTCTGAAGGACACCATCCATTCATTCATTCATTCATTCAGTTCACAAAGTTCAGATAACAGGGAATCCCCTGAACATTTCTGTTGTTTTCTATCTGTGAGCAGTGCCCAGTTTTTCAACCAACTCTCATATTCTCACACATGCCACAACTGTGGCAACCATGTCCTGTAAGTTATTTCTTTTGTAAAGTCAGCATGGAAAGATGCATTTCTCTGAAAAGAAATGGGAAGACATGCATCATGTTTGCAGGAAAACTGCTAAGTCTGCTGCTGATGGGGCAAGAAAAGAGCACGTGTCTGAAGTCAGGCAATAAAAGTGCTTGCACATTGATTTTCTTTACTGTCCAGAAATTGTAACAACATTCCTAGACACAGATTTGGCTCTAGGTTTGCAGAATTTATATAGTGAATTCAGAATACATAGTTCATATATGAGCTATGGCTCCGAAATACAGAGTAAAAAAAATGCAATAAATACCTCATGCAGAAATACAGTCCATAAACACAGAATTCACAGCTCCTATTCCCCCACACCAAATTACTGTGCTCTGTCTGCAATGCTCATCTGTCCAGAACAATCCTGAAGAGGCTGTGGCAAGGAACCTGGAGCCAAAGATTCACATCACCACTTGGACAGTGAACACCTTCCCCTATTTGAAAGATAAAGAGACTCTCAGGGAGTTGCCTCTGCTGCCTCTGGGAGCTTCCCTCTGTATCAAGTTTCCAATGAAAGTTGTGCATGAACAAACAACATGTGTCTGTGGGTGTTTGTGCATCACTTTGTCGGGAATTGCAGGCAGAGGGTGCTGCAGCAGAACTGCATTCTGCAGCAGAACTAAAGCTCTGGTGGGCTCTGGTTTCTCTGATGCTGTAAATAAGGCTCTCCCACCATGGTGTTCATGCTCCTGCCATGGGGCAATTGGAAAAGTTTGTCACCCCTCAGAGCTGTGCACAACAAATGAATTGTCCTGTACATGGAGCAGACAACCCTGGATGAGAGCTGTGGGGATCCATGCTCAGAAATGGCTTGCAGCATGACAGGTCTGGGTCCTTGTTCTAGTCCTTGTTCTATTCCTTGTTCTAGTCCTTGTTCTACTCTGCTCTTTCAGAATGTGGTTTTCTTTCTGGCTCCCAACCTCTGGCTACCCAGCCCCAGAGGGAGTTTTCCCTACTGTCACCATCGAACCACCAGCAGAGTGTAAGAACCGAGCGGAGTCGAATATGAAGAATTTCTGAGTTTATTAATTAATTCCAAAACTTATATAGACTTGATCACCCGGATTGAGTCATTTCAGAGCCTCCCCCTAGGCTGATTGGCCAGGTTTGAACCACCTATCTATCCAGAGGCCATTTCAATGACATCTAAACTTTATCTTTGTTTATAGAACACAGGAAGAAGAGAAAAATTCCCACGGGAAAGAGTCTGTGCTTGCCACAGCTACCAGATCTGGGGAGGAGCCAGGGAGCAGCTAAGCTGGGGCCACAAGGAAAAGGGACTTCAGAGCCAGGAGAGCATTGCCACATGCCCTCCTTGCTGTGCTGCAGCTCCTCCAGAGATGCCACAGCCACGGGACATTGAATAAAATTGCTCTTACCTTGCAGAGACTGGCAAACCCCACACATTTCCATTAGTGTTTTTGCCCCAAAGAGCTAGAGGACACTAACTAAATATGATGGTGCCCTAAAACAACAAGATATAAATAATATAGGGAAGATAAAAAAGAGTTTCTAACTTGCAAATAGGAATAGGATAAAATTTGGCAAAAACATGTGGTCTCGAACTGAGAGCAAGGATTTTTGTCTTGAGCTTGGAACTCAGCAAACTAAATGGCAAAAGAAGAGAAAAAGCTTTGGATATTGATTGATCACAGGGTAACTAAATCACTCTAACACAGCTGTGGAAGAATCTGAGTGGAGCCCATTCGATTTCAACCAAGAGATTTTGGACAGAAATATATATTAGTGGGATTGTATTAGTTGGACTATACCTTGCAGAGTGCTAGCAGAAATTTCCTGTTAAAGCAAGTTCATTTCAAATTTTAAAAAAATCATAAAACCAGAAATATCTATCTTATAACACAGCCTGGAAGACACTGCATTAAGGCTACTAAACTAAAGCCTGAGAAGCAATATAGTTACTTTCTATAAATACACTATGAGCTCATAGGAACATATGAGAACGATTTAAGCTAAATTACTATCTATGTGCAAATAGACATAAACTGGAGGGAAATGAGCCATCAAAGAAAAAGAGTTCTTGAATATCCTCCCAGTAAATCACCACAGGCCAAAGAGTGATACAGTTCAGAAATGAAGTTCGAGCAAATTGTGAAAAGGATTGCATTTATTTAAGGATGCTACACTAAACACTAAAAATTCACAATATTTTAAATATATCCCTAGTAAAACACTCTCTGTGTTCTTAAGTGTACTTTGTTTCTTAGCTGACTTTTCAGGAAAACCTTCTTAGCCTCAGCATACACCATGACAACTGAAATATCTATACCACAGATATACAATGTCTAATTTAACAGATGCCAGTTCTTACTTTAAGGATCAGTGTAGGGAGATAAGTCACAGAAAAATCCTGTTGTAGGTGAGGCTTTTTTTGGTCTTTGGTTTCTAAATATAAAAAAATACTGGAGGCATCTGTTTCTCTGCTGCTTTCTAAAGACCATCCCAGCCCTCATATATACATACCTAGTTCCCTCTTTTTTTCCCCCTCCTATATTCATTTTCCACTCAAAACAGGCATTACTGTAGTTCTTTTCCAGGCTGTAGGTAAGAATTTAGTGCATCCATGCTGGTGGTTGGTAAAATCTCTCAATTAAAATGCCATGTAGACAAGTAAGCAGTTATATTTCTATTTATCCTGGGCAAACACAGATGACAGAACGACCTGCAGGAGTTTTGAGCAGATTTGGGAGTTCTCACTCTCTTTTCCATGTACTCTGTGTATCAGTTCCCCAATTTCTCCTGCCTTCCACAAATGACAGTAGCTCCAGACACAGTTCTTTACCTTTCCCAAGAATGACTGAAAAATCCTGAATTGCTCCTTTTCTACTCTTCCTCCCCATCAAAAAAGCCTGTCCTCAACTAAAATTATCAAATAAATTACATTATTTGGATTTGGCCTTGTGTGCTGATAATTAGGAATTTGGATTATCTTTTGATAAAGTTTGTTTGCAGCAATGAAAATGTAGGACTGCAACAATTAAACCATGACTGCAAGTTATTTTCTGTAATAAAATGTGAAATTATTTAGTCTCTCTGGTAGGCTTAATTAATTGGTTGCTCAAAAAACCCTGTAACTACAATTGAAATAAGTTTTACCAATAAATCCAACTGGCTAAATTTCTTTGGTTGTTCCATTCGAACATCTAAATAGCAAAGCTGGTTAGAAACTCCTCTGTGTGAACTTGGGCAAATGTGGTTTAGCTAATTTCTAGTTTGCATGATTTGAGTTGAAGCCAGTTAATCTATAGTGTCTAGACTTTCTTTCCCACATGACTCCAGTATGGATGCTTTTGACCAGCACTGTCCCAACCTGTGTAATTTATACATCTGCAGTATATTTGCTCTGTATGCAGGCCAAGTTCCTGTGTAGATGGATTTTTGCCAAAAAAACTTTTCCAGTCCTTCTTGTTTTACCACTCAAGCCACGATTCTAACACTGATTCACTTATGACAAACTGTCAGGAACCAAACACAAATTAGTTAGGAAATGTCCACTGAAAGCATAAAAAAAATCTTTCTTTTTATTGTTCTGTTTTTATGCTTTTCTTAGCATTTCAAATTTTCAATTAAATGTAATTTTTCAAGCTATTTTTTTGGTGCTAGAAGAAGAAATCTTTTACATTGCTCAGTAGTTCTTAGCTTCCTTTTGATTTCATGCAAAGACATTAATGGCTTTTGAGGCTATTTAATTAAACCTAAATATATGAAACATAAGATGGTCATTTGTTTCAGGCACTTCTGCACAGACAGTTTTAAATGTACTGCCAGAAACAACCAGATTAAAAAAATACTTTTTAAATTGCTTTTAAAATAAAAGATGAATGATAATGCACGTCTGAACTCTGAAGTCATTTCACCTGTAGATTTTGCCCTTGGTTTTGGAAAAAAGTATTAAACTGATTGACTTTGTGGAAAGCAACAGATCTACTACTCTGCTTTTGCTTTAGCCTGAGATTCTGTGTGCTTTGATTTCACCTTGGGCCCACTTAAACAGTGTGGAGACAATGTTTAATGACCAAAATACACAAAGGATTTTATCAAAAATATGGTGGAAAGGACATCAAATTACTTTAGCCTTCACATGTTTTTCAGTAGTTTATTCAGAGGGACACATTGCATTTAACTGGCTGAGTTGCAACCCTTGGAAACACCATTTAAATCCCCTTGGTTCCTACTTTTTTAGGATCCTCCTGTGACTCCCATATTACTGAAATTGGTAGATCAGATCAAAGCTCATTTACATGGGTTTTAACCCTTGTTGTTAACAGTAATCGAGCCACTTGCAACTCCATGTTTCACCTGCAAAAAAAGGAGAAAGGCAGCTAATTCTCATGATGCTGACAATTTCCAGGGCAGTGACTACTCAAATCATTCCACACAGAGAGAGAGGCCATGTGTATCTGAAGACAGATATTTACTGTGGGATTCCTCTCCCCATCTCCAGAGCCAAGCGCGGCATTCCAGTGCTAACGTGCCTGGCTGCATCTTATCAACCTTTTTTGCCAAATCTCTGAAGCTCCTCTGGGGTTTCTTGAGTGGCTCAAGATGATGAGATACAGCAGATGTCTTTGCTGTGAGATTTCTGGTGTCTTCAGACAGGCTCAGGGGTTCTGAGCCCTACTAACCCTTTTTGCTAATTGGAGAAATCACCATGACCCACCATCCTTTCAGCCTCCAAAGCAGCCCTTCTGCAGCACATGAGACTTCCTTATGCTCACAAATAGCTATTTCCTACTCCATGATCCTCCTGACACCAACATGGGCAGCACTGAGTGCTCCTGGAACAGGCTTTTCCAGGAAAACAGGATTAGTTTCGTTAGCCATCCTCTGGGCTCGTCTGAGCTTTAGGGTGGCATGTGGAAAATCAATGATATCCTACCTGTCACTAAGAAGGTGACAGAGCTGCTGCCATGGTTTACATAACCTGTCCCTAAAGGATATTTCTTTCCCAACCTATTGTACTGCTGGGGCAGTTTTCCAGCCTTACAAAGCCTAGGTACCAATCATCTCCTCCTCAAATCTGCTTTTCAGGATACACATTCTGCTCTTGGGATTCAGAAAGAGCCATCTGCATGTTGCTATCAGAGAATGCTATGTACTTATATACATGTACACATACACATACATACACAATGTAACACATAATCCTGTTGCCACCCCTGAATGGAAAATATTCTGACAGCTCACAATTCCTTTATTAGAAAAACCCAAATGATGTCATTTGTGTTTATAATCACAAACATCTTGCTTCACAGCACAATTACAAGCCATGTTTTTCATGATACAACACGTGAAGAATGAGCCATATGTCTGCAAAACAAGACATATTAGTTGTTATGTAGAAGGAGAATCTTTTATTTTAAATATATTTCACAAGGACCTTTGCATACTTAGTCATTCCTATGCCTTTCTCACTTGGAAGCAAAACCCACTGGGACCAGATTCAATCACAGCTCAAGATAATGTAACTCAGATTAGCTCACTGTGGTTACACTGGTGTGAACACGTTTTGAAATCTCATGACAAAAGCTTGTACTACAGATAATTCCAAGTGATAAAGCCCACAGTACAGCTGTGTGGCCTGCAGAAACACGTAGCTGTTTCTCTGCTGCAGCCACTAGCAACTTCTCCCTCACTAGAGAGATCCATGCAATTTCCCCATTGGGGTGAAAGTTTATCCCTCTTGGCAACCCATAAATCTTCCCTCCTCTGGGGCATTGCAGGTAGTTTGAAACAAGAGGATCCTTTATTTTCCTTTGTTTCAGTGATAATGTATTCCTTTGGCACAGGGGGAAGGCAGTTTCCCTGTGGCCCCACAAGCACACAGAAACAGAACGAGAATTCTTCCCTCTCCATGCAGCACCAGCTAAGCTCAAGGGCTGCATTATTAGCCAATTTATCTTTTCCATGGATCCTCTTTTATTGTTAAGTCCTCCCTGGGGTCTTACCTAAGACCATTCTGGAGTTATCAGATTTTTGACAGAAAAGATAAAAATTACATTTATAGAGATAACAGATATTCAGATAAACACAGACTTCCAGATAGCTTTAAAATGTCACAGAAACTGGAATTCCTTCCTTTCTTGGCCTGCCTCCAAACTTGAAAATAGTTTCCAGAAATAAGGAAGTTTGTGCTTATTCTACAAACTTGTAAGATACCACCACCAAAGTAAAATGAACAAAAACTCCACTACAGAACATGTGAGATCATATTTTTTAAAATGCCACTGCGACAGTCATGGATGAGAGATTTAGAGTTGGTCATCTATAGAGAATTTTCTCCACATAGAGAGGAGTAAGGTTCACCTACACTAGGACAGCAAAGGTTGCCCTTCCCACTTTTTATTTGCTCTCCACTCCTTTGCAGCAGCAGCTGCATTTGCTTCAAAGGCTCTGAGGAAAAGTCTGTCCATGGAAAGTCTAGTCTTGCAGGGAGACCTACAGCAGTTCTAAAACCCCACAGAGTCCCAGTGTGGTCTGACCTCTGGATGGCTTTATTTGTGGTCAAACATCTTGGGTTAAATTAGACAATAGGCACTTCAGCTGATGTTAAACATTATGGGTGTTGTATAAGTCTGTGGTAGCTGTAAGGGCAAAAAATTTACAGTAACACTAATGAGTTACAACTCTTGGGTCTACAGTCTCCAAGTTTCCAAGGATATTATTTTTTCTTAATTATTTCATCATCCTTTAAGAGCTTTTTATGGTGACTGCAAGAAAGATTGAATTTATTTTCACAGATTCTGTACACTTTGCTATACTTAGTGCTTAGTGATACTAGAAGACAGAATTTGGTGCAATGTATCCTCTCTGCTGTTCCCCTTTAGCGTTTGGTAATATAGTGGATAGTTTTTGGTTTAATGTTAATGTAAAAAAAAAAAATCCAAAATCTAGCATCTCTGTTTATATTTTAAATAAACAGAATACGAAGCTAAACCTCTCTATATTGACATTTTTAACCCATGTCAGTTGTGGTGGTCTGGTGCAGAGGTAGATGTGAAATGCTTGCAGACCTGCTCTCTGCATCTGTAGTTTAATATTACAGGTCAAATCTAAATTTTTACCTAAAATAACTTATTTCAGTCTTTAAAAGCTTTAGAAAAAGACCATGACTGGTACTAAGAACAGTGACATTTCACTTTTTTCTTTTTTTTTTCTTTTTTTTTTTTTTTAGAATCAGATGGAAAAGCTTTAAGTTTTTGGTCTCCTTCAGGATTTAGTGTGCCAATCTTTCCTCAATCTTTAGTGTTTCATTCTGTTGGACAACTCTCCAGTGTTTGCACAAGATCATATGCCTGGTGGGAGATGTGTTGCCTTCTTTAAATATCAAACTGATTAAGAATACAGAATTTAATACAATTTAATACTTGACTAAAATTTTACTTCCATCTCGGCCCTAAATTCTTTATAAAATAATCAAAATAATAGCATCTGGATATGCCAAGATAAGCCTCCACAAACATGATGTTTCTATCCTAAAAATCCAAGTGCAGATACATGGCTTGATACAATTAGAGATTGAGTGCTTTGTGGATAAAAGCCTGAAAACCCCCTTGACTGCATGGCTTTTGGTGTTGGGTTGACACATTATTTGTTTTCCATTTCCAAGTACATTTCTCTCCATTTTAAATACCCGAAGAAATATGCCTATAGAGCCTTGAATTTGTGTTAGCCTTTAGAGAGGATTTATCCCCCACACCGATGGAACAACCTCAGAGCCTGGATGCACAGAAATCTCTCTGCCCATTGCAAATGTAAAATTAGCTTCACTAAAATTTGAAAATTTTGAAATTTCTTGTTCTCAAGCAAGTTAATTGCACACAAACTGTGAAAACTTGCAGCTCAGGGTGAAACTGAGTGTCAAACACCAAACTGTTTAAAGTTCGCTCAGAGTGCCAGTGATCCAGTTTAGCAATCAGCCAGAAGCAAAGAAATGAGGCTTTAATCCTGGTCTCAATCTGTCATAATTCAGTGGACAGAGCAGTGCCAGAGCAGGGAGGAGCATCTGTAAGAAATCAGAGGTGATTTCTGTCACAAATCTGTCACAGAGGTGATGTCAGCCCTGGCCTTGGGGACAAGGCTGTCCCCTCTCCAGCTCCTCCTCAACGGCCCACCTCCCCAAACGTGTCCCTCCCTTCTCTCAAGATAGAAGGATACCAGAAGTGAGAACCATTGGTGTGCTTCTGTTGTGTTCTGTAGGAGGGATGCCACTTGAAAGAGAAAATCAGTATTATGCAGTTGGTTTTCAGGCTCATTTCAAACAGGATATAGCTTTAGAAATAAAGGGTGTCTTTATGTGCATGATTCCGAAGTATTTTCTTTAGAAGGGAAGGAGTTTGGGGTTTTTTTCACTTTCTACAGGATTTGAAAACTGAACTGAACAAATAATTGTGAAACCTAAAGTCATCCCCAAATTACATATATATGTACGTGTTTATACACATATATGTGCATGCATGATATTGTATTAATGCTCCACAAGAATAATGTATTGTTCCTTACATGGAACAGAAGATACAATACCTCAATATAATACTTCCAGGCTTCAACCCAATACCTAAAATCTTCAGTACTCTTGCAGATTAGACAGCAATGAGTTTGGGGTAAAGTGCATGAAGGCACAGAAGGCCTTGCAGATACTGCCTGTGCCACGTTGTGAGGAGTCAGAGTGGACATTCAGGCTTTGCATGCTTCTCCCTGAGTTCCAGTTACACTCTCCACCTTCCACTTCCCATTAATGGCTCCTCTGACAAGGTCCCAGCCACAGCCCTTAGATCCGTGCGAGCACAAGTGGGAGACAGAAAGTCTGAGCTCACTTTGGAGGGGCTTATCCATCTGGCAGACAGCCTCACCCTGATGGTAAATCGTCTCACACTTGGCCAGCAACCCCGGGGGCGAGATGCCAAAGCACAGAGGATGTTTCCCCAGCAGCACATATGCTGATGGCTGCTCATAGTCTTTCCATTTGCAGCTCTTCAGTTGTTTCATGTCTCTCGAGAAGAGCTCCCACAGCTGCCTTGTCCTCCTAGAAGCAGGATGCTTGACTGACACTGGGTTATGCTGCAGGAGAATTGATTACAGTTGCCTGGTAGAGAGTTTCTGGGTTTCGTCAGTTTAAAGTGAAACATATGCCATCCTTTCTTTTTATCTTTAGATTTCAAGACAAAGTTGTTCTGCCTGGTCAGCCCTACAAATCCCTTTCTTTTGAATCTACCTTTCTTCATACTCATCTTGCACGAGCAGCACTTTGAACAGTGCTGCTTAAACTGTTGATTAAATAAAAGGAGTTATGGACCAGAGTTCTAGTCACCCACAAACACAAAAAACGTTGCTGCAATATGTAAGGGAAGGAATTTTTGGTGTCTCATTTATTCTTACATATAAACTTCATTTCTTTAAGGCTGTGAGTCAGAATTTAAAGGACTGGAACTAATACCAAACCACTGTTTTCCCTTGACGCTGAAATTAGGTGTTATCTGTAATGCATTGAACATGTAATGACATCAAATTTTATACCATTTCAGGGCTGCCCTGCATAATTCATGAAAGGCTGAAGTTTCTAATAACATAAGCATGTGCACTGCTATCATCATTTCCAATGACACTGACCCTCTGAAGGCAGTAGGGCAACTTCACAGGGTAAAATTTCACATATCTTTGCAGTTTAAGGGCCTAAATCATTGTACAAATTCCTAAGTCCATAAAAACAAAGGACAGGAACTTCCAATGATTTTTTATAGTGACCACAGAGCATGGTGAAGATCTGCTGGTGTTACTTGACTAGATTCATCCCAGCTGCCCTGTGCTGAGAGATCCCTCAGTACATCTCTAAAGAAGGTCTCCATGACCTTTTACAGGGTGGGACACACACCTGCTGGCAGAGTTTGCATTGTGTAGCCAACCTACAAGAATAGAACTGTATGGGGCAAATCAAATCTTTCATCCAATATCAGCAACTTCCCACCATCTCCTGTATAAATTGTCATTACTCTGTTTGTTAAAGTTGCTCTCTGTAGTTTATTATAGACAAGCACATCCTAAAGATGGTGATAGTAAGTAATTTCCCATTGCCTAATATACTCTTTGTGGATCACAGCATGATAGTATTACATAAAAATATTCCAAACCCTTTAAAATATTAATATTGACTGTCTACAAAAGCATTCTGTCTCTCAGTCTTGGCTAATAACCATTGTTGTGACTTCCTGCATTGTTTCAAAAAAGGTTGTGCCCCAAACTATCTCTCACTTGTCAGGAAACTCCTATTAATTAAGATATTAAGCAGCAAAAATTTCACAGAAAATAACTATCTTGCTACTCATGCAGGACTGCTTCACCATTAGATTACAAGTGGCAAATAATTGCTAAACTGTGCCAGCATCACTAAACCAGTTCACCAACACTAAGCAAACAAACCTCTCATGCATAAGCATGTAGTGTTGATAGATGCAATTCCTGGAAGAGATTCAGAAAACAATCATTAACATGTCAGGTATTTACAAGTAGCTCCATTCAACAGCAGAGAGGAGTGCTTGACTCTGATTCCAAGTTCTAAAGCAAGAAACAAATAAGAAAATGTTGGTTTCACTTAAAATATAACTTCATAACATTCCACTACCCTTATAATTGTTTTAGGCATTATAGGTACTATTCCCATAACAATGCAAATTTCCATACAAATTTGCATTCAAGGATTTTGAACATGACGAACCTCAATAATAATTCCCATACTGTCCTGAGTTTTACAGGTTGTCTGTTAATCTTTCTGTTCATGACTGCTATTGCAGTGACCAGTCAGACCCAAATCAGTCCCAAACCAGTCAGACCCAGACATGAGCACTGGCCAGGAGCATGCCAAAACAAGTGCCCTGCCCAGGAGGTCATGCTACCAGCAGATCTGATCTAAAAAACACAAGAGAGGCAGGAGCTCAGCTGCCATTCTGCAAGGGAAAAGCTAAAGGGAAAAGCAAATTGCTCAAAGCTCAGAGCACACTCTGGATCTTCTCCCTCTGCCTTGGACTTGAGCTATGGGGTTATGTTTTCTGTAGTGACAGCATGAACTCTGACAGCCTAAATCTGAATAATCCTGGCCCCAAGAATCACTTTTGTAATTGAAAACAATTGAGAGTACAGCATCATGTTTTTTTCTCTCTCCTTTTTTTTTTTCTGCATGGGTTGTTTTGTGGTTAACCAAAATATTTGCCCTGCTCCAGAAGGAAGGAGCACACAGATGAGTTTCTGCCATGACATCTTGTCTAGGCAGCTGAGATGCTTTGGGAAAACACCTGTGATGCAAGTACATGTTGTGCTTGTGAACTTTGCCAAAGTAAACCTTTAATCCCTGTGAACACTGCACTGCTCAGTCCTTTCTTCTTCCCCATTTTTTATCACCACATCCCTTTTCTTCAAATCAGAGCATAAAATGTAAAGGTGCACTTAACCTCAATGCAGCTCTATAGGCAGGACTTGCTGACTCAAAAAAAAAAAAAAAAAAAAGAAAAAAAGGAATAAACATCCTGTTATTCTTTTGCTGGTTAGCACAAATGCAAACAGCTTGAGCCCAGGGTGGTGGCAAAGAGCCAGGGCTGTGATACTCTGCAACTGGAAACACTCACTTGTGATGTTCTGAACTTGCATAACTCTCATCATTGCTGTGTTGTGGCAGCTTCTTGGGCAACTGCTGGGCTTTGCAGAGCACATTCCTCTTGCTCTTCTCTGAGGCTGTCATGGGAAAAAAAGTGCTTTTAAGTGAAGGTTTCAGAAGGAGACAAAGGAGTGTCCTTTCCCTACCGTGAAAGACTCTAAGTGGAGAGTGGCAGTGGTTTTTAGCCCTTGAAAACATCCTGGTTTGCTTTTTCTGTTGCCTCTGTTCCAGGTAAATGGTGGCTGGGAGCAAATTGATGCACATATGTTCTGGGGGCATTTCCTCTCTCAATATCAATACATTTTGTTATTATTAATTTCATGTAAAACTCGTGAATAAAAATTGTCATCCTGAAAGAAATTTGCTTCCAGCCTCAAGATTCTCAGTTTCTTTGTAAATAATATAAAATGAAAATAAATAATTTAAATTTAATTGGCTCATTGTTTTTTGTGAAGATAAATTGAAAAAGGAAAATCTAAGGGCTTCTGAAATAAAGAAACCCTTTTTCATCTGTTTGTAAAAGAGACTCAGTTAGAGTTCTGTCATGATTACACCCATTGCATATAGCATTTTAGGTTGCATTTTAGTGATGCTGGAGCTCTAGAGGCTTTTGCTCTGACCACCTCAGTCTGCTCACCTTCTGCACCATTTTACCTGCTAATGTAGACATGGAAAGTTTTATATAAACCCCAGACTTTCAGAACAAACGACATGTATGTCTGAAAAATTATCATATTATCCCAACCAGGTTTCAGACTGGATTGGAGTCTGGAGTTTTGACTACAAAGTCAGCTCATAATAGTTTGTATGCTTGGATAGGAAGGACCTAATCAACACAAATTTTTTGGTTTAGGAGAAAAAATCAAGGTTTTTTTACATTTGTGTACCAATGAATATCTGCTCCCCTCTCTGATGCCAGTTATGATGAAAGTTATGCCAGTTAAGATGAAAGTTTCATCTTTCAAATGAAACAAAAATT
The DNA here is from genome assembly GCF_008360975.1 of Lichenostomus cassidix. Classification (NCBI taxonomy): domain Eukaryota; kingdom Metazoa; phylum Chordata; class Aves; order Passeriformes; family Meliphagidae; genus Lichenostomus; species Lichenostomus cassidix. The sequence goes on from NC_139486.1 coordinate 58,263,590, forward strand.
CACCAAAAAAGGAAGTTTTGGTTCCCCATGCACCCATAGCTGTAAAGCTCTGATCACCCTCAATGCCCAATACAAGTTGGAAAACAGTTCTCATGGTACACATGATGAAGTCCTACACTTGGCATCCCATTAAAAATACCTTGTGCATGTGTATGACCTCATGCAGATAATTTATCAAAGGAAAATAAAATGGATTTTTATTCAATTTAGTTATGATTTACATACTTAGCATCAGTATATCAAAAACCCCAGCTTGTAAAGCCATTTCAGTATGAAGGAGCAAGTGGAGTTTCATGCCTGAGGAATGGTTATAATTATGAACAAAGACCAATTTTCACATTTATTACCAAATTTTATGCACAATTATCCTTCAGTTATGCAAAGGTATTTTTTCTAATGACACAGCCTCAATCTTGGCAAAACATGATCCTGATTTTAACATGAGTACTCTAAGCCATTACCTTTGATTTCAGGGTAGGCCTGAAAATTTCACCACCACTGAAAAATTTCTGTATTTATTACAGTAAAAAAAAAAACCAAAACAAAAATTAAGTGAAAATGTAATTTCAAAATAACATAAAACTGTCAGGCTGCATGCTTTTCCTTCTGCTGTGGAAGATCTTGCAGGGTCATGTTCATAGCCATGGTCACTGATGTGGTTCAAAGGCTACCAACATTAAACTGGCAGCAACAGCCAACCATCCAGCCAAATCTGACTACAAATCCTTGCATTTCTGCTGTGTTGTTTAAGGAAATATAACTGAAGGGTGAAAAAGAGTTCTTGGAAGGATTTTAAACAGGGTTGTTGCCAAAATAACTTTCAGGCAGCCCCTCCCCTGGGTGCAAAGGACATTTATCATTACCCCTGCTAAAAAAAGCCTGAGCATGCAAAATGCCAACACAAACCTAAACAAAGGATGAATGAAAAATTACCATTAAAGGCAGGGGGTTTAAGTTATGGAAATGTATATAAGTTAGGGAAATGTATATAATTTGTTTTGATCATGATGATAACAAAATGTGGATTTAAGAGGCTGCTCTAGCAAATAATAACAATGAATGAATGAAGCATCAAGAATAAGTGCCAAAGAAAGAAAACAGTGATATCCAACAGAGGCTAATGCTTCAGGAGGGAAGAACTTTCCTTGGAAGAACTCAGAGCTGCAATGGCTGCAGAATGCATAAGGACAAACAAAGTCTTTCTGCCTAACTCCTCAGGTATAGCCCTCTGCAAAAATTTTAAACAAATCTCAAAGCCAGATGCAGGTCTAGTTTCACAGAGGAGAGAGCTCCCTCTGACACTGGGATGCCCCCATGCTGCTAGAAATGTTTTCTTTGCTCCTTCTTCATGCTGTGGATGTAAAAATTAGTGTTCAGTGCAGTGTTGCCTTAAGTGTGGAGCACTTTCTTTTTGTGAGGAGAAAATGGGTGCAAGAATATGTATGACTCCATGGTGCTTAAGTACAATAATTGAAGGAAGAATATATGGGGTCCAAGTGAAGCACTGGCTGAAATGGTATTAAAAATGGACATGGGCTTGTGTTAAAACACTTAGCTGGATTTGCAATTAGACATAGCATTTGGAGGAATTTTAGCAAAGTTCCAAGAGCAACGCTAATGTCTTTAATTTTAAAAAAATTCCCCAAATCTAATAGCTCAAATAAGTTCCAGAAAGAGCCTGGAGGGGTTAATAAAAAACATCTCCTCATGAAGTCCTCTTCAAGACATTTCCAGATTATAAAGCTTTTCTTCATAAATGGTTAAAATTGCCTACAGAGATGTCCCACTGTCTCCCAAAACTCAGGCTTTTTAGTAATTGTACATATATACGTCTCCTATACACACCCCTGTACACATAGAATGTATGTAATATATATGTACTATAGCAGTGCACACTCTAGATATACTGCTTTATATAAATATATATAGGAAAAATGTATTTTCCTGTTGAATATACATTTTACCAGATCAGTGAAAGGAGAGGAAGGATAATTGAAGTGCTCTGCTTTTTATAGTAGCAATTAATAGAAGAGATATCAAAAAACTATTTACTGTGAGTTACAGTAAAGCATAGCATTTAACGATGAATGAGAATTAAAGATGTCAAAATAACTTCTAGTATTCAGCAACAAATGACATCCCTATAAAGTTGTATTATTTATGGGCATGATCTTAAATAATATGCTGCTGCTATTTTTCTCTCATAAAAGACTATTTTTGTTTCTATTTTTTTCATTAGACATCTCTTCCATTTATTTGTTAAAAAGAAAAAGAAAGAAAGTTCTATTGCTTTATAAAGCATAAGTATCCAAAGACGAAGAAAATGGATGAACAAGGTTTTTTTGCTTTGGCTTTGGAGAATTTTGCTACCTGAAAATGATAGATGTTGTAGTTATACACTTTGATGAAAGGTGTCCCTGCCTATGGGAGGTGGGTTGGAAATTTATTATCATTATTGTCCCTTCCAACCCAACCCCTTCTATGATTCTATTATTTTAGGATAAGCAGTTTGCTGCAATGAGATGGATTTATATACTTGTATTAACAAATGCACCAAAAAAGATATAAACCCAAGACTTTATCCAAAGCTTTATCTGAGCCATTTTCCCCCCACTTTGAGGACAGAGAAAGATATTTTGCAGATATTGGCTTGTACAAGTGAATAATATCTAAAACAAAGATTGAGCTGTTGGGATCAAATTTAAATGATCATGTACTTCATTGCTGTATAGACGAGAAAGTACAGACACTTCACCATGTGAACAACAAAATAGCCTCAGAAAGAATATTTAGTATATACAGAGAAAAAAATGCCAAAGTTTAGATCAAGAAAATGACAGATTAACAATATTATAGTAGGCAACCCTCTTGCATTGCCCACCTGAGGAAGCATTTCTGCCTACAAAAACATGTTTCTTTTGAGCAACACATTGTGGAATGAGGCAATGGCTCTACTTTAGGGCTGCATTTTCAGGGAAACACAAAGTAACCAAGCTCAAACTCATGCTCTGACCTATTTCACACTGAGAAATTGGTGTTATAAAACATGGGGAGAGCTGCCCCCTCTGTGCCCCTCTCAAAAGTATTTATAAACACAGCAGATCCTTCTAGACCATGGATGCTACTGCTGTGCTTTTAGAGCAGCCACAGTCCCAACCTGCCAGCTTCACGTTCTTTCAAAAAGTCCTGGCAAACATCAAGAGTTGAATCATCCCAGTCCAGAGTAAACATAAATTTGGAAGGTTTCAGGAACAAAAAAACCCTCAAACAACAAAAACGACCAACCAAAAAACCCAAACCAAGTCAAAACTAAACAAAACCAACCAACCAAGCTCCAACCTGAAATTTTGTATTCTTCAAGTGGATTTTTCTTTTCCCCAAACTGGAGCTATTTTTAAATCTTATTTCCTCAGCTTTCCAAAAGAGAGCAAAATTTCTCCTTCATCCCTACAAATTAAAGTTGTTTCCTCTTTATTTGCACAAGCCACTAAACCATTCCTACGTTCCTTATGCTTCAAAAAGTTCAGCTTGCAGAAGGAGCTGTTATATCTGGGTTACATCAAGTAATGTTCACTCTGGTTCACAGACAGCAATTTCCTTGCCAAGTTTTATATTATTAATCCCTTGGTAAGCTGAAAGGAAAAATATCTGGTTCTAAACTCCTCATAAAATGAAGAAGGGAAATCCACTCTTGTGGGGGCAGGAGGGGGGAGTGAAAGTCTAATCTGTGGAATTTTCACTGTAATTATTAGCAGTGCTGTTTAAAGTAAAAGAATAAGAGAAGGTTCAAGTAAATTTCAGCTCCTAATAAATACAATTAATTAAAATATTTACAACATGATTATTGTTTTTAACATAGCTTCTAGATCACTTTTAATAAGAAAACGCTAGGGTAACTCCAGACTCACTCATGTGTCTTCAAAAGTTAATTTGCTCCAGATATGATAGGTATTACCTTTCCCCTACATATTGTAAAATTTATTAACTAAATTTCTCTGGCTGAATAAGGATAAAACTGATGTAGATGTATGTGGAAACAATTTGCCTTAGGTGAAGATATTCCAATACAGGCGTGGAAAAACTGCTTTGTGTGCACAGTTGCACTTTATGACAGGAGGTAACACTCGCCATGTCAGCCCCATCACTGCTGATCTCCAGGTACAGGATCTTCACAGGCAGTCACAAAGATCACTGTCTGCATTTCCCTCCCTGGATAGCCCAAAATGAGAATCTTGTGTGGAGTTTATATGTAATATTTTACTTTCTTTGTATGTTGCTTAAATCCTTCTGAATACATTTGTAAAAGTTACCCATAGGGCAAACATGTTCTTGATACTGAATTTGTAAACATTTTTATATACAAGCTAGGAAACAAATAACACTTGAATAAAATGATGTTTCATTGTGCTCATTTCCATCAGAAAACGAGGTGATCCATGCTGGCAAGGGTAATTAATGTTTAATTACCATCCCAGCAATAGCACTTGGCATAGCCCCAGGCAAAACCTTTCTCACCTGGCATTAACCAGCAGCTTGAGCTGCACACAAGCCAAAGACAAACCACCTATTCAGCTGCCTGGACAGTCAGCTCCAGTGGGCTAAGTGAAAATTCAGGTTTAAAGGCTGGAATACAGCACTCTAATGTGTAGGGTTTCAAGAAGAGTTCATTTTTCCTGGCATTAACTTTTCTTCCATGTTATTCCACTCCCCCAGGAAATCTCTCAAATATCCTTTGGTGTGAGCAATATCTCTACCAAAGCATTAGCAAAAAACCATCTTTGCAATAAATGATCTACCAGAATATTTAGGGTATTCCTTTCAGGGTTTTCTTACATGGTACTTAGTAACAACAGTTGGACCAGCTATATTGAAAAAATGTCCAGATGCACAGGATTGCATTTCATCCTTGTTCCCATTGCTATGATCCTCCAAGCCCCATGTGTAAATATATTAACTTGTGTCTTTAAAAAATCACTAAAGCTTTTTGACATGCTGGGTTGTTTTTGCCATGTGCTGATTTTTTGTTGGAAAGAAAACACCATCAATTTTTTAATAGAAAAGTCAAATAACCTCAAAAACACTACTCAGGCAGCCAAATCCCTAAGACTGAACCATGTTTTGAAACCTGATTCCACATCTCCCTGCACACACACAATGTGTTATTTTCATTGTCACAACAGACTGCTAAAGCATCCATTTCAATAAAAGAAGAATTTTCCAGATTTCAAAACTCTGTGTGAACCACTACCAAGACAGAAATATGGCAGTATCCCTATGGGGCAGATGGTTAAACCTTCACACTGAGGTGAATGCTATGCAAATTCAAGATATCAGGGAGGTGTGGTGCAACTTGAGGAGGTCCTCAAGTGCTCTGAATTCCACATCATAACTCCTAATCATAAACAAAATACAATAAAATACTATGTGGATATTAGCCACAGGTTCCTCTTCAGGCAGCCCTTCCACTGAGCATGTCTTTTCCTTCATTCTTAGCAGAGTATGTCCTTATTGATTATGAGAACAATTTTTCCAAGGTTTTGTTAGATCTTAATGAAAGTTCTTTAAGAAGCTTTAAGCCTATAGTGTACAAAAAAAGAGGATGCAACGAGAGAAAAAAAGCATAAAAAGTGAAAAAATGGACAGCAATTACACAGTCAACTTGAGCTGATCATAGATTTTTACTAAAGTAGCTTCTCTAAGGCATGTGAGTTAAGCCTGTTTTACCTGGTTATGGATAACAAATTTTGCATAGTAAAAGCAATATTTTGTGTTTGGATACTCCTCCTTATCTTCTGCTTCTGCTGTCTTTTACATACAGCATTGAGATTATTCACTCCATAGGAAAAGCCCTTTTTTATCCCTTGACAAGATCTAAAGCAGAGGTATTCCTGTAGATTTTGTTTTATACCACATTTATATGGAATTATCTTTATGTATGAGCTCAAATGAAATATTCTAACCTAGTTCATTCTTATTTGTAGAGCAGGATGTGGAGCTGTTACAGAAAAAATGTCAACAGCAGCTCCATACCCAGTGCTACATGGCAAAGGTGAGACATTCTCATACCCAGTGTGCTTCAGAAATCACTAAAAAACAAAAAAAATCCCAAACTAAACCAGAAAAACATTTCTCCAACTCTCAGCATTCACACTATCTGACAACCATTTAAGTTTCCTGGAATATGCTCTGCTTTGCTCACAGGATAAATGCATGCCATGGCACAAGGCTAAGAAACAAAGCTCTTTGCTTCTTCAGGGAGATTCCCAATAACCAATACAGTTATTGTTCCATTTGCCTTACAAGCTATAGCTCCTTAATGAGGAAAAAATATAAGAGAAAAAGAATGATGCTGGTATGGATTGACAGAAACTGGAAAGATTGATGTCTCGAGATGTTGAAGAATAACTTGCAAAGCAAAGCCAGGGAAGCCTGAGAAACAGCATAAATGGAGTTTTAGGCACAAGCCAGTTTGTGTGACTGACTCTGAAGTGCCTTTCCCAGGAGATAATGGAATGTAAAAAGCCGAAAATGTGAGCATCACAAAAGAATGTTAAACAAGATAAAGCAGGTACTTAGACAGAGCTTTAGCTAGTGCTTAGAGAAGCGTGATTAAAGTTTATAACCAATCAGTGAGTTAGTTTAGGCATGTGAACTTAAGCTTTTATCCAATCATATGTACCAGTGTGCAGAGTGAACAGTGCTTGTGTCTATAATAATGCTTGCTTCCTGAAAATAAACGCCATTACACCCATTACCTCTGGGAGGACGTGTTGTGATAGTTCGGTTGATCCCCAAATTCAAGACATTTTGGGATGCTTGGGGGGGTAGTGGGCAGGTGAACTGCCCCACAGGCTCTATCCCAGCCTGGCAGTGGTGCCAACCACAGGCAAACCACAGGCAATGCTCCACTCTGCCCTAACCCAGCTCCTGAGTGGCCAAATGACCCAAAGTCCAACCTGGGGGAAAGGCACAGCTGTATCTAAGGCTGGACACAAGGCAAAGCATTCATCTTGACCTTACCTTCATCTTGGAGTTTCCATCTGAACACCTCTGGAGCCCAGGAGTTGGTAGCTATATGTGTGCTTTTTCTGTATCTTTTCTTTCTTTCTCTTTCTTTTTCTTCTAATTCCCTCTTCTTGGAACATTTTGAGTAACAAAACATTGAATGGCTTTAACACCTGCTAAGTCAAATGGGCCAAGTGAATGCTCTGAGAAGCGTTTTATGCTGATTGGATGTTGTGCTCAATCTTTTGCCAAAGTTTCCTGAATTTCTAAAGTTTGCCAGCAAAGTTGTTTTGACCTCTTGAGAATATCTGGTTGGTATTTCCCCCATGTAACTCTACCCAGAGTTACAAAACCCCTTCCAAAAGTGTCATGGAGTGAGTTGTTGGGGCCTTAAAATGGATATTATTTGTTCATTCAACACCAAAACCATCCTTTTCTCTCCAGTCTCTATCTTTTACATGCTAAATCCTTCCCTGGCTTATCCATAAATTGATTGCTTAGGGTGCAAAATTTGAAGCCATGAAAAATCTAACTTTCTCAGTGGAGTTTAAAAATGCCTATCTGATTAAATTGTGTTCTTAAAACAGTTGTTACTGTACCAAAATAAAAAAAAAACAAACAAAAAAACCACCAACCAGCCAAACAAACAAACGAAAAAAAAAAAACCACAAAAAACAAAACCAAAACCAAACAAATTCCAAAGCTATTAAATACAAGGAATACATGCAGAGGTCTGTGCTAAGAGAGGACAGATGCATCTTATACATAATCTGTACATCCATGTTTTTCAAACATAAGGTCACAGGGTGGGTCTGAAAGAACCACTTGGAAGAGTTCTGCAACTGAATGATGGGAAAACAACCTTATTGATTACTTATATGTACGAAAAGATTGTCATTGCATATAATTGTTATTTACCCAAGCCATTTTTCAAAAGCTGTCATTACATTGCCACATGCTTAACCTACAGGGATGGAAAGGTGAGATACAATAATTCTCTTCTTCCTCTGACTTCCTTGCAGTTAGAATTGCCCAACTCTAGGTGTTGGCATGGGGAATGCCTGAGACTTAGCTCTGAGCACAAACAAACTCTAGCTGCTCAGCTCATTGCCCTACTCAGCAGCAGGAATAAAACCTCTCTGCCCATCATTCCAGAGTGGTGGTCAGATTTAAATCTGGTAGAATTTATTGTATATCATAATTTTCCAGTGGAGATACTATTGTGTAGGAGATTATTGTGGGGGTGGAGACACCAAACTGTTCTGTGTCACTTCAAAGGCAAGGCAGATAATTTTCAAAAATTTTCAATGTGGTTGGATGTTTCCTGGTCCAAAAATAATCTTCAGCCCTGTAGCTATAATAGCAATATGCTTAATAATGAAATTCACAGAAATTATTGCTTTAATAAAGCACTGCTTGTGCATTTCATCTTTGAAAAATTTTACTACCCTTATGTTTGATGCTGGTTTTTATTAAATTAGATGTCCTGACAAATAGAAAACATTCCAGGAATAGTTTCTTTTTTTTTTTGTTTACACCACAGGAATAGTCAAAAGCATCCAAAAGGAAGCAAGAAAAAAATAAACCACTGCTGTCAGTAATCCCCTACTGTGCTTGTGACGTCTTTGAGAAGCAGGATTTTATTACTTCTATTTCTCTGTAGGTTTTTTGTAGTTCTCTTTTACTCAATTTTTGGAAGTGTATATTCTAAAATTGGCTAATAGTACCTCGAGTCATAGAAAATCATGATTTTTTATTCCCCCTCTTGTATTTACAGGAAATCTGTAATCAGAATCATAAATTGTATTTCACTAACGTCAATTTACCTTCCAAGGCTTTTCATTTGAACTTTTCAAACAAAACCAGCTGCATCGAATCTAAAAACTTCCTTATCAGAAGCAGATTCTTTTACAAACACTGTAAACTATTCCAATTGGAAGAAAATCTCTGAGGAACTGAAAAACATTGTAGCAAATATCCTGCTTCTTTTTCACCCCACCTTTGAACCTTTCTCTTGGAGATGTGTATTTGCAATTATTGCATAAAAACCTGACGATTTTTATGGGAATTGTGAAAGTAACAGGTGAAAATACTCAATGCTCCACTTTTACATTGCTTTATGTAGTTTTGTGTAATTTTTTGAACATTACTTACAAATAGTTTTGGGAATTTATAAGCACACTTATTAAAGAACTGAGTTCTCCATCCAAGTATTTTTAAAAGGGAAATCATAATGACCCCTTGAATTACTGGTAATTTTAAAATTAATAGCCTTGAAATCGTTAAATATGTGTAAAAAACTTATTCCAACTTTATAGCCAGAAATATAGGCATATGAAATGTATCTGTATTGATTAATTTAAAGAGAGTTTTAATTTAGAAAGTTAAGCTTTCTAAGGAAACAGGTCATTTTATAAAATAAAGGTGGCAAAGGTGTTAAAATTGAAGCATTCAAGGTAAAATATTGCTATTTTCTCAACAAAAAAGGAGAGTGCAAATATACTGACTGTACATTTAACCAACCCTCTAGCTATTTCCAAGACCAGCCTGTTACCAAAGTACATCAATAAATAGTTAACCAGCACAGAGTTAAACTCCTGGCAGAGGGTAACGGTTCTTCCCTTCTGTGTTAATATAGAGATTTCCAATCTTCTTCCTCCTTCTCCTATAAATTTGTCAGGAATTTATAATTTATAAAATATTTATAATAATTTATAATAAATCTATAACATATATATTTATATTTATAATATTTTATAATATATTTATAATACATTTATATATTATGTATAATATATTTAGAATATATTTATATATTATGTATTTATACGTTTATAATATATTATGAATTTTGCATTTATAATATATTTATATATATTGCCCCAGCCCTCAGCTCATTTGTATTCATACAAAGGTAGTTCTCATTACAAAAGGGTAATTAGAAGAAAAGAAAATTTCCCTTGGCCAGCTTTCTAATGGCTCTATATATTAAATAGGACCTGCAGGAATGGATATATTAAAATATTTCAGGGAGATCCAGCCATTCATAGGCATTCCCAAAGAAAATGGATCTACAACAGTTGTTTCTTGATTTTGTTCCGTCATGCTTTCAATTTTCCCATTCTTTAGTATTTAAAATAGTCAAAATTAATTTTTTTTTAACATTCTGGCTTCTTGTTGGTCATCACATTGGCTGAGGGAGGATAGAAAGAATTTACATCATTAAAATAGCCAGAATGATACCCTTGGAAGAGCTTCAAAGGGAGTTCTCTGAGGATGCAATGTGATGCAATAAAGCAGTTACTTAACAGGAGTAAAAATGTTCAGTCATTGTATACAATACAGCCCTGAAGAAGTAGGAAAGGGTAGAAAAAATCTTTATTAGTGGTTTGGTTTCTCTTTTTTTTTTGTTTATTTCTTTTATTGTTTTAGTTTTTTGTTTTTCTTCTTTTAGTCATGATCTAACTCCACAAAGGAGAGCATTGCTATAATTCAAAAGGGAATTAGCTGAAATTACAGACTGAAACCATGAAAAAGGGGGAGAAATAATGGATTTGAGAAAGGAAAGAAGATTTTGATGTTTTGTGACACTGCAAAAACCTACCTAGCATGAAAATTTCCAGACAAGTGATATGGCTAAAAAAGCAAATTTAGTAGTAGAAAAGTTGGACAGGAGAATATTGTCATCCCAGGAACTTCACTGTGATCATTGCAAGGTCAGGGCAATACATTGCACATTTGCCAAACTGGACACAAATTTGAAGGGGAAAACCAGTTTATATAGTGGTTTTACAGTTTATATCAGTGCTGTAAAATCACTGTCAGAACTGCAAAGAGAAAATGCTAGAAGTTCATACAACACTGTCATTCATTTAACCTCTCTGAGGAATGACTTAGGGGGGGAAAAAGAGAGAATTTAGTTTAATTTTGAGTTCTCCTGTAGTGTATTCATATTGAATCTCTCTACTGATTTGATTTCCTATTTCTTCAGCATGGATTCAAGATAGTAAATAGATAAATCAGCACTTTGTAATATGTTTACTAAAAATGAAGCTGTAGAATATTTGACAAGGGAAAAATATGCCTCTGGATAAGCACCACCTACATGTCCCACTGGCACATCCCATTGAATTCAGGAAACTAAACTGAATTCACTGTGAAAGTAAATTTTGTATTATTCAGCTAAACAAATAGGACATGAGCATAGCCTAGAAGAGAAACAGCCAGTATATACCTAGATGGACCATCTAAGATACAAATGATTTTTATCACTTAGAGCTGAGGTCTTATATTCCTTCTGAGGAATTTATTATTATTTAGGTATTTCATAGCTTATCTGATCAGATAGGGAAGTCAAGGCACCTAAAATTATTCACTCTTTAAAATTATTTAGCTTATTATGAAAGATATATTTGACAAATGTATTTAATTCTGCTTCTGATATAAAAGTAAAATCATCATTATAAGAGTAACATATATTCTTATTTTGGAAAAATTAATGCAGACATTAGGTTTACAACAGGATTTCCAGATAAAAATCCAATAACATGTAACTTTAGGCACAACAAAAAAATGGTTAATTTCCTGAACCAAAAAAACCACACCTGTAGATTTTGACACGCAGCCTACAAGGAGCACATTGGCAGCTATTTTATTTATAGTCATCTGTACAGATGGCTGAGAGGAGTAGCAATTTCCCCATTTGTTTACTTGCTTTTACTCAAATGACAGTCTTGGCAAAAATTTCTCTTGCCAACTACTTTTCATGAGCATGTTTTCTTCACAAAAGAAATATTTGCTATAGGTTTTGTCTCTGACAGTGCCCATGACAAAGGCAGCTCGCTCAGAAAGCCTTGAGCATCAGTACAGAAGTTGACATCAAAAGCACAGTTAAATTGTGGCTCTGAGAAAAACCTACAAAGCTCAGCCAGGCTTTTGGAAAAACCAAACTTTCAGTTTTCCCTGTACAAAAAGCATGATGGTTCAACTTCTCTTCTTGACTAGGAACAACACCAGCACAACCCAGGAAAGAGAAATTCTGCATTTTTAATATGATGAATCTCTGATCGTGAGAATAAAAAGAAGCATTGTTTCCAACCTAAGGAACCTTCTTTGGAGCTGCAGCTCAGCAGCAAATACCAAGTAGATGCACTTTTCAAAATATTAATCTGAATATTTCATCTGGGTTGATGGCCACTTACTATATTTATCAGTCTCTGCAGAGTGATTTAGCTTTAATTTATTCTTTTTCAGCTTATCTGTAGTTGAGTTTTTTCTGATCCCATGTTGTGAAGAAGGTTGAGGACAAATTCTAGTTTCCTTGCAGTTGGAAAAATGTCTTTTGTTTTTCTCATCTCTTTATAAATAGATGAAGAGAAAAACTCAGTATACCTGTGAAAAATTCATTGTGCATGAAATTATCTTTCTGGGGGTGGGGGCAGCAGGGGCATGGGGGGAAGAACACGTGGTGGGTGGTGGGTGCTGTTTGCCTTTATTTTTATAAAAGAGCAATCAACGTGCTGCTTTCAAGAATAAAATAATGTTTTTTATATGCCCTGTGCTGGAGTCAAATCTACACCACAGCCTCCTCCCTCTCTGCTTTTGCTGCAGAGAAGATCATGCTCCGTGGGCTGGTGCTACAACCTGCCTCTGAAGGTGGGGAGCTGAGGTTCTTGCTAAAACAGCCTCTGGAGCAGATTAGAGTGAAGTGACATTGATGACTGTGAGTGTGTGTGTATAATGTATATTTTAGAACAATTTGGTTGCAATATAAAGGAGTATGTAGCCATTTTGGTTATTATTAATAATAATAAGACAGTATAATAGTATGAAAATATCACTTAATAAAATGTATAAGGAAAAGGAAGAAAGAGAAAGGAAGAATAAAGGTAGATAGCGGAGAGGAAAATAGTGGAGGAGAAAGATATCACCATCCATGGATCCAAGACTTGGTTGTAGCAATTCAGGTGTCTGCTGGTTGAAGTGGTGGTCACTGTTTTGATCTGTCAGGGTGGGGGAAACCCACGAAACAAAGAGTTCAACAGGTTGATTTGTGCTCAGGTCCAGCTGGGAATGGCCAGGCACCTCCCCTGGGGGCAGTTTTAACCCTGTGGCTCATGCACAGCCCTCTGGTGGAACCCCACAGAACAAGTCTGGGGTGCCTCAGTGGTCACTGGTGGTCACAGATGCCACCTGTCCCACAGCTTGGGGGGGACCTTGGTTTGACTGGTGATACATGTAGGACCAGTTGCTTCCTTTCCCAGTTTGCCACAGGGGGAATTTTTGTCTGGATGGGTTAATTACCCAGGATATGCTACCCAGATCTTCCTGTTGCAAACTCCTCCCTTCAGTGATTATCAAAGGTTTCTGCTGGGGTGGCTTTTTTTATGGTGAGTTTCTCCTGTGGCTTTGGCAGTGTTTGAGACAGGCAGCTGCACCCTTTAGCCCCTTTACAGATGGGGCTGCAGAGTCTCTTCTCTTGTAGGTCTAGTGAAGCACCAGTCTCAGTTCCTAAAGTCACACTTAACTAGTTACAAAATTTTTAACATTAGCACACACATCACTGTGTGCTGCTGTGTCTTCACTTTCGTCTTAAAAGGAAGACACTGCAGAGAGGGTGAATAAGCTGCAGAGAAAACATACCAGATCCCTAGCTAGGTCACACTGGAAATGAAAAAATATTTTTCATAAGATGAGCTCACATCACTTTCCAAACCCTTCAAGATTCTCAACCCTTCCAAATGTGGGAAAGCAATAACAGAAAAATTGATCACAAGTAAACCAGAAGTAAATTAAAGGGTTTTTTCTCCTTTTTTTCCCCTAACAGCTAAAACATATTTCTATTATTTACATTGCTGCTCCTGCTAAGAAGCCTACTCTCATACATTCTTTCTAACTTATCAGGCTCCTGTGTAAATAACAGTCCTGCTGGCTTTGCTGTAACACTGTCTTTTAAACGTTGGAAGCACTCTGGAAAGAGCAGGAAAAGCTGTAAGCTGAGGAAAAAGTCTCAATTACAAGGCATACTTTGGCAAGTGTCAGTGCAATGAACATGTGGTAAACATTGACCTGGCCAAGCCAACCACTGCTTGCTTTGTCAGAAAATACTGTGGTAGGAATCACTTGTTTCAGTGGGGCCCTTGCAAGACTCAGTAATTTGCAGTTTATCTGAAGCCCAATGTGTAAAAAAATTAAGGGTTTCTGCATAAGTTGAAAGGTTTTTTTAACAGGAACCTGTAATTTTTTTTTTTCAAGATTGGAAACTCTGGCAAATGTGTATTTCCATTTTCAGGGGCTGTTATCTCTGTCTGAAGGAAAAAAGATTGATGATTCCCAATTAGCTTTGTAATGTATTTTTAAAAGTGTAATTACTTATGCCAGTGTTTATTTTGGTCCTTCAGAGTTCATATAAATGCCAAGAAGTTCTCAATGGGACCTGGCATTGAACAGCAAGTGGACAATCATTTGGGATATGAACAATTCCTGGGAAAGTGTCAAGGAAGTAAACATCAATTGCTAATTTTTACTTTCTTCTGGAGAAAGCATATTCTTTTTTGAGAAGAAAAACCAGTACAACAAATTACTAGCACATGGAGAAACCCAAACTAGCTTTACTAAGCATGGTTGCATTGTCACGTGGTGGAATGGGTTTGAAAATCAGAAATAGCACAGTGTCTGGACTAGGTTATCCCTCTAGAACAGTCCAAAAGTTGGAATCTCAATGGTTTGGGGTATCAAAAACACAACAGATGCTTTTTGGGAAGGTTGATAGAGATCTTGGAGTTCCTTTCCATAAGGGAGCCCCTGGGAACTTTGCACAAGCCAGTAAGAAAATAACTGAAGATCAGAGAATCACAGAATGGTTCCAGTTGAAAAAGACCTTCAGAATCATCAAGTCTAATCATCAACCCAGCATTGTCAAGTCCACCACTAAACCCTGTCCATAAGAGCCACATCTACCCTTCCAAATCTTTCAAATACCTCCAGGGATTCTAAATGCAAAATTATGGTTTTCTGCCCATTTTAAATTAATCAGCCAGACAGAAATCTTCATCTGAATATGAAAAGTATATGAAACTTCCTTGTGCTGTCTCCCCGTATTTTGTTGAATTAGGATTATGTTTAAGTGAATTTAGTTTCATGCATTATAATATTTAGGGCTATAGGCTGAGCAAGCAGTGTATTGGCATTTCCTTAGAGTGACAAGAAATGAATGGACATCAACTGCAATAAAGACACAACTTAATGAAGATAACTTGGGACATAATGGAAAGATTTGAATTTTATCCAGAAATTATTGTTCATTAAAAAAAATCTCCAGGTTAACTTTTTTTGGGGTTGACATATTCAGCAAGTGAAATGTTGTTTCTAGGCCATATATTCACATCCTAGCCTGCAAAAACATATGGATGTAGTTATTAGCAAGCTGGAGCTGCCTTTAAATTACAGTAAATTATTCTGCATTCATTCTCCATTTTGTTTTAACATAAATGACTTATTTCCTCTCTTTGGCATAAACGAATTCTCAAGTCTGGAAAAGCTCTCCTAAAATGCCAAGAGAAACATGAGAAAAATCACATGCTTCCATTTGCCCCCTCCAGCTGTTCCTTGGCTGCTCTGAACTGGTGTTCCAGCAGCCCTGATGGTGACAGGATCTGTGTGTTGTGTCATACAAGCAGCTTAAAGAACCTCTCCAAGAGTAGAAAATAAGATTATCCAAGAAATTAGAAATGAAACTGACTACACAGATCAAAGCATTTCTAATTTTTCCAGAAATATGCAAAGTCTGCATCAGCATGTATGTTTACACACAATATATTTTAGAGGTTAAGTACATAGAGGTTAATTACAGAACTTTGAAGCCAAATTATCAGTATGGAAAATAGAGAAATAGATGAGAAATGTTCCCCAGTGCCACTGACATTAGCTCAGTTGGTACTAATAATGTTAAGATTGTGAGTTCAATCTCTCTATGGGACATTCACTTAAAAACTGGATTTGAGGATCCTTGTGGATGTCCTCCAACTCAGAATATTCTGTATTTTTCCTATGAGCAGCCCTGAATCAGCTCTCATGTAGATCATCAAGGTGACACTACTAAAACAACCTGCCTAGATGAAAGAGGCTTCTCCAAACAAAATCCTTCACTAGTTTGCGCTAACTATAATTGTGTTCCCAAAAAATGTTTCAAGAGTATTCTCAAGACTAACTGTGGAACTCCACCACTTCATACCAGCCCTGGCAAAAGCTCCAGGAATTTGCATTGGAGAAGGGAAAACTAACTGTAATTTCTCCAATAAACACATATTTGGGACACATTGTGCCTCCTCACTGCTGGCTAATGCTTGCTGTTGTGTCAAATGTGTCGATTTAACTAGTCACTGAAATAATTTGTTGTAGCATTACCTGAGAACTGGTTAAATTCAGCATGTAAGGCATAACACTAATGTATGCATATCTATCTACATCTGTAGATAGATATATAGATGCCCCTGTTTGGTATCCAACTTTGCTTGCTCTCTTGATGGAATTGCAAATCAGGATCACCTGCTTCACTGTCAGAATGACCTCATTAATTTTAGATTTAAAAGCCAAGTGTTTCACCTCAGTGAGAAAATATTTGTAGTATCAAAACCAAACGCTTGCAAAATTTGTCTTACAAAAAATGAGGCAATTTTAGATCTCTGTCTGGTTTTCTTTCTGACATGCAGCTTACTATTCCTTAACATATACAATCACACAGAGTTGGGCTCTGAGTAACTTTGCCTAGTGGAAGCTGTCCCTGCTTGCCTGTGGCTGAATTTTTTTCATGTTTTGTCACACACTGTTCAGAACAACTGCTAGGCCTGTGGAAATAGCTGAGACAAGCTGAGATTTCAGCCTGGACAGAACTAAGCTCCAAATCAGAGTGGTAATCTGGTAATGATCAATAAAGAAACACTAGCTAAAGTCAAATTTGTGAACAACTCTGGTCAGAAAGAATCAGGCACTGAAAACTAGCCAAGGGAGAGAAGCATTTTTAGAAATATACTGGAAATTAAAAATGAATCCCCATAAAAAGTCAAATGGAAATATCTTTCCATTTTGACCAAGTTTATCACACAGTCAGAATTTTCTTAGAGAGCTTTAGACAGTTTACAATAAAATGAGCCAATTTTCTATAGGAATACACTTTTTCCATGATTCTACATTTAAGATAATCCATGCATCTGCCAGCAAAAAATGTCCAAGTGGCAAGATATTCCAAGTAAGCATTTAAATATGGCTTGAATTAGTTTCAAATTATGACCACATGACAGCATTGCCATGCTTGAGATCCACAGCATTATACATAGAATCAAATCTAGTCCATCTGAGAACAAGTTTGTAGGACTACTACACATATCTTCAGAGTATTGTGCCATAAAACTCTGTCATCCAAGCCTGCCAGAGGAAAAAATGTGATTTACTAAAGTCGTGTTTGGAAATAACACTGAAAGACCTTGGAGGATATAAAGACAGTCTTTAGCTGAGGCCCCATGGTGAAAACCAGATATCTACAGGTCATTGAAACTGATAGGAGAGAGAAAAGGCAGACAGCCTTTCCTTCAGCCAACCCTCTGTCCTGTCAGAACAATATTGCTGCTCCAGCTCTCCCTGCAGTACATTATATCTGTCCCAGGAGCTAGAGGAATGCTGCACTTCACAGGCAGTCCCAGAGCAATCCAGAGGCTGCTTGTGGACCTTTAAGCTTTCATTACTTTCTAAGCCATACAATAGTTGTAATTCCTTTGAAGTGGAAAAGGATTTGGATAAAATCCTCCTTTGAAAAGGATTTGGATAAAACTGGTGGTATGAGAGTGTTCAAAACTCACATTTTCTTGGTGTACAGGGAGGACATTGGGATGGTGAAGCAGATGTCCCCATTTAGTTCATGTAGTTAGTTATGATAGCAAAAACCACAACTTTTATGGTGCTAAACTAGCTACAAGCAGATGTTTGTGACTAGAGCATCCTTTTATTTAAAAACAAACTAGTGGAATGTATGTGCAGAACCTGTTGATTTAAAAATTTGTAAATATAGAAAGATCACAACATATTCTCCTCACAAAATGCTTTCAAATCTGAACTAACATCAATGGGAATGTTGTCATTAATGACTAGAGGGTGAATTTCCAAAAGAATGGTGATGTCACCACCTAGACTAGAACAAGAGACAGCTGTAATTTTGCTCTATGTCTCTCTGCCCTTCATCTGCTGTTTACAGAAAGTCTCTCATACTAAAATCTTATTGGACTTATTTTGAAATGCAATATTAATTACTACACTTTTGTATCATGGTGAGTACACCAACTAAAATAAAACAGCAGTGAACTTGTCTTTCTTAAGAAACATTTGTCCCCTCCTAACAGTCTTACTACAACCCATGTACTCTTTTGATTTGCTCTAAATATTATTTCCTTGCTTTTTATAAGATACAGATGCTAAACTAATGGTTCAGAGTGTTTCAAACTGGGTCTCCATTCCTCAGCAATTATTAAAATATTTGAGCCACATTTAATACATTTAAATGTCCTGAAACCTCATATGACTTGGGAAAGTTTGTTGGTTTTTATTACCTCTTAAGTTTTCCTTCTCCATCTCCTTTCAAAACTCATGATGAACATGATTTGTAAACTTGCTTGTTGTCCTAGATTCATCCCTCACCCGATTTTTTTGTTATATTTCCTTCAGAAAAATGGAGGAGATCCTGCTAAACACAAGCATTTCTCCAGTGGTGTATTTTCTTTTACAGTGAACAAAATGTCTCAACTTTTAAACCACCACTGTTCAACTATATTTACTTGTTTAAAATCCTGTGCATTTAGCTCGTTGCTCTTTAGGAGCTCTCAGGACAGCTTAGCAAGTGAAAACTATTAATTTGAGATGCTGTGAGCTGGCTTTGTGCTTCCAAGATGCACATGGCTTTGGACACCCTGGTGTTTTGCAGGGAAAAGTCAGCAAAATCACTTCTGAAATGAGATCAGGACTTTGGAGGCAATTAACAGAACAAACTCATATTGTGTCTCATAGGCTCAGTAGTTATCACTCTTGAGGAGGGGGAAAAGAGTATTTCAGGTTTTGTTTCAAATTTAGTAAAACTTGGACCAAAAAGGTGAATGAGTTGAGTGATAGAGCAGCAAGATGAATCTACAGGAGAAAATTATCCCCTGACTGATCTGTTTTGACAGCTCCAGTTTTATAAATATGTTTGGAACCTTCTTTATAAATATTACATTGCTTTTAAGCCAGGACAGCATTAGTGTTGGTTTCGCTTGGCCTCGTTTTTTGATAGCAGAGGGCACAGAGGTGGCTTCTGTGAGAAGATGCTGGAAGCTTCCATCATGTCCAGCAGAGCCAATCCCTGATGGCCCTGAAGATGGACATGCTGCTGGCAGAGGCTGGGCCAATCAGAGATGGTGATAATGCCTCTGTGATAACATATTTAAGGAGAAATTGAATGCAAGGTGGGGGACACAGAATTTTTTTTCTAGCCAGAGAAGGAGGAGAAGGTGAGAACATGTGAGGGAACAACGTGGAGACACCAAGGTCAGTGGAGAGAGAGAGCCCTTGATTCCAGGCTGGAGTAGCCTGTCCTTGGAGGTCTGCAGCCTGTGGATGAGAGAGCCACAGTGCAGCAGTTTGGGAGGACTGACTGCCATGGGAGGGACTCGTTCAGGCTGTTTTGGGAGGACTGCTGCTCAGATTGGAACCCGGCTGGAGGAGTTCATGGAGAACTGTCTCCTGTGGGAAGGGATCCCATGATCTCACAGGGCAGCAACTCCTTTCCCTGGGCAGCAGAAGAAGCTCACTCCCTTGGATGATGAACTGACCAAACTGCTCATGCTATGTTCCCTGCACTGTCAGTGGGAAGGAGGGAGGGACTGGGAAAAAGCTGTTTTTAAGTGCTTATTTTGCTTCTCATTATGCTGCTATGACTCTGTTAGTAATAAATTCACTCTGTACCTCTAAGTTGAGCCTGGTTTGCCCTTGGAGTGTTTTCTCATCATCCTTATCTCGACTCATTAACCATTCATTAAATTTTCTCTCCTCTGCCCAGCTGTGGCAGGGGAGGGTGAGTGAGTGGCTTTTGTGGCTGCCTGGCATTTGACCAATGTCAAACCACAACAGCTTCTAATCTGCAATACTAATTTCAATTAAATAATAAATAGTCTGTGCTGGAAAGGCTCAGATGACATCTCCAACCTCTCTGGAGAGAACAGAGCACTTTGCTCCATCTTCTCCTCTGAATAAATCACAGAGGCTTTTCCCAGGCTTCATGAATGTGACAGCAGCCAAGAGGGGATGCTCAACCACCCTTTGAACTAATAAGGATTGAAGTTTACTACTAAAAAGAAGTTTAAATTTGTACATAAGGAAAATAAAATAATCAAATAATCTCTCTAGTCATCCTTGCCTGTGAAGTCTGATCTTCAACCCTTCAAGTCCCTCATAACAAGCAGAAATCCAAATTTCCCCTCCAAAAGTTATCAATAAACCTCCCTCAATCTAATTGAGATTAGTTTATATACTACAACAGGAGAATCAAAGCCCCAGTGTGCACAAACAGACTCTATTTCCAGCTCCCATCCACGGGACTCAGACAGATTCAGAATAGTAACAGAAGCAGCTGGAGTACTGAAAAAGTGATCTGCTTCTAAACCCGAGGAATATACTCATTTCTGCATCAAAAGACACATTCAAGAGTTCCATGTAATTGAAAAACCAGGTTACCTCATCCCCACACTAAGATCACCCAGCTCTTTGGCACTATTTTTTCCTTTTTCCTTTGGTTTTTCATTTTTCAGATGAGGAGTGGGGTGATGGGAGCTAAAAAAAGAAAGATTATTCTCATTCTGTACTCTCCTCTAACTAAGTTAACATTAACTTCATTTTTTTAAGTCCCCACTCTTCCTGATTTACTGTTTTTCTTTCTACCTGATTTATTTTCCAGATGGAGAACTGTAGAAGGCAGACAATTTTTCAGCATGGTGTCTTATTTCCTGCTGGGTTATTTTGTCTGTCCAAGGAGCTATTAGAGAAGAGAACACAAAAATGGATTTATGTTGCTGTATGTACCTGAAGAAGATACATATAGCCACACATGAGGGTTTTTTTGGTTTTTCTTTTTTTCCAAAAGCTTTCACTAAAGATTTCACAGGAGGCAATATGCTTTACAGCTATGTTAGTAACAGGCATTGCCTGCAGCAGGGTATAAAAAATATCTGTATTTTCTCTTTCTGTCTTCCACTCCTGCAACCTGCCTAGCAAGGCATCTTACACACACATACACACTTCATACCTTTATTTATTTATGATTATTCTGACATCTTCATCTGCAATAATAGAGTTTTAAAGCAGCAGCAATGATGTAAAACAATCCCAGTGAAAGGTATAGCAGATAGTTTCATAAACTGTAGGTAGTATCCATTCCTTTTCTAGTGAAATTGCTCCAAAACTTGGTAACCTTCCAAAGAAAAGACTGGAGACAAGCTGAAGAAACAGGAGATACAGAAAGCAGTAGGAGAATAAAGACAATGCCATAAGATGTAGAACCTTCTTCATTTGCCCCAAAGACCTCTATCACGTTTGGATTTTCTTCATTAATATGAGATTTAGTACCAGGAGCTTCATCCACTGAAAAATTAAAACATAGTGCATTAATCTACGAAAATTACCAAAATTAATATATGGCAGATGTGATATGTTTAAGTTGAGAATGAGAAAAATATGCATTTGTGTGAATGTATTTCAGCTGCAAAATCTTCTTCAAAGCATGGTGACACCACTGTCCACCTCCTCTTGTGGGTGATGCCACTGGCTTTTTGGCTATTCAATCAGTAAAAAGTGAGAGAAATTCTCAGTTTATGAGTTACTTATATATAGAAGACCATGTAATTAATTAAAATACCATTGTTTGTGAATGAAGACAACATATCATGACAGTTGCTGTGGCACTGAGTGGAATTAGACACCAGTCCATGGAATTAAAAAGCGATTGTATTGATTTCCAAATGTTTCCTACTGATTTACTCAGGACTTCGATGAAAGCAGGATTTGAACTGCAGCTGTGAGGAATTTATGAGATTGGGCAATGTTTCATGTGAAGAGGCTTATGAGATTAGGCAGCAATATCTCATTTTGAGTTATCTTGAGGATAATATGTTCCTAGATTTTTCAAACTGGGATGTGATAGAAGATTAATATATTCAGGTTTTTGTTTCCTCCAAAACTTAGGAGTTTCCTCCTATCTTAGGAGTTACTCCAATATTTAAATATTAATTACTGTTACATAACTCTGCAATCATTACATCATTAATTACAATTTCATATTAGGACAGCTTTGTACATTCCATTCTTGGAAAAAATCCTCATTATTCCTACAAAAACCTAATTTATTTTGCCTTCGCTATGTTAAATGCTTGAATTCAATAATGCAGCCACATCTTTGTCAGCTTTCTTTGGGCAGAACTGTCCTAATGAGATAGTTGCCACACCTGTGTGAGCAAGATTAGGGAGTTAAGAAGAAGGACAGGGAAAATTATATTGGTTTTCTGGCATGTAAATAAGTATAATTGTACTAAGTCTTATATAGTGCAAATACAGTATAATTTAATATATAATACATATGATATATAATGCTATAAATATACTATATACATATATATAGCACTATATATAATATAATGCTTTTATATGCTAATATATAATATAATCCTATAACAATATAATATAATATATAATATATAATATTATATTATATATAGAGAGTATTTTATACATATAATACTATATATACTATATATTTTATATATACACTATATATATAATACTATAAATATACTATAAATAGAAATGTAATATAAAAATAAATATATGCTACACATCAGTATAATTACACTTTCAAGTAGATTTTGAACGTTTAAAAATAACAAAGAGGTATTTAATGCTGATTAATTCCCCTTAATAATGTGGGAAGTTGCTGAATTTGCCATTCGACTTATACCTACCTTGAATTATTCCAAAAAACCAGAAGAACCAATATCAAAGCTTGATGTGGTTTTGAATACAGTGTTTTCTAGTTTGACAATAATAATTTTCTATTATTATTTTGACACCATCTGAACCCACAGAAAGCCCAGAAACAATATTCACTAGAACACAAACAGCAAAATGTTGTTGTTATAAGACTTTTACCCCAATTATAAAGATGTTTACTCAATAAATTATATACAGTCCTTATATCTTTTTTCTAAATTAGCCAACTCCTAAGAAAGTTGTGGTGCAAAGATGAAATTGAAGTGTAAGGGTGGTACTCTTTCTATGATTTTTGCTACTATTTATTTGCAAGCAAGGTGTTTAATCACACTGCCTATGTCTCCTATATCACATCAATGTAAAAAAATCATATATATAAAGTTGTGTTCCAAATTCTTATTATTATCTCCAGATTATTTCTGTCTCGTTTCTCCTCCAGACTTGCCAGTTCTCAGCTGTTTCTGTGTCATGCAGCTGAGCCTACTCACCATGTCTTAGGAAGAAATATTGTAAAGAACTATGCACACTGCAAAATGAATTCCCAAATATTTCATGTGCATGCCAGCAGTCAGAAGAAACAGTCCTGTGAGGTTCCTTTGAGTTAGCATAATTAAATCACCAGGTTAGATAACACTTTGAGAACAAAGTGTCCTACAGCTTGTCCTAGTTATAAATCAAAGATTTACAGCCTATTTAGGTCAGAACCACAAACGCCTGTCAAGCTGTAGTGATGGAGCTGAGAAAAGGCGTGGGGATAGAGCAACAGGAATATTTTTTTGCATTTGTGAGTGGGATCTGGAAGTGTTTCCCAATCAGCACATCTAGATGCAGCAACCTTTGGCTACTTGTTAAAAAGCTGGTTAGCCACGAGTTTTCCAGCAGCTCCAGTTCAGCATCTGATTTTTTTTTTCCCCTATGTGAAAAGAAGATGAAAGTGTGAATTACTAATCCAGAGCCATGCAGGCAGTTGGCAGGAGTTAGGCATCTCAACAGAAGTTTCCAAGTCTTCACCCACAGACAAAGCCTACTCAAAAAAGTAAATATAAAAAATACTGCTGCTTTTTACTTTTTCTTTCTCTCCTCCAAATCCAAAGCCAAAGTTAACGTTCCACAGATGTCACAGGGCAAAACAACACCAAAAATAACACAACAAATACTCCAATTAAAAAACATCCAACGAAAAGCCCAAGCAGAAAATACCCTAACCAAAAAAATCCAGACTTTGACGCAAACAGGGAAAAACCCAAACAGTAGTAAAAAGATTATCCAAAAATTCAGCAAGCTGCTACTCTGCCCTGGGTGTGGTGTGTACGAGAAGGAGAAGCAAGAAGATAGTTGCAAAAGCCAGAATGCTGGAAAACAATTCCTTTCATCTGCATGTTAATAATTCTCTCACAGTGAAGTTCAGACTACCAACAGCAAGCAATTTGCCCTGAATTATTCAGCTGCCCTGTCACAGATCTAAAAGGGACATAAAACAGAAGCCAAATAATTGATCTATTCTCATAGGCCTGCAGGGGACAGGCAAGATTTCTTTCACTTCTAACTTTTCATTCCATCAAGGGAGAATTGAATGAAGATGCAATGGAGAAATGGCCTGTTTATGCTTACATTTCCATTTCCATTTAATGAAATAATAAAATAAAATAATAAAATAAAATAAAATAAAATAAAATAAAATAAAATAAAATAAAATAAAATAAAATAAAAGTTTTACATCTCAGAGAGATGTGTTTTAAAAGCTTCATGTATCATGTGAGGACAAAATCCTCATCTCTTCTCAACAAATACATATACTGCATTAAAACTGCAGTTTTCCACCATGGGCCTTCACACACAGCATAAATCTTGGTTTAGAATTTACTGCTGAATCATGTTCATTTATATGGTCCTTAATTTCAACATCTTAATTACTACCATTCCTCCATTGCATTTTACTGTCATATTTTTCTTTTACATGTGTAATTTCAGGGGTCAGCTTTCCAAAACAGTTCACCATGTGAACTCAGAGTCCAGATTCCAATTAAGTGAATGACTCAGACTGCATAAAAATAACATTAAATTCCCTGCAGTTTAAACAGAGAACCACCACAAAGTATTTTGATATACAAGGGACAAAGCAAAATCCCAAACAAAACCAACAGGACTAATGGAAGAAGTAATATCCCTGAAATCTCCATGTTCTCTGTACTTCACAAATATACATGGGGTGCTATAACACCATGTTATATATGTGTTATATTTATATATATATATATATATCCCATTCCCTTAAGAGCTGGACTTGGTGATCCTTGTGGTTGCCTTCCAACTCAGAATATTCTGTGGTTTGTACTTTTATACACACATTTGCACCAAAAACCCACACAAAATGAAGGGACAACCAGGTAGCCACGAGGTAATCACATTTTATATAAGATGCAGACACAATCACACAAACCTGATATTTCATAGAATCATAAAATCATTAAATTGGAAAAAACCTCTAAGATCATCAAGCCCAACCATTTACCCAGCAGTGCAAAGTCAATTTTTAAGCCATTCCTCATCCCTACTCACCATGCCAATGGTGGTGATTCCATCACCTCCCTGGGCATCCTATTCCAGTGTCTTACAACCCTTTCATTGAAGAAATTTGGGATATTTGCCAGCATTTAACAAACTCTCTTGAAAGTTCTGTGATTGAAGTTGTCACCCAGGCACCAACAAGATTTATCTGCTTTTTTTGTCACTTGTGAGAGAAAAGCTCCAGCAGGCAGCAGGAGGGAAAATTAACACCACAAAGGTACCCTACATTTTGCTGTAAGTTCCTTTAATTTGAATTATGAGTTTTCACCCACTGAGTGATCACAGCCCAAGCCCTCACTGGTGGAATTTGGAGCTGCCAAGCCAAAAACCTGCTGACCCTATGTCCCTATAGGCTGGGTGAGAGAACCCAGGCTGCAAATACAGTCACAGAGCCCTGCAAATGTTTCTCCAGTTATTTCTATACTCCTAAAGGAAATGAAAAGAGCTGCTGCTGCTGTATGCCTCCAGCTGAGGTTTCATTCTCTTCATTATGCTTCCTGCTAGTTGAGGTGACCCTGAGGTATTATTTCAGCTTATCCTGTCTAAATCAGAAGGTACTGCAGAGAGCTGGAGTCCCTGTGGTACCTGTTCAGAGAGCTTTCTTGAGCCTGTGTCCAAAAATTAATGTGCTTCCCCAGGCAAGCAGGGCACAAACTTCCTTCTGTTATCCCTGAGTTACACCCCTGCTTTCCCTAAACAAGTAAAACCAAAGTGCTCCTGCTGTCCTGGAGTCAACAGCACATGGAAAACTGAGCAATTAATCGAACAGAATCAACAGATGTGGGAGTCATATTTCACATAGGCAAATTCCAGAGATTTTTTACAGCCATTCACACTGGTGATATCACTTCACCTGATTTCAAAGCAGTTCCTCAGACAGCATATCATACCTGCAGCTTCACATGGGATGCAGAGCACATGCTCAGCTCTTATGAAACAGGCATTGCACACCAACTCCCCCACCAGCCACTGTCTGGGGGAAAAGGCTGTTTTCCAAATATATTTTCTCCAATTCCTATAATATTTTTTGGCACCCTTTAGAAGGTTTCTTTTTACTGCTTCTTATCCTCCTTCAGGAAAGATAAGAGGAGAATTTTATCCTTCAGGAATTTTATCCTTTTGTCCTATCCTGTTCAGGAAGGACAAAAACAGAATCACAGGATCATAGAACATGCTGAGTTGGAAGGACCCACGAGGATCAAGTACAACTGCTGGTTCTGCACAGGACACCCCAAGAATTCCATCATGTGCCTGAGAGCATTGTCCAAACACTTCTTGAATTCTGTCAGGTTGGTGCTGTGATCACTTCCCTGGGGAGCTGTTCCAGTGCTCAATCACTGAAAAACCTTTTCCTGATATCCAACATAAACCTTCCCTGACTCAGCTCCATGCCATCTCCTCAGGTCCTGTCCCTGGTCACCAGGGTGAAGAGATCAGTACCTGCCCCTCCTTTCCCCTCCTGAGGATGCTGAAGACCACAATGAGGTCTGAGCTCAGTCAGAGAAGCTATTCTCAGCAGAAAAATGCACAAAAACTTTTTGTGGTGTAGCAATACTGCACTCTAATCCACATAAATATGTCAGTATTTAAAGGGACTGAAATTATATAGGCAAAAAAAGATGAAGAGATCTCTTTGAAGTGTATGAAGAATGAAAAGTGAAAGTGATAAAAGAAATAAGCCAACAGTGATTAAACATGATTAATCTCCAAGTCCTGCTAAAGAAGGTGTTCCTTTAATTTGGATTTTCTGTAATGTAGAAAAACATACTTTTTATAATACAAGATCGTTGGAGTGCATGGACCATCTAATCTGAGGGAAGATGTCACTCCTGTTTAGTGTTAAACATCTTCCCTCCTCAGGGAGTGCCTGAATGTCTCCTTTATGTTCAGCAGGGTAACACACAGGTGAGAGGAGGTTTGTGATCCTCAGCTTTATTTGAACTAACGATGCTCATTAAAGCTGCCCTTGAACAGCACAGGCCTTCTGCAGGGACCCTTCAGAGCAATCCTGTCAAGTACACATTATCTCCCTAGCCCTAGACTGTTTCCAAATGCTTCTTTTGCAAGGTTAAGGTGGTGTTTCTATCACTTATTAACAGCTGAAGACCAAATCAGATGACTTTAGTTTCTGATGCTTTTAACGGCACAGAAATAGTGAAACACTCACTACTTTTTCATTCTCTTCAAGTATGTTCTGCCTCTTTATCCTTAAATCACCTGCAGTGACATCTCAACTCCCTCTTTCCTTCCCAGCTGCTGCTGCATTCTCCCCACAGTGCTTTTTGATTCATGGATAAAGTGCCTTATTTTCCTGTGTCTTTTCCTCATTTTAAAACAAAGTGGAATGCAATGCTGCTGTTTTGTTCAGTCCTTGACTGCTGTCTTTTGCTGAGATACACTGGAATGCACAGCTTGTCCTTCTGCCAGTCCACAAGCTTTACAGCATCTTGACTTGTTCAGCAAATAAAAAGAAAAACCCAATTTAACAGCATTAGTCCACGAAGCTGTAAGCCAAAAAGTAAGTCATAAGAAATAAGTCATGTTTTCTCAGAAATTAGCTGTGTTTTCTCATATTGGTGGAGTTCTACTCCTCTCTGTAAGTCTCTCAAATAGTCAATGCAGCATGAATTTCCCCAGAGCAGCCTAGCCCTGCCTTCCCTCAGTCAGCCTCCTCCCCTTCTCCCTGCCATGCTCACCCTCATTCCTGCTCCCTCTCTCTCACACAGAGCCTTCCAGAGGCAAAGTCAGCAAAAAAATAGAGATGACCAAAGCACAGCCTTATCTCCTTGGTCTCCACACCAAGAGCACAGCAGCATTTCCAGCTTGCTCTGCTTCACAAGCAGATCTGCAGCAACTCTTGCACACTCTCACCCCTCTCCTGTTTGAGTGTTACTGCTTGGGCTGTGCAGCTCAGGGTCTGACTGCAGCAGCCAGTCGTTTATTCTGAGTGATATCTGGATAAAAACATCTTTCTACACCACACCTGTGCCATTTCTGGGCAGCAATTAATTTGGTCATCTCTATATGACTCCTTGAAAGGAGGGACTGGGGAATTTGGGGATTTTGTTTGGGAGCACCCCCCAGTTACCATGGCAGGAGGATTTTCCTCGTGATGTGTCTGAGACTTGCTCTGCTCTGAGCTCCATCCACTGCTGCAAATTTACAGGTTTCAGAGGAAGATTCTCCCTGGGGAGATAAGCAGCAAACTTCTCTCCTATATGCTGCTTTTCCCTCTACAAGAAAACCCAAGGGAACTGAAGGACTGGGGGGCTGGAGCAACCCAGGGAGAGGCAGCTGGGAAGGTGTGAGGATGGCTCAGGGCCTTGGGAAGCTGCAGTGACAAAAAGAGAGGGACCTTCATCCCCTGCAGCACCGTTTTGGAGGGGTAAATGATAAGTGCCATAGGATTTTCAGCTGGTTCTTTTTTTCCTTGATAATCTGACTATTCAAAACACAGTGCTTCAGATTAAGTGTTTCTCCTCGTGCAGCTTTCCAGCAGACTTCGAGGAAGAAAATCCAATTCTCAGGGTAAACCACGCATTTTCCACTTACAAGAGAACAATTATGTTTGTCAGCAGCTCCCCAAAACTTTCCACATCTGACAACAAAAACAGAGGGAAGCAGGAGGACTGGATGGCTCTTGAGCAGTGGCCACAGTGGCTGCTGGGTGCCCTGAAGTGACCTGGCACTTGCAGGGAGGAGCAATCCCACGGGGAGGACTCTGTGTCCCCTGAGAATGATCTGTTTTGAAACTCTAAGCAATACCTCCCTTCTGCTGGACTATAATGATCTTTTTATAGATAAATGAACATGTCTTTCTGAGCAGAGTAATCATTAAAGAAGAGCCTCCTAAGAAAGGCCAAAGTCCACTGTCAAGGAAAGATAATAACCCCTAAGTTTAACAGGATTTCTGGAAGACACAGTTTCAGTGCATTTTGTTTGCTCCAGAAATTTACTTCTCCTCAATATACTAGTTGTTTTTATTTCCTTTTCAGCTGTCCAATCTAATGTGACTTAAATCCTCCAGCACATATTTCTATGAATTTTTCAAAGCTTGATATTGAAAATAATTGAAAAGTGTTAAGAAAATAATTCAGTCATGTATTAGAGTACAGCAAAACAGTTGTTTATTATATAGCAAAATAAACTGTTCATAGAATTTATTATCTGCATTATTAGAAGAAAAAAAATCCTTCAGTTCTGCAGAGGTATTTACCTGAGAGTTGCACTTTAAATGATTTCTAGTGAAAAACAGTATACTAAATAGAGGAACTTTCTTACCTAAGTGTAAGAATTTATTTGCTTAGAGAAATATATGCAATGTTTATTTTTTATAATAATACTTAGAGGCTGCTGTTCTTTATGGATACTAGGCAAAGTATACAACCTGAGAGAAAACCTGAATTTTGTAAGTTAAATCAAGTGTATTTGAGCTGCATGGATCTAAGCATTTAGAGTAAATGGATATCAACAAATGGATATCAAATTTTACGTGTGACTTGATATTATGTTACAGAATGACCCTTCTGTTTCTGGCAGTGGACAAACCTCAGACTCAAATACTGCACTTAAGCATCAAAATAAATGCAGAAGATGCAAACATTTAAAGTCGAATTTCAGAATTCAAAACTCATTTTCCCTCTTCTCAGTACTAGTGATAGTCAGTCTTGGATCAAAGGTCAGGTCCTGGATCTGTTATGCATGACCAAGGGTATTAACTCAGCTGAAGCCAGGAAAAATGTTCATGATCTGATCATGGAGCATCAGACTGCATGATTCTAGTCTGGCCTCAGAAAGGGGTGACTGCTGTCATCTGAAACTGGCATTTACACCACAGGGAAAGCTCTCATTGCAAGGAAAACAAGAGAAAAAAGAAAAAAAAGTGTAAACAATATTGCTGTGGTTGTGAGAGCAGCAGGCAGAGCTGTGTTCAGCTTCCCTTTGCTCCTCTGAGGGAAGTGCCTGTAAATATGCAAGGTGTGGCACACACAGCATCACTTTTTGGATATTAGGATAAGGCAGGAGCATCTTGCAAGCTCTAGAGGAGAACTCTCAAGCTAATATAACACTGAATTAAGGTTTGACTTTTTCCTAATTTCAAAATGAAAGCCATTCATTCAAGCTATGTCTCCTCTCCCCCTTAAAAAGCTGTTCTTATGCTCCCCAAAATCAGGGGGAAAAGGTACAGCAGATCATGGAAAAGAGCATTCCTTGCAGGTTTTCCTGCCTGGCTGCAGGAAAGTCAGGCTGCAGCTCATTAGTCACACCCTTACCTTTGCTGTCCTTTTGTCAGATGTTGAAATGAGGTCTGAAACAGAGCCTCAGATGCAGACAGCCTGGAGTGGAAAAGTGAAACACCCAAGCTGGAATTTCTTGGTCAGATATTGAAGGAGGGATTGAATCTTCAAAAAGTGAAGATTCTTCCTTGAGTTACCCTGGCTAAAAATTAGTTTCACCAGAGTTTGCATAAATAAATTAGGAAACCATTCCTATTACTTCAGAGAAATAAAAATACCAATTATTACCACGTACACAATAACATCATGACATAATAACAAGTGTTTTCATACCATTTAAAAATATTTCTTCTTCAGAAATTGTATTTCTAAGTTATGTTATTTTTTTTCTATGTGAGATTTAGCCAAAATGGTTATTCTGAACAACCCCATGACACGATGCTGAAAATATGTCAGAAGACTATGGCATGATAAATACACGAATTTACATTTGTAGCTTGCTTTTCAGCTTGTTATTGCATCAGCTTTTTTCCACTTTGTGTAAAATACTATCATTCAAAAAATCCCCACTTTGCTGCTAGAAAAAACATTCATAATATTAAAAAAAAAGTTCCTGCAGGCTTGTATTTATGCCAGTAGGAATTTTTTACACTATACTTATTTTCCTAGAATGGGTATTACAGGGATCTTCCACTTACAGTTCCTTTGGTAACATGACCAGCAGAGAAACCTTCTCACCCAGATGATTATTTTT
Source organism: Lichenostomus cassidix (assembly GCF_008360975.1). Lineage (NCBI taxonomy): Eukaryota > Metazoa > Chordata > Aves > Passeriformes > Meliphagidae > Lichenostomus > Lichenostomus cassidix. The sequence continues at coordinate 58,295,210 of NC_139486.1, forward strand.
TCATTTGCTTTATATTTTCATTTTTCATACCAGGCTCTATAAACAGTTCTCCACCCTCTCAACAATGTAAGACTGATGCTGTCTTATTTCCATAACCCAGTTCAGCAGCTCACATTGAAGAACCTGTGCTTTATATTTTTAACTTCTGTGGACTAAAAGTGTTTCATCTCTATATGAAGCAGTGCCTTTAAAGAAGTATCTTTGCACATGGGTTTGGTTTTCTTGTTTGTTTCACTTTTTCAGTTCACATTTGGCCAAGAGAAAGAGGACTTCCAACTCCTCCTTTCACTCTCAGTCTCACCAAAATAAAATTGCTATAAAATTGCTATAAAATTGCTATAAAATAGCTATAAAATTGCACAATCTCTGCTGCACTCATGAACAGAAGAAGTCAATTCCCTTCTCTCCTAAGCAATGGATGGGAACAGCCAAGATTCCAGGTCTGGACAAACACTAAATTCCTACTGACAAAACAGAACCACCTCTATTTACTGATTACTTCAGAAGGAGACAAGGCAAGGCTGAGGAAAAGGATTTCTGCTATTAAAAGCTCTCCCAGGTTACTTAATTTTTTTTTTTTTAATTTTCTTGACAATATACCCTCCACCCTTCCTTCAGGATTGCAACTACACTAACTACCTTTCTGGACAAGTTAATCCTTCAGGATGAGAAGTCATTTCCTGCTTCTTTGGAAAATGTATCATTATGGCGTTGATGAAGATAAAATCAATATTCAGTTATTTAAAACACAAACACAGAAGGTAAACCTAATAACTGAATTTTAAAAATTATGCCAAAGACATAGTTAAGATAAATATTGCCATTCAATCTGCTTTTCTATGATTCTCCTGTCCTGTATGTCCAACCAAGTTGTACATGGATAAATAAAATAAGCCATTTCTCACACAAACCCATACAAGCTATATTGTCTTTAGTAGAAGTCAGTTAAAATTTAGTTTCTAACTGAAATTCATCCTCAGACAGTGCAGCACAAACCACACTTCTGTTCTTCTGTCCATCTGGAGGTCCATTGGGTTTCCAAATGCACCAAGGCTGGGCTACAGCAGCTGGGGGGAAGCACCATAGCTAGTTTTAACTATTAAATACTCCAATTTCTTAGGGCTGCCTTAACTTCTGGAGATTCTACCACTTAGAATGTCAAAGGACAACTCTAAAGCCTATTGCTGGCATTCAAGATCAGTTTTTAAGAATATGAGGAAATTCCTCCTCTGAAAAGGTTTGTACAGGTTTGTGCACTGCGTGTTCCTTCGTTTCTCTCTCCTTTATTATTTTCTCTATTGCTCTCATTTTATTATTTAGAAATGCTGAGATGTTAGAAAAGACTTGGATCGAGTCAACGCGCCAGGCTAATGTTTAACCTTAAATTTACACCTCACAGATAAAAAGGGATTGTGCTACAGATTTCACAGCTTGGTCTTGCTCTTCAGCTTGCCTGGCAGAAGCACCCACAGCACCAGGGTCTCAGTGAATTCCTCCTCAACTCATCCTCAGCTGCCTTTTCTTTAACTCCTCAGAACTGATCTGGATTGGAAGAAGTCTTCTGGCTGAACACTCTTTCAGTTTATTGTCATTGCTGAGGTACAGAAAAGCTTCAGCTTTGCTGTCAACAGAGTTAATCTGGTCAGAGCACCAGATAGAATAAACCAGAACCTTCCAGCAGAGAACTGTGCAGTTGGTGAGATGCCAAACTTTGTAGCTCCAGACGTCAAAAAATTCGTGACTTGGGACTACGTTGTTTTTGCAGCACTATTTTTAGTCTCCGCCAGCATTGGAGTCTTTTTTGCAGTCAAGGAGAGGAAAAAGAAAACTTCAAAGGAGTTTTTGGTGGGTGGCAAGCAGATGACATGTGGACCCATAGCTTTTTCTCTGACATCAAGCTTCATGTCAGCAGTAACTGTGCTGGGGACACCCTCGGAGGTTTATCGCTACGGGGCACCCTTTGTGCTCTTCTTTCTGTCCTACACACTTGTCATTGTTTTCACTGCTGAGCTCTTTCTGCCTGTTTTTTATAGATCTGGCATCACAAGCACTTATGAGGTAAGTAGAAATGATAAAATAAAGGCACTATTCTCAATAACGCACAACTATCATGCATATATTAGAGAAAAATCTTTGACAGGAAGCTTTCTGCAGTGTTTTACAGAACAAATATCTTGATGCATTAATTATTTTCAGAAATCATTTGTGTTATTCAGGCTAGTTATTTATATTGCATAAGTTGAAAGCACAACCTAAGGGTCAGAGCTCCTGTTATGCACATATAGCACAGAGAGGATATGGGTTTACACACCAGCACCAAATTAAGTTACAGCTGGAAAATATTTAAGTGTATCCAAATATTTCTGGTCTTTTAAGTATTTCACTCTGGTTTAGAGAGACAGACTTTAAGAACAACATTCAGCACTATCCAATTCAAACTTAGTCTAGATATGGTAATTTTGGCCAAGTTACTATATCTAAACAGCTGAGGTAGAAGGAAGAGAAAGAAGGTGGCAGGCCTGTTCCAAAAGTTAAAATGAAAGAAGAAAAAATAAGTCAGGGCTGGAGAATGAATTCAAGCATTCTCCAGGAAATTAAATTAGTGACTTCTGAATTTTGTAGAGTTTTTGCCTGGCATTTTCCCTGGAACACAATATTTTGTTCATAATGCAGTTCAGTAGCAGCCCTTATAACCTACACATCCACAGGGCAGCTACTGAGCATTTGGGAGGGCCTCCTACTCACTTCAATCAACTGCTGAAATTTGGTTGCTCCTCTCTGGGCAGTTTCAACTAAGCAAGAATTGGATGAACAAACTGGATTAGTTCACAAGGAGTTCTCTGATGACGGGAAGGTCATTCATGCTCACTGAGCCCAAACCAAGGAAGGGCTTTGGTCAAACAGGTCTGCCTGTTTGGAATATTTGGAAGTATTTTCAGATCAGTGAAGAGTAAAATTGACTATTGTTGCATGCAGTTGCATTTTCTAGTTGGTTTTGATCCAAGATCAGAGAATTAAGTATTTTTGTCATCTGAACCACCAAAGCTGTCATGGTAGACAGAGACCCTTCAAGCATGCTGGAAAGGTGACTGTTGGCTTCATGAATTATTTTTAGAAACAGGTCAAGTCACATAAATTAGCTATGCATTTATATGGCAGACTGTGGGGTTTATTATGGAAGAAACACAAGATGAGCATAAGCAAAATCAAGCAGATGCTTTGGCAGTAGGTAGTACACAGCCTAGAGACTTGTAAAAGAGAGAAAACTCATACAACCCGTGCCTGGTGTGTGCTGGGGAGCACATTGGGCTGTGGCCTGAGAAGAGACCCACAGCAGCCTGTAGGGAGGCTGAAAGACTCTGCAAAGACCCCAAATGGTGATTCAGACTTAACACCTATTTCGTGTCTAGAGATCCACTCACCTCTGCAGCTCTGCTGAAGGTGGCAACACCTCACTCACATCCTTGAACCTGGAAGTCCATGAGATGCCCCCTCTTGCCTTTCCATGTTGGTGATGAGCAGATTTGGCTCTAGAGTGAGAAAAAACAAGTGGGAAAGCCAGCTTAGCTCAGGCACTAGAGAACTCCATGCTGCTGCTTCACCATTTGCTCCACCTCCACTTCTGTCACTGCTGGAGTCAATGCTTCATTTCTGCTAGGCATGAGCTCAAATTTTGTCCTGTATTGTTGGAATATACTTTGTTTTGAAGTCTAGATTTCCTTGCAGCTCCTGGGCTCTTCCAGTTATTCCTGGCACAAAGCAGGTACTGATTACTGCAACCCAATATGGAGCTCCAAGTACCTGGCCCAGATGAGAAGAGTTCTCAAACGTAATTATCACTGTGTGTAATGACAATGCTGCTCTCCTCATTAGCACTCCCAGCAGCAGAGCCAGCTGCCAGAAAGTTTACTTGTGCAGCAAGGTGTTACTGAGGGCAAACAGGAGGGTGACATCCGTGTCACAGGTGCTTTGTGTGCGTTTCACTGAGATTACACTTTTTCCTAGTATTTGGAGTTAAGATTTAACAAGATTGTGCGCCTTGCTGCAACACTGATCTACATCCTGCAGACGGTAAGAAAACACTCCTTTTTTATGCTAATTTCACTCCAATTCGGTTTTCACACACCAGTCTCACACAGCACATTTTTTATAATGAGATGTTTTAATGAGCACTCCTTCTCTCTTAGTTTTTCCACTTGAACTATGAATGCCAAAAAGAAAGTATGATCACATCTCTAACTTTCTAACTTCCCTAACTTTTCCTCTGTTGAGTATTAAGAACACCATTTTAGTTGTCTTTGACTCTTGGCTGTTGTGCTGTGCTCTCACAGCATATCCTTGGTCTTGGGTTCGTTTGAAGCCTCTCTCTTCCCAAAAAACTGGATTCTGTCTTTCTGGAGGAGCTGGTCAGGATTTCTGGGTACATTTAATTACCCATTTATGACACTGAGGTGAAGCTATCCTATTTGAAAACTGTTGCTGCAGTCACTTTTGAGACCTGTGGTCACGTCTGTGACCATCTCGAAAGGTTATGTTAGTTGTGTATTTGATGGAAAGATGGGATTTGATGGGACATTAGGAGATATTTTTTTGTGCAGTAATTCCATTTCAGTAGTTCCCAAACCCTTGGCAATGAACCTGAATGCTTCTTGACTGTGATGCTTTGTTTCTCCATCAGTTCCCTAAGATCTTACCTGTAAAGGGTATTCAGCCAGTTATTTTGAAAGGGGTTGAATGGAAAAATGAAAGTTTAACTTCTAAGATCAATGCAACTTTATTTCTCTATTGGTATTTATGTTTTCTGGAGATACCCTCTTTCTATTTCATGAAGATATTTTGTCATCTATTCATCTTAGCAATGGAGAAATAAGTAGTACAAAGACAGGTAATGGTCCTTCTGTCAGAAAGGAATTAAACACAAGATTTTCATTTTTAAGGGCTGAAACAGAAAGCCATATGCAATACAAGCTGGTCTTAAGAAACCCCTAGATCTGGTATTTTGCTCAGAGCCCTGCTCTAAAGAGAAGCCTTATCACTGAGCATTCAAATATGTAATTTTTAATGGACTTTTTCTCCTTCAGGTGCTTTACACAGGAATAGTGGTCTATGCTCCATCCCTGGCACTCAACCAAGGTGAGTTCCTGTGCTGCACTGCACTGCTACCCCAAATAACCACCCCACAAGGATTGCTTGGGCAAACAAAGCAAGGGAAATCAACAAAGAAGACAAAACCCCAACCCTCCTCAAAGGTTCTGTAAGAAGGTTTTTCCTTCACCTTGCAGCTCTGCATCTCTGACTGCCCAGATCCCTCTCACACCCAAACAGCAGCAGGAGCCTCGTGGTTGCTCTCCTGCTCCCCTTTCCACTCACTAACCACCCCAAGAGACCTGAAGCAAACAATTTCCCAACATCCTGACAAAGTTCACAGTGCAACTGATGATCCAAGACCACACTCTGTACTTTGATTCCCCCCCATCCCTGTCTCTTGTATTCAGGTTTCCATGGGCATGACTTTTCCCCAGAGTCAGACATGAATTCTGTTCTGCTGAGTGTCCCCAGATTTCTCCAATTAATATTTGCAAACCAGGCAGAGAGCATCAATCACCAGAGATGGGATTTGTATTTTACTGCCATAGGGCACAAGGGATCATCATGGTCCAAACCCTGATTTCACCAAAACTGACTGGGAAGAGATTGTGAGGCTCTTTTCATTGTTCCTTATCTGAGCTGCATTCAGTTTGTTCAATTCCACAGCTCCAAATTTCCTTCCTCAGCTGAATTCCGTGTGAAAGTTCTCATTCACCATTACGCTATAATAACTTTGCTAAAAAGAGAACCTTCACAAATAGTTTTGCCCTCCCAGGCTATGTCTGGTGGGTGAGATTTCACTATCAGCCAAACTAAAATTTGTGCATCTTGTGCAAAGAAACTTTGTGAAGCAAAATGGACACAAAAATTTGTTTTAATGAATCACATTTTAGCATTAAATCATTCTTAGATGCAGGTAATGGAATTTACTTAGGGGTTGGAGTTTTTTTGTCTTAGGATTCTTTGGGAATCTCTGAAGAACTTGGTTTCTCAAGAGAAAGTTCTGGACTAAGAACAGAAGAAGGACACATTGCTTATAAAGCTGTGCCTCATCAGAATGACATTTTTGCTTTATCCAAGTATTCTTATGTGTTATTTTTCCTTAAGAGTTAGTTAATTTCAATTTGAAACAACAATGCAAAAGAGTATCCAGAAGTTCTAAAAAACTTGAACAATCCAGCAAAGCTCCTAATAGACACAAAAGATTAATATTAATAATTACTCCTATCCTTCTAGAACTAAAGATTTACAGCGTTTCTGCCACCTTCCAGAAGACTTACCTCCATTTCACTAACAATTTTGTTTTCTTTGGTGTCACAGTCACTGGATTTGATCTCTGGGGCTCTGTAGCTGCAACAGGAATTGTCTGCACTTTCTATTGCACTCTGGTATGTAACAGGCATGACTGAACTGTTGGGATATAGATGGTTAATTCAATTGTCCTTTAAACAAAACAGACTGTCAGAGAAGGATGGCTCCTGTGGAGAACACAGAGATAAAGTTCTTCTACACTCTGTGTTATAAGAAAGTCTATTTGGAGGGAAAAAAAAAATCCTCACTAATCCTCTGCTGTATATCTCAAGGTTTAAACCAGACATCTTGGGACAGAGTCTGGATAAGGCAATAAGCTCCCCTCTCACCTTTTGAGAAGATAATTCTTATCTTTTACAAATTATAGGCTGGGAAACACAGTAATGGAAATTGTGCTCAATAACTAAATGCTACAACCTAGAAAAGACAATCAACAGGTCAGAGAGCTTTACTTTTGAGTGGAGGCAACATGAGACTCCAAATTCAAAAACAGATATATTGCATAGATATTTGCAGTGGAGCAGCAGAGCCCTGGGGCTCAGGAAACAAACTCATTGCCATTCTCATTGCCACTAATTATTTTTTTTCAGTGTATCACTCCACTCTTGTTGAAAACACTTGTTCTGTGCTCTAGTACTGATTTGATCAAATGTAAGTAGCTATGGAAGAAAGCTGAATGGCAAACATCCTGGAGTTATTTTTCTGTGTTAATTGTGGCCACTGAGCTCTGAGAATGTACAGAGTCCTATGGGATACAGGAGCTCCCTAAGTTTTGGTTCCACACCACAATATGTTCTTCAAATGCTTATAAAGGAGGCAGAAAAAAAGCATTTAGCTGGAAGTCAAATATTCTCCTGTGCCTGTGGACAAACTATTTAGGCTGTGAATTTTTCTGACCTGCAAAAACACACACTTTGTGGGAGAATGCAGAGTCCTGATTTTTTAGGTGCTACACACACAGCTCATGGGCTGCCAAAATAAGGAGTCCTTCTACATTTTCCACTACTTGAGCAAGAGGAAAGAAGACTGGGGGAACATACAGTTTCTCTTTGTTTTAGGGAGGATTGAAAGCTGTTGTCTGGACAGATGCATTTCAAATGGTTGTCATGGTGGCTGGCTTTGTGACAGTTTTGGTCAGAGGAACCAGTCTGAATGGTGGATCCACCAAAGTCTGGGAAGATGCCCATCAGGGATCTCGGCTGAACATATTTGAGTAAGAAACAAATGATGCAAACCTTTCCTTTTTGTATACTGAATGTATGGAAACCCTTCCCTCACTGAGCCAAAAATACTCAGACTTATGATTAAACAAACTCTGTTACTCAGAGAAGTCCTTTCCTCATTCACTCAGCTATTGGCAATGCAGTTGACCTTTAGGAAAGTTTAACTCTTTCAATAAATCAGAGGTCTGCTGAACTGAAGGGGAGATTTGCCATTTTTATTTGTGTAGCTAAAAACAGCCCAATTTTTCCTTCCAATTTCATATACAGAATATTCTGAGCTGGAATGGATCCATGAGGACCAACTCCAGCTCTTAAGTAAAGAGCCCATACAGGGAGAAAACATGAAACCTTGATGCCATTAGCACCATGTTCTCACCAACTGAGCCAATCTCAGTGGCTAATTGTACATATCTTTCATTTTCTTTTCACAAAACTGACCCTGTGTTTTACTTGCACTCACCACAGCAGCCAGCAATAGCACACCAGTGTGCTGGGATGGAAATCTGATCTTGTTTGGGCTGTTTGGGGCATTTGTTGGTTAATCCAGGGAAGTCACTGACAGAGCCCAGCTGCAAGGTCAAATGCTACCTGCTGTCACTGCCAAGATAACGAGAACTGCACAGATGACACAGTGGAGACAGAGAGATAAATTTGGACCAGTTAGATTGGCTGAGTAAGGGAATTTTGTTGTACAAAAGATAACACTGCAGCTGAAGCAATTCCTTGTAAAGGAAGTTAAATCATAATGATGGGTGATTAAGAGTTTACTGGATTTTTTAGAGTTTGGTGAGGGACCTTGTTCCTTACAGATGGAACTCCACGCAGGATGGCTTGTAGGTCTGCTACAGTATGACACAGGTCTGATATTTGAGCATATAAGTGTGATTAATCTCAATAAAGTGATCCTCTTGCTGGGTCTGAATGACATTTGTTTACCCTGACTCGAAAACAATGTGTTCCAATAGAAAAGTAAGAAAAACTTCCAAACCTAAACACACCAGATGTTGTCTGTGCTGGAAAACAGCATTACCAATGCAGATTTCTTGATTCAGATGGTAGGACGTTCCAGATAGTTCTGAAAAAATCACCTACTTCTTGCTGAAAAAAAGAAATACTTTTTTTTAAAAATAAAATAAATAAATTGCTTTTTTCTTTCTGTCTTCTAGCTTTGATGTTGATCCTTTGAGACGACATACCTTCTGGACAATCGTTATTGGGGGAACATTTACATGGCTGGGGATCTATGGAGTCAATCAGTCCACAATACAGAGATGCATTTCCTGCAAATCAGAAAAGCATGCTAAAATGTAAGCTACCTGTCATTAAGCTATTCCTGCAATCAAGCATACTGATGTAGAATTATGCTAAGTTTGTCAGCTATATTAAATAAATATTGGGTTCCCATTAGGTGATGATAAGCAAATTTTGCTCTGACAGTCTTACGGCCTCTGGCTCGAAATAACTTAAGTATGTGCAGAGGAAAAAGAGGTAGCTATCTATCTCTTGCAGCTTATCAATTTATGATCAGGCTGATAAATTAATCCTCAGAAGCAGAGTATGGCAGAGATGACAACACAGAAGTTTTGCTATCTCCAGCTTCATTATAAAAATGTATTTATTGGAATTGTGTTTACATCATACTAGATTAAAACTGGCTATTGATTTAGTGGGGCACTACAGTGCAAGGTATTACCTAAGTAAAATTAAATCTTTGTAATTCCTTAAAATTCTGCAGCATCAGAATAATCAGAATCAATGAAGAAGAAAGGGAATCTTCACAATATAGACACACAGGTCTCCAGCTTGCTAACTTCTTCACCTTCAGCAGTAGTACATTCATAGCTAGGCATGTTTTTACTAAACAAGCAGATTTTTTTCACACACCTAAGGCCAATTGCTTGAATTATATAACCAGCTGGGATTAAGGGATCTCCCTAAAAAGTTCCGAATAAATATCTTGCAACAACTTTTTTATTTCTCTCCCATTAAACAGCTTCTCTCTTTTGCTGCAGGGCACTTTACCTGAATTTGTTGGGACTTTGGACAGTCCTAGTGTGTGCAGTGTTCTGTGGATTGGTGATGTACTCTCATTACAAGAGCTGTGACCCTTGGACTGCTGGTTTCATTTCAGCTCCTGACCAGGTACAGATGTCCATCCCCATAATTAGCAGCTGCTTTGGGCTCAGATGTAGCACATATCAGGCCAGCTCAATTCTGTGCTGTGCTTTATGTCCTTTCAGCACTCAGGCATGTAGAGGTTGCCAGATCAGGACTGCAATAAGATCTATTCTGGCACTGCTGCAGTACTAATCCAATCGAGCATTTTTGCCAAAAGTCATCCCCTTTGCTCAAAATCCAACACCATGTCATTTGGGACAAGCCAGAATTTAGCAACATGCTCATGAACAGCTACTTCTCTTCCATTGCCTAGAAAATGCTTAATTAATTTCTTGTGTTGCTCTTCTACCCCAGCTCATGCCATACTTTGTTATGGACATTTTTTCTTCGATGCCAGGAGTCCCAGGACTGTTTGTTGCCTGTGCTTTCAGTGGAACACTAAGGTCTGTGAATCTGAATTGACATTTTAGCTGTGCATGATCACTCCTTGAGGACCCAGAATGAGATCAAAATATGAAACCCTAATAAAATCCCAGCTTAGAACATTCCAGGAAGTAGCAGTAGTTCTTTATTGAATCATTTTACATCCCTGGAGGTATTTAAAAGACATGGATGTGGGACTAAGGGACTTGGTTTAATGATGGACTTGACTTTGCTGGGTTAACAATTGGACTCTGTGATCTCAGAGGTCTTTTCCAACCTACATTAATCTATGATTATATTTAGGACAAAGTCTAACTCCACATCTCCAGTATCTTTTAATCCAAAATACCTTTTAGAATGATGTTCCCAATACAGACAAAGTGTAGAAAAACTGAATTCAACTTCCCTTAATACCCTTGGGAACAGCTCATGGTGAAATATTCTTTACTTCATTGCCAGAATATAACAGCCAGGGGTATAAATGTTTTCACCAAGTCTGTCAGTAACTACATTCACCAAAGGCATGCTCACTCACCTGGCTAAAAGAGTTGGGCCACCCATAGAGGACCAGGGTGGTGACAGTGGTGACAGCACATCCTTCAGTTTGTAAGGGGAGCAAAGTTTTAATTCTGGAGCACATCTGCATTTAAGGTCTTTGAAACCTTGTGAATGGAAGGGGCAGCTGGGATGAGTTTCTGTCTTGTTCCATGCCAACATGAAGCAGAGTCCCCAGCAACTGCAGAAGCAACAGAAACCTTTTATTTTATTTATTTTATAAATACACCTTGATTTCAGATTGAATTGCTTCCCATTTACTTACCATCCTTCTCCTTTCCTACAGCACAGTAGCTGCCAGCATCAATGCTTTAGCAACTGTGACCTTTGAAGACTTGGTCAAGAAAGGTTTCCCAAACCTCTCTGAGAAGATGAGCACGTGGATCAGCAAAGGCTTGTGTGGGTATTCCCAATGAGATCCTTTTCTTTAGCAGCAAAGGGCACTTTGGAAGCCTCCAGAGGAATAAAGAAAACCCTTTATAAACTCCCAAGGGGAACATCAGCCTGATGCTTCAGTAGCAGGAAGCAGCAGCACCATGTGGTACAGAAACAAATACAGACTGGCATGAGCAACCACTGCTCTTAATCCTCAGAAAAGTTTGGTCTGCTGAAAATATCAGAAAATGCTCTTCATAACACAGAAAGAATACTGATGTAGTTGTTAGCACATAATTCTATAGCAGTATTGCTTTTTTCTTTTAGGGTAATACAGTAAGTAATTTCTGTTTAAACTCAGAGTGTTGCATAAGCAGGTTCAGCTTTTCAGAGAAAAAAATATGCAAAAAAAAAGTAAAAATCCCACAAAATATCATAAACATATCAAGCACCAAACATTACTTTAATTTTTAGGATATTTGTTGCAATTATTGCAGTAAGATCAAAACCCTATTGTGAATACCATAATAATACCACAAGAATTTTATTAATGTCCATAAATATCATCAAAGAGCCAAACCCATATATTTTCTATCTCTGTAACTGCTTCTAGTCCAATCTTGTTTTTCCACTTACTACTTATTTTTTTCGCTCTGGACCTAGAAAGACAATTTTTAGGTCTGAAACCAAGGTGTGCTAACACAAAAGTTTTGCTTGGCTTTACTCAAGACTGCTGCATACAGAGTTCTACCTACCACAAAGTTAAAACTGATGTTAAAGGAAGAAAGCCATGCTGTTTATAATTCCTCAGATTATTTTAAAAGCGATATTTAAAGGCAAGAGAAACATTTCTACATAGGCATGACTTCAAAATTAATTTAATTGCTGTTCTACTTTGTAAGAAAAAATCAATCAACCAAAAGCCCAGCGAGACAAGACACTGCTGGGTGTGTAATGTCCACCCTAAACCTCCAATAAATGAGATGCCTGGTCATCTCAGACACTGCTGAGCCAGAAACCATCCCCACCCTTAACCAGCCCTGAGAACCTGATCTTTTCCAGGTGTGTTGTATGGTGTCCTGTGCACTTCCATGGCTGCAGCAGCATCGCTGCTGGGAGGAGTTGTGCAGGTATTTCTTGCTTCAGAAATTCATTCAGGAATGAACTCATGATTAACAAATGCAATGAACTGAATGAAATAGTGCTGCCAGCTCTGAGGGCTGATAGATTACCTAAACAATTTCTGTGGACATTTTGATGAGAGGGATAAGTAGGAATAAAAACAATCATAAATCCCCTAACTCCTTCACTATTTACTCACTGCTAGGAATACTGAGCATGATTCTCCCTTTCACTGTGGCCTGAAATCACTGCTTATCCCTTCTCCCTCACCATTTTCCCACTGAAAATTAAAGACCAAAATCAGAACTGGGCATGTTTCCCCTCAGCTGCTGTCCTGAACTCCTCTTTCTTCTCTGCACCCACAGGCTTCCCTCTCCATCCATGGCATGTGTGGAGGGCCCATGCTGGGATTATTTACCCTGGGAATTGTGTTTCCCTGTGCTAACTGGAAGGTAAGGGGGAAAAAAATGCTGATCCAAAAGAAAATCCCTTGGTGCTTTTTGGTTAAAACTCCATTTTGAAAATTGTTTGGGATTTTTTCTTTGGGCTGCTTTTTAGATTTTAGTGCCTGAGGATCTATTTAGATGTGCCTTTTCACTGTCTAAATTTATCCTGTTGAATTTAAGTTTACCCAAATGTGAAATAATTAGTGATTAGATTCACATGAGGGCTTTCTTAATTTTTTTTGCTGTTTGTGAGTTTCATTAAGAAGAAAAATTATTCAATATTGCACTATCCTTGGGATGCACAGAGTGATTTCAATAGCTTCGCCTTCACTCTTTTGCTCAAACACAACATGAGCTCATTCCATATTGCCCCACCAGGATTCCCATCAAGGTTAGCAGAAGCAAAACTAAAATCTGTAGCACAACTTTGATCACACTTCTGCTTCAACTTTTATAAATAGAGGGCACTAAACCACCATGTTTTATACCTTAGTTGAGAGAGAACAGAACTTATTTGCACTGTAACCCATCATCACCTCCTCCTGCCCAATTCCCATCCACAGAAAAGCACTTTCCACACATCCCCTTTGAAATCATCACTTTCTCTATTGCCCAGGGTGCTGTTGGAGGCCTCTTAGCTGGGATCAGCTTGGCTTTTTGGGCTGGCACAGGCTCCTTCATCTACCCTGCCCCACCAGCAAAGTCCCTCCCGCTGACACTGTCCACCCTCAACTGCACCCTGGCCAACAGCACCGAGGCACTGCTAACAGCAGCTCCCACCCTGGCTCCAGACAGGTATTTTCCCTGGTTTTCCCACTCCAGCCTGTGTTTTGCCAGCTGTGCCAGCCCAGCAGCAACCTGCATTTTGCTGGCACAGCCAGGCAAGGAGTGAGAAGCAGCTGTTGCTCATTGCTGTGTGCTTCTGTCACCTCCCCACAGGCCCTTGCTGGCAGACACCTTGTACTCTCTGTCCTACCTGTACTTCAGTGCCATGGGCTGCCTGGGCTGTGCCATCACAGGGCTGCTGATCAGCTTTGTAACAGGTTGGTGCTCTACACATACACACATATATATATATACACATATATATATATACACATATAGAAACATGCTTTTTGCACAAGAAGCTGACTCAGCTGTTAAAAAAACTTTCCAAAAGTTCCAGACAGACTCAGGAGAGAGCACTGGGCATTGATCCTGCTCCCCCTCCTCACAGTCTGAGGCTCCCAAGGCTCATACCTAGCTCTCCACAGACCCATGGATTATCATTTCCTTTTTCCAGGACCTACCAAAGGAGAAGATATCCCACCAGTGTTGATTCAGCCAGTCTGCAACCTGTTCTGCTTTTGGTCCAGAAGACTCAAAATCTTCCTGTGGTGTGGCGTGCAGCACGACAGCCTGGAGGTGAGCTCTGTCCCCATCAGCTCTGCCCTGCATGGCCAGGGACAGTGGGGACATCTGCATGGACAGGGAACTGGACATTTCAGCAGCTCCTCTTATGCAAGGGATGCTGCATAAAAAGCTGAAAATGAGATCAGCCAAAGCCTGGTCAGTAATGTTACCTATATCTCCTGTTTGCATCACATATGGGGACTCAGGCTCATTTAAAAGGCATACAGAATGAACACCTTGTCTTCTTGCACTGTCTTAACAGTTTTCCTTTAATCAAAGGGGAAAAAGGCAGTGAATACAGGCTTCAAACTGCAAGGATGTTTTCTTCCTTTTTTTTCAGATGGACTTTGAGAAAAAACTGCCTAAAGTCGCTGCAAATAAAACCAGAACAGATAACACCTTCAGGAATAACACCAACAAAGAAAATAATCTCCAGATTCCTGGTTACAATCCTGAGGAAAATTCCTACACAAATGTGAGCAGAGAATCTCGCCTCTAGAAGCTGAGGGGACAAGGGACATTCAATCCAACTTTGGTTCTTCAGCTTCAGAAATTAAGAACTTTTTTTTACCAGCGTGTAGGTGACCAAGAGGGAACAATTGCTCTCTATAGCAATAGAGGCCAGATTTTTATTTATTAATTTCTTGTCAGACCTGGGAAATGATCGGACAGTGGGGTTTTGGAAGCACTGCTATTTTGGAAAGAAAGTTTCTCGAATTTTGTTGTGGAAGCTCCCACTCCGAGGCAGCTGCAGCACATCTGCATCACATGCTCTGTTCAGTAACTCATCCTTGAAACAGGCAAAGGACGACAAATTGAGATAAATTAAGACTTTGGAGAAGTTTGTGAGATATGGTGAGACTGTGAGCTGCCCTGTGATGGAGGGAGAGGAGGGAGGTCAGGTAGAGCCTATTCCCAGGTCTCACAAAGTCTCCTCACAGGAATGTTGTACAGACCAGACTGGTCTTCCAGTCACCCAGATAACTGTGTTTGCTCAACTCAAGTTTTCTTTATAACTTCTTATTGGAAAAGCTATAGGAGGGAGTAACAAATTTTATTTTGGATTTAGGATAGTTCTTTATCTGTGTTGGTTTTCAGCTCAAAAAGATCCACTTTTATGCCATAAAGAAAATAAAGCAACATTTAATGATAATTATGCCTAGTAATTGATAATTCATGCTGAATTTTGGAAAAAACCCCACATAATTAGGTAAAATATTCTGTCTGGTACAATGTCTTGGAAACAGAGACCACTCAGTGCTCTCTTTCAGTGAAACACATTTCTCCTAAAACTTGCTGGCTGTAAATCAAAGCCAACAGATCACCTCTCACCTGGATAAACTTCTGGACATAGTTTTTCAATAAATATATTTCTTTTTAAACAAAACTCACAATTGAATGAAACAGACTGAATGAAAATATCAAAGACAGCTCACAGGCCCATGATACATTTAGCTTGTGTTTCTTTGAAGAGCCCAGTTGTTGCTTTTGCTTTATCAGGGACCATCTTTATAGGTAGAGCATGTCAGCCTGGCCCTTGAAGCTACTTCCCCTGCCTGTGCTCATGCCCTAGCCCTGGAAGTGGTCCCAGGATATTTAATGAGAGAACAGAAACAGCAGTCTGTGGATGATGCTGCCCTGCTTGCAAGGAACAGTTTGTCAACAAACTGAGAATTAAATCAATAGCTTCGTTAATCGCTTTTGCACTGCTTTTGGTAATCTCATAAAAGGTTATAGACTCTGGCTAGCTGCTTGCTGTGTCATGTGGGATGCTTTCCCTTCCTGCATCATTTATATCTCATGGCCACATGAGATATACTGATTAGGTTGTGTTAAGAAAGTCTCACTCTCATGCATAAGGATGTAAAATAATTCCTGAATGAAAGTGGTTCAAAACACCAATATGAAGCTATACAGTCAGATGGAAGATGACAAAACCCTCTCTACCCATAGCTGGATATCCAATTCAGAGATCTCTAACCCTGAAGACAACCAAGTCTCCTCTAAATATTTCTTAAAGCAGTATTATTATGCTCTGTGTGCATTTCACGAGTTTGGCAACATTGGATTTACTACAGAC
Organism: Lichenostomus cassidix; assembly: GCF_008360975.1. NCBI lineage: Eukaryota > Metazoa > Chordata > Aves > Passeriformes > Meliphagidae > Lichenostomus > Lichenostomus cassidix. The sequence goes on from NC_139486.1 coordinate 58,311,343, forward strand.
TTAATATCTTTTCAAGTCATTTGCCACAAAAGAGAATCTTAATTTATCCATTTAATGTCAAAATAAAATGAGTTAGGTTGGCTCAATTTGCATTCTCTCCAAATGCTGTTGAAGAAATATCCCGAGGAGTTTCTCTTCAAGTATTTCCAGACTAGTTTTGTTACAACTAAAGCTGCTCATGGAGCACAATTGTTTTCTGTATTTGTAATGGAGCCAGGCACAGAGTTATACTAATTCCAGCATGTGGGTTTATATATGATGGCTAAAATCAGTAGCTCATTACTCAGTCTTCTAGCAAGATTGAAGGATAAGTCCTAGCAAAATCAGAACTCAGAGAATTTCCCATTCTGTTTAAATATCCATGCCAGTGTTGTTTAGTTATCTTCTCATTTCCTTTACATCCTGAGCCATTGCTCCTTCCAGAGGAGGAGCTAACCTGTCCACTTTGCTTGAAAAACTGATACTATGAAACTAGGAACAGGTAAATCCCAGAAAAGCTTAAATTTAAGAAATTGTTAGCCACTAGTGAAAGCAGTAGGACATAAATGACTGAAAATTTAAAAACTGAGTCTAGCTGTGCCTTAAGACCAAAGTAATCAAGTATTTAATTGTTAAAAATGCCTGAGCCAAGTATAACCCAGAAATTACTTGAAGTTTGAAGGCTCATGAGCACTCACTTTTCAAGTATACAATTGCTTTTAATTATCTTTGAATATTTGGAAAAATAAAGCTCAAAGCCTTTTTCAAAGATATCCAAGTTTATTACAGAAAAAAAAAGTAATAATCAAATGTGCATGATACAGCAAGTAGTTGCATTTGTACATGTAAACCTTGATAAAGTAAACAGCATCCCAAAAACAAATTTATGCCAAAAGTGTCTTACAATAATTAATCAGATTTACAACTTTTTCCTCAGTGAATTCTGTTACTTCTGGGGTTCAGAGCTGCTTGTAACAGTAATCTTAAAACACAAAAGAAACTGAAAGCTGACACACTGGAGGAACTTACAGCTTTTGCACAGAAAAGTAAATTTCTCCAAAACACTCTCTGATACTGTAAACTTGTTTTAAATATTACTTACAAAGTGTGGAATTATGAGTAGAAAAAATATCTGAAATTTCATTCTTACTTCTTACTTAGAAATCAACTTGTATTTAAATATTACATAAACTTCAAATATATACACATTTTTAAGAAATCTCTTTATGATCATGATATTGCAAGTTAGCCAGGACTATCAGAGTAAAAAATGACTGAACTATCTTATTCAGTTGGATTTTACATGAGATTATTTCAAAGAACTGAAACTTCAGTGGTACTACTCTAGGTAAAAATTAGAGCCAACAGTTTGGAAGATTTTTCAATACGAAACTCCAAGTCATTTAAATAGAACATGAAATGAAAATGTGATCTGATTTTTTTTTTCATTATTAACAGAAAAATCATCATGTTCTCAGTGGTTAAAATCCCACTAGCTTTGGACTCCATCGGGTTTAATCCTAATTTCTCACCCTGTCGCATCCTAACAAGTATTTTATGTCAATAAGAATGCAAACTACAGAGAACAACTAGCAATGCAGAGTCTGTCTCAAGAAGTTAGAATGAGCCAACAGGACTAACATTGGTCATTTCCAGTGCAGTGAAGAGGGAAGACACCAATAACATTTCAAGACTAAATCCCAGTCCTGGATTTAAAAAGTTCCTGTATGCCATGGAATACTGAAGTGATTTCCCTACCATTCCTTGTTGTGCCATCAGAACTTTGTGCTATCATGGTTATGCCAAGATTATGACAATCCAAACTTCTGGCAAATGTGTTTGCAGTGGCAATATTAGATTGAAATTGTCAAAACTAATCCATTATAGAAATTTTTTAATTATGCAGCTGTGTAGGGTATTTAGGATGTATCTGTGTGAGGAGGAAGGGACATAAGGAAAAAAAACTGTGGTTCTAAACACTTTCAAAAAGGGTCACTGTGTGCATTTTAGTCAGACCAAATAGGCATTGGAACAAAATAAACAGGTCTGCCTAGAAGTGGAATTCTGCTTGAATTCTAGAATCAGTCTTAACATCTATTAAACATCATTATGAAATGCTGCCCTTATATTTGTTTCAAACTTTGCCCCCAAACAAGCAACATCAGCCCTTTATGAGGATTCCAAAAAATAAAATGCTTCTGGAAGTATTACTGCATTGTGACTACTGATACCACTATTTTTATAACTATTTTCTTAATAGAAACTTAATAGGTGATTTTTTAAAAATTTTCCATCAACTTTATTGCATTCACATTGTATAAAAAGAGTTTTATCCATACGGCTCTTGCCCAGTGTATGTAAAAAAATCTAGTTTATAAAAACCTACTTTAACAGTTTTAATGAAAATTGGTGACATTTACAGGCTAACTACGTATAGACAGTTTATTTTCAATTTATGGGCATGGATGATTTTCAGTTAACCAAAATGATATGATGCTTCAAAAATATGCAAATGCTAATTTGCCTCCAAACAAGCTGTAACATAATGCAAAAGTTTGCCAAGTCCCACAATGCCATATAGGACTTTGCAGGTAACTCCAGTGGATCTCATGGATCCAGAAATTCTCTCTGGCAACACTCCCAGTTGGAGTCTGCAGTGGAAGAAGCCAAGGCAAAGGTGTGCACTATGCACATGATCAGACTGATCATCTTAATGGCACATTAAAAATAAAACATCACCAAAATTCCTGACTTTCCCCATATTAATACTCACCCTAAAGCCACTGTATTTTTCCTTCTGCAAAGCTTTTTATGAAGGAAGCTTCAGGAAATCTATTAATTTTTCCATTAAGGCATTTATCTACTAACCTATTTTTATTAGTCTGTCTAGACATTTTCCTTTTGAGCTTTTCACAGGACACAATTGAGCCTAACTGCTCCTCAGAAACACAATTTATGACAAGTTGTTGCTGGAAAAGGGAATTGCCACAGCTGATGTGTATTTTGTACTGCTGAAGAAACGTACTTCCACAGAAACATCTAACAAAAAACAAAAACTTACTTATCATCCATCATCACTCTTGAAATTTCAGACTCATCACCATTTTCTTTATAAATCCTTTAACAAAAAAAGGGGTTAGAAAAGAAATGAATCATTAACGTTGGAAAAAGCCCTCCAAGAGTATCAGTTCCAATCTTTCACTGAACACCATGACAAATAAATCACAACACTAAGTGCCATGTGCAGTCATTTCTTGAACACTTCCAAGGATGAGGACTTCACCACCTCCCAAGGGCAGCCTGTTCCAATGCTTTCAGTGAAAAAAATGCTTCCTGATGTCCAACCTGAATCTTACTGTGTGCAGCCTAAGGTTATGTCCTCATCTTGTCACTAGTTGCCTGGCAGAAGAGGCTGATTCCCACCTGGCTGCAATCTCCTTCCCAAGAGCTGCAGAGAGTGATCAGCACTCCTCCAAGCCTCCTCTTCTAACCAACCAACCACAGCTCCTTCAGCCACTCCTCCTGTGGATTAATCTCTCTAGATCCCTCACCAGCTTCACTGCCCCTCTCTGCACATCCTCCAGCACCTCAATGTCTGTCTGGAACTGAGGGGCCCAGAGCTGGACACAGTTCTCAAAGTGTGGCCTCAGCAGTGCTGAGTACACCTGGGCAATCACTGCCCTGGTCCTGCTGGCCACCCTATTTCTGACACAGGCCAGGATGCCACTGGCCTTTTTGCACACCTGGGCACAGCTGGCTCATGTTCAGCTGCTGCTGACCAGCAGCCCCAGCTCCTTTTCCACTGGGCACTCTGCTCCCAGCCTGTGGCACTGCAGTTGTTGTGATCCAGGGACAAGACTTGGCACTTTGCCGTACCCAACATTCCACTGGTGCATTGCTCCAGCCTGTCCAGATCCCTCTGCAGAGCCTTCCTGCCTTCCAGCAGATCAACCCCACCCAGCTTGGTGTTGTCTGCAAGCTGACTGGGGATGCCCTCTATCCCCTGGCTCAGATCATCACTGAGGGCACTAAACACAACTGCCCCCAGTCCTGAGCCTTGGGGAACCCCAGCAGTGACCAGCTACCAACTGGACAAACACCATTCACCATTCAGTGGACATGGCCATCCAGACAGCTTCCATCCAGCTAAGATGCTCCTGCTTGTCCAGCAGAATGCCAAGGGGGACAGTTCCAAGGCTTTACTGAAGTCACCATGAGGTTTGCCTTGTTTCCAAGCATCCATCCAAGGATGCTCAATCATCCTTGCTGTGCTGTGGGAGCCCAACATTCAGGCAAGCCTTAGCACTCAGCTGTGAATACTCTTCATGCCTCCTTCCTTGTGGAGACAAACTTTGAATGATGAGAGGGAACCTCTCGTTAGGATGGCCAGTGAAACAGAATTCTTATTTTCCTTTTTTTTTTATTCAACAAAATTCAGATCTCACACATTAGGCACAAATTTAGAATAAAAAGTCGTAAGAAATGAGGTGTATATAATGTATCCGGACTTTGTGCCATTTCTGAAATGGAAATTTCATTTGTCTGAATCAAGATGCAGAGTTTGGTTAAGAAAAATTAAGACATTTTGAACAAATACTTTATATATAAAAATATCTAGTTGCTCATGCAGTCTCTCCAAGGGCGCATGCATAGAGCAAAGTTGTCATAGATTAGATCTGCAACGATCTAAAGCATTTTTGCACAGAAATTGAGGTTCTAAAGCTCTGTCGAATTTCACAAATGCAGCCTGCATGCACAGTCTAGTCATACTAGTCATTTGTTTGAAAAGACAATATTTAGAATATGAAAAGATCATTCACCATTCAAAAAATACATTATTCCTGAGGACAGTGTGTGCCTTATTCTGTAGGAAAATAACGTGCAGTCAATGAAAACAGCATACTAAGCAAAGTCTAGCAAAAAGGTTTCTCAGCTTAAGCAAATGGCTAGATAGTGGCAAGACCTTTAGACATTGCTGATGTCCTCCAAAAGTAAAGGACACAGAGTGCTTCTCCAAATTTCTTGTGCTTTTCCAGTGCATAAAATGCACCATGTCTATCTATACCAGGTCTACATACTTGCCTTTCATATACTCCTATAGATCAGTATTGAAAAAAAATCGTAACGTATATATGTAAATCTCAAATACAAAAAGATGTTTTTAATGTAGTTTTTCAAGTCCAATTGGAATTTGCCTAGGTATGTATTGACATGTGCCAATATCAATAACAGAGGCAAGAAAGTATAAAATAATCAGTATTTCTGATTTTTGCCTGATTTTACCTTGTATCTTTCTACCTTGGGCCAGCCAAGACGTTTTGTTTTTAGAGAAAACATTAAAAAGAGCTCATCTGTGACCTTCTGAAAAATTAAGTATGATCACTATGTGGCACAGAAACAAAAACTGTGGCACAGGGTTAATGCTGTCAAACAGTGCTTGACAATCCATAGGATGAGACAGAGAGAAAATAAATTAAATTAAATGTAATTCTACTAGCACTGAGGAAAGTGCACTAATTTTTTTCTGACAATGACTCCTGAGGAACTTAAAGCACAACCCAGAATATGAAGGAAGGAAACAGCCTTTCCAAAATATGACAAGCTGTTTTGCATCAGCCCTTTATCACAGAAGGATTGGGTAATGTATCTGATTGGACCAGATCTTTAAATCTGTTTTCTCCTTTCATGCAGACACTCCTATGATTGCCTTGTCTGGTCACAGAGCTGGAATTCACCAAGAAATCTCATTAATTAAGAACTTAAGAACTTATAAGAACTTAAAAGTCTGATGCTCAGCTCTCTGGATACAACAGATTCTATTCAACCACTTTGATGGGCTCTTGACTCTTGAAATTAATTTTAATAAAATAAAATTACTGTGCTAATACATGGAAGTGAATACTGGAATCACACTTTTTAGTTCAACAGGATAATGTAAATAGTAAAAATTCAGGTCTTTTCATATCTGCCAGCAGTGGTTTTGCTTCAGCTTTATCCCTAAAAATAATGTTAAAATTTGCAGATTTTGTAGTTACTGTGCTTAGCTGACTCTTTTTTTTTTTTTTTTTAATTTTTCCCATCCAATAAAGATAAGCCTTATTTAAGATTTTACAAGAGAAACAGAACAACTATAACTCTGTTTCTCAGTCCCCTTCCCTGCAAGGTATCCCTTCAAACTTTTAAAAAAAGTTAAGTGCTTTTCCCACATTGTGAAACGTTAGTAACAAACAATTTCATCAACAAAACGTGACTATTTAACCACAACCAACACTGCAGTATGCTGTTTGCACATAAAAACTGAAATCTGATTCTTCAATGAACATCTACTTTTTTAGTGATTTTATCGAAAAAATCCCCCCCAAAAGTGTAAGAAGGCATACAAATAATAATAATTATAATAATAATAATAATAGTAAATCTAAGAATAACCACCGTGTGTGTATGCATTTATATACAATCTGTATACATATTTGCCTGCATCCAACTCCAATGGTATGACATATTTAGGCCAATAAAAGAAGTGCACATTACTGGAACATTTACTATTACAATAAGAAGAACATTGTTAACATATTGCTCTTCTCCTTCCCTGAACAAGCAAGCCACAATGTTATACTGCATGTCTCATAAATATCTGCAGAAGCTTGCATACGATAAAGATATATAATTGCATTTTGAAGAGCAAATCATTTGCACTGCATGGGAGTATTTCAAGTTAGCATTCTGTGAAGTCATGGAATCATTGCCCAGACAGGCCAAGAGGAACAGTAACAAATTTAGCATGAAAATGACACTTCTTTCACCCTGGAAGCATGTGGAGATGGCCTTTCCACCCACAAAAGTGGAAAGGCAACTCAACAGCTGTGTCATTTTCAAACAGAGAGCTTCAGCCTGGGCAATGCAACGTGTTCTCCTAGTGCTGCTGTTTTCTGTCTGAATTTGGACTTTTTGGTTTTCGACTCGATGGATAAATTAATGACACTGATGTGCAAATCTTAAACTGCATAGTATATAATTAGCAGCCACAAACCCCTTTTTTAGGGGAGGACCACATCCACAATCTCAACAAGAGACTAGGACAAACCTGACAAAACAGTAAGCCTGAAAGATCAAGTTATGGCCACAAAGGCAACAACTGCTCTTTTCTTTAGAGGCATTACAGATGGAGCTGAGCAATCAGAAGCTGTAGAAGTAGTGGATATCACAAAAGTTGGTTTTTGTCATGCCCTTACTCTATAGTTTCCCAGGTAATTTCCTGGTTTCATCATGCTGATAGCATCTTCATGAACAGCATGAAATTTCACACCCTTTTCTTAAACCAACGTGCAGAATTTTAACCTGTCTGCACATTTCTGAATGCCAATTGTCCTTGGAGCTCATCCCAGACCAGTTACAGGTAAGGCTTCTCATTGTCATCATTGGAAACATCTATTTTTCAGTGCCAAAAGTATTTTTCATACCAAAGTATGCAACTGTAGTGCCCAGCAAGAATATTTATACACCACCACCAAATCTCACACACTGATGCCAGGCTGACTTCCTTTTGTAACTTCACTCTCCAACTTCAAACAGTGGTTTTTTTGTAGTGTGGTAGTGACTAAGGCCATTCATGGTGATACTGTTTCCCATTCTTTTTCCTTTCTCTTTGCAAATGTTCCAGTTCAGCCTCATACATCATTTCCTGGACTAAGTATTTCTCTCTTCTCATTCTGTCACACAAGTCTTTGGGTACGTCTGGAATTAGGTAGGCAATGAAAGACTTTATTCCAAAAACAAGGTGCTGGAAAGAAGAACAAAAAGAATTGTTTAAAATATTGATAAATAGGGCTATATTTTAGAGCCTAAAAGTCTGAGGGAAAACTGGAACCTCAGTTCAGTTCAATTTGTGACTGAAAGGCATCTCCTTTTTTTTTTAATAAAAACACTCATATGGAGTAAATGACTGATCTAAAAGAAATAGGCAAATGCTGAAGTTTTCTAAAAAGTAAAACAAAGGTAGAGGTAGTGACTTAAATGAAGATGTGACAACAGGATATGCTAGTTTGATTAAGAAATGCAAACACTACCTACAAGCAGTCTTTGTTCAGGGCTTATAATGGAAATAGGTAACCAGATTCCTGTGTAGTATGCAATACATTCTTCAAACTTAGTATATTAATTTCCACTTTTATGCTAGGCTAGAATCATGTATAATTTTCCTGACACAGATTTTATCTTGCAATAACTGTGCCTAATATACAAAAAACTTGCATTTCTTCTTTTTCAGTAAAATATGAAAGATTGGGTAGGGAACCAACATGATGTATAAAATGACTGTTAAAGAAATATGATTTTACAGGAGCTCTACAGTAAGTACATGCCCTGTTGATTCTGTTTGAAGCAGCTGATAGACAACAGACTGGGGAAAACATTTTTTTTTTCCTCTCTCTTGACTGTAATGAACAAACAATTGATTAAAATGACAATTTACTTACAGGACCATGGCAAAGAATCAACTCAGTCTTTTAAGAGGTAGAGAGGAGTTGCTCCTTTCCACAACTAACCTCAAATACTATGATGAAGGCCAGCCGTGCTGCCAGGACATGCCAAAACTGCAAAGTGAATTCATATGGGGTTGAACTCCACGGTGGGGCTCTGTAGTCTCTGTACCTGCAAAGAAAGAGAAACCCAGCAAGTTAGCCTTGCTCAAAAACCTAAACATGGTCAAGTGGCTCTAGCTCACCCCAGATCTGGCTAAAAGGAGACGAACTGAAGTGAAAGCAGACTTCAAGAGGAATTAAACAGAAAGAGAGAGCAACTGTCCAGAATACAGGCTATTAAATAGAGCTGTTTATGAGACAGTACTTTTCGCTTCCAAAAATCCAGTGCAAAGAGTTTCTTTCATTGTTACAAAGCTGGAGTGTTAAGTGTGTTGACAATTGGTTCTTGTCTTTGCTCATAAGCATTTGAGATTCTCCAGACAGTTTGCATAAATGGAATATGATTCTAATTTAAACTAATGCTCACTGCAAAACTAATTCTGAAAACGGGAGTTTGCTCATCATATTTCATTCTTGTATTCACCTTGCATAACTGTTTGCAATCTCAACCTGGGTTAGAGCGCTAATAAAAATTTTAATTGTGCATTTTAACTGATTGACTTCAGAATGCTTAACAAAATTGAAATGAGGATTTTTTACCCTTCTTGGCAGCTGGTAAAACTTTTAAATTAAGTAATTCATATGAAAGATAATGGCTTGCAAGAGCCCTGCAAAAACTCCAAAACACAGGTTTCCAATATGTTAGTGGTGTGTCCAACCACACACTCTTTGCACCTGAGGTTCCCATGTTGGACAAACATGAACTCCAATGCTTTTGTGGGCAAAAAAGAAAATACCATGCCAGCAATTTAAACATTTCAATTTACTTTTAATTTTAATTTCACACATAATTGCATTAATGTTCATACCTTAATATAAATGGAAACCTACCGACAGTACCCTGAGTATCCCATCCCAAGTTCACTCAGATCAAACACTGACAAACTGCTGTTGACATATCCTTTTAAGCATCTGAAAGAAAAAGCCATTTGGGTGGCACTTTCTCCACCAAGTGGTTATACAATAAACATCCTGTATGTAAACATATTGTGCTATCAGATATTGTGAGCATAATACTTTATTTCCTTATCAGGACAAAAGCAATTTTAAATTTCATGCAGAGAAGAAAAGCTTATTGGAAAGAAAAGGCTAACATCTGTTTCAGGTATAACACTGCTTAGAAGTCTATTTTCAGCACTTTTTATGGTTTTGTGGCTTTTCTACTAGGAGATATAAACCAAAAATTGTTGCTACAGTGTTTTTAACTGTTTCCTAAAATTACTGAACTTTGAAAGGTGGATACAGAAGCAGAGAGCAGAATAATTTAACACTCTTGCAGAATCTGCCACCAACAATGCAGCATATACCAAAAACTAGCAGGTTTTATGAGTTCAATGGAAGAGTTTTTACCAGCAGTAAAATGAACAGTGCATATACACCAATCAGTCATATCAAAGGCAAAGATTTATGAAGATTAATTACAGAAATCATAGAAACATATTGATTTAGGACTGCAGGAGTGATTTTTTGCTGTTGCTTAAAAACCACAGAGACGTAAGACATCCCATCTTCTTTGAAATCTGTCTTGTAACTTAACTAAAGCACATTTGAAAGTCAAAGAAGATTTAAGAAGAGATGCATGAGGAATCCTTTTATAATCTGATTCTTCAGGTTTGCTGTGATACCTCAAATCACTACTGGCAAAAGAAGAAATAGAATTACATAGTTCTCTGTTAAATGGGTCACGTGCATTAAGCACTAACATTTTTCTGATACTGTCTCTTTTCATCCTATTCAGCCTCATTCTTTTTGCCCTTAAACTCTCTTTTCCTGTGACAGCTCAGGAAGAGTAAATCTCTATTTTTGGGAGCACATACATGTCATCTGGAATGTACTGGGAGAGGACAGTATAGACCTATAGCAGAGAAGAAGAAAAGCTTATCTGGAAAAGATCTGAAAACCAATGCAATGTACATTTAACTTCTTTGTTTGCACTCAGAAGGGAAGACATGATTTTTCATTTATATAAGTGTAGCTACTTTGCAAACTCTTTGGAATGGCTGAGGTACTTGCACTTCACATCTGTGAAGGTTTGCACAGATGTAAAAGAAAAATGCATCTGACATGTGTTATCATAGAAATACAGAGGTAAATTGTGCTTCCACTGAAAAATACATGTATATATAAAGAATATCCTGATTACTTTTCTTGTCTGTAACCTTGATCTGTACAGGGACCATATTTGTATGCATAGACAAAACGTGGAATGTAATCAGAAGTAATGGCAATAACGAAGGCATTGGTGATGACAGCCAGAACTCCAATTCCTTCCAGAATTCCATACCAAATACCTAGAAACAAGAGAAATGACAACAAAGTTGTCAGTTTTTTATAGCTATATGAAGTCACACCAGTGAAAATAATGTCATTATTAGTCATACAGTTTTCCTTTCTTATTGAGAAAGGATTATGAGGCAGAAAAGCCAGTCAAGATTAAGCCATGTTCCCACATTCCAGCCACCACCAGCATCACCTGAATGAAATCTTACAACAGAACACACACTGTGGAGAAGATATAGCTAAGTAACAAAGGCACAACCATAGTTTTTGTTAAAAAAGGCCAAATAGAAGATTCTAGAAAGATTTCTTATTCAGTTTTAAATTAGAAGTTAATTCTGTCCTTTTATTTAATTTCTAAATTCAATTGATTTTAGACCTACAGTTCCACAAATCAGAAGCCTGAAATACTTTTAGCCATTTTTCAACATTCCAACTATTACGACTCCTTATTGCCAAAGGAAAACAAATTTGAGGAATCCTCTTGGCAAAGCAACTAACCATCCTTTTGTTGCCTAACAGGGAATTGTCACTGAGACCTGCTGGGTACATTATCATCTTGACACATGAAATACTTCAGGGGTTAAGCTGGTTTAGAGAGAAGACAAAGAGATGGTACCTGACAGAGACAGCCATTAGGTTCTCTCACCTATATCTGTTGCTCTTGCAGGCATAGGTCTTCTCCACTGAGTGACAAACTTGTATGCATCTAACCTGATTTCTATGATATTGTTCAGCAGGGCCAGGAGAGGTGCCAGTGGGAAGGCAGCAACAAAGATGGTGGTGAAGCCAAACTGTAAAACTAGACAGGCGTTGCTGTGGTTAGAAATAGGAAATTCAAGAGGTCTTTTAACATGCAACATAGTTCTGCTTTCTGGAGAAAACCAGCACCTCTGTAAATTTGCTCACCCATCTCTAAATATTCGTCCATTAAGCCATGGAGATTCATAGGTTGCAGATTCCAATCTTTTTCCCACTGAGGTAGAGAAATTTTATTCTCCATTGACTGCCCTCTTCTCTTCATTTTGCGTCGTGACCACCAATTCTGTAATAAACTTTAGCAGATAAAAAGAGTATTATTGACTCTTTGCTCAGAGATTTACAATACCTTCTGGTACTGTTTTGAAGTAAGTGGGCCTATCTTGAATAGCACCTAGATGTTAACTTAGGTATTTTATGGAAAAATTTACTATATCCTCTAAGATACAAAGCAAAGAACTTATTAAAGATCTCAAAATTCTGCAATATGATTTTAATCATGTCCTTAATGTAGCATGTTTGGCATTGTACAAATAAGCTTTTCAGAAAATGGAACATGCTTGCCTTTTTTTTTTTGGTAATATTTACCTGAATGACTAAATTAAAAAAACTACAAGAAAAGAAAATAATGCATAGTGAGAGCATTAAAAAGTAAATAGTGCTTTATTTTCAATCCTGTAAAAGACAGACCAAGTAAGTGGAACTCAGTAAGAACTCCATACTGGAATACACTGAATAGTAGAATAAATATATATTTTGAACAAACCTAAAGATCTAGATGCTCTACAGAATATTTCATTTCAATATTTCTTGCATCTAAAGCATTCTAGGTGCTCTACAGAATATTTTCTTTTCAATACTTCTTAAACCAGGAAAAAGCATTTAAAAAGGTGTTTCTGAGTGTTGAAAGTGGAAATATTTAAGACTATTCTTCACAAAGCTGTGCAGAGATCTTTTCACAAAGGAGTTACAAATATCAGGGAGAGAGTAGGCTCACAAATTAAACTTTTAGTCAAATGAAAAACATTATCCAGTACTGACACACAGACCAATTAAAGACTACTGTTAGTTTCTAGATATTACAGAAAAGAGACTAAAGATGGGAAATAACTTTCTTGTAAGTATTTTTATAAAAAGGCTGCTCTTTTTTCTCAAGCTAATTTAGTGTTTGGCTCTTGGATCTCTCTTGTTACTGAAAGAGAAATAGTTGCCTAAGCTGTAAACAATGCAACTTAGCTGACAAGTGTTTTGTCAAAACAAAACACTTCTTTCCATAACAGAACACAAGCACATTCTAAAATAAATTTGACATAAAGTTAACATCCTGCTTGGCTGAGGAGACAGGAAGCCTGGTAGTTCAAGTAGGTTTCTCCTTTCCAAAAATCCTTGTTTCACAACATACAGTACACTGTCCCTCATTTGCAGAATGATTGCATGTTGGGAGCAAAACCCTTTCTAACCTATTTTCAAGGCTGAGATTTCAATTAAATCAGTATTTGCTGATCAACCTTTCACTGAAAACATATTCTTCCAGTTTCAAGAGAACTGTAAGACTCTTAGCTCATTAGCCTCTTCAGAGGCTGAACATCTCTGTTTGTATAATGGAAAATGAAATCAGAATAAACAACTGAGATGTTGAACATACCCTGAGAAGCTTTATCTTAGAGCAGCAGTTAATGCTTTCCTTGGGAATAAAATTGTGACAATGTGTGAGGTGCAACAAGTGAACACATTCTCCAAATGTAAAACAACTTCTCCCTATCACTGAATCATGCTAAAATGCATTTAATATGTTTAAAATGAACTTCAGCATCTGAACTTACGGATAGCCTAGCTCCATGAAGTTGTTCCACATCTGTTTTAAAACCATAATAACTCCCATCTGCAAGCAGAGATCTATCAAGCAGCCACTTGGATGACACTGAAATGAAGTAGAAAAGATCAGTAGTTACAAATCAAAGAATTTCTTTATTTTTATTTGTTCACAGGGTAAATAAATATTAAATACATGTGGTGAAAAACACCTCAATCTGCAGAAATATTAAAAGAACTATTAATAAATATTGACAGACTTTGGCTGAACAACCTTTACACATATTGTGATATATTAGACCATATTGCTAAGTTAAAGGTATGTGTGCTATAACAAATGACATAGCTAATTTCACTTAGACCAATAAATACTTCTTAATTTCAAAAGAATGAAGATTATTAGATTATTTCATTTGCAATAATCTAAATCTAAAGAGAGACTTACTAGCAGAATTTCTGGTACTGATATCTTGATCATATATACAGACTGCCATATTAAAACATTAAACAATTACATAACCATTTTTTCAGATCCTGGATATTTGACTCTGTGGCTACCAAGTTTTAACAGGAAAAAACTGTTTTTCAGAGAAAAGAGGGAACTTCAGCATACTGGTGAGTTGCAATTCAAACATTCAAATTAATATTGAAAATATTATTTTTCTTCTTTTACATAACAGAATTATAGATTAGTTTGGGCTGGAAAGGACCCCTTAAGACGATCTAGTCAAATTCCTGCAATAAGTATGGCCATTTCCTAACAGATGAGTCCCATCCAACCTGACCTTGAATGTTTCCATGGATAAGACATCCATCACCTCTCTAGGTAACCTGTCCCAGTGTTAGACTATCCTCATAGTAACAAAAAAAAAAAAAAATCCCTTATACCTAGTCTAAATCTAGCCTCTCAGTTTAAACCACTACCCCTTGTCCTGTCTCAACAAGCCCTACTAAGAGTTTGTCCAGTTCTTTCAAAGAAGCCCCTTTAAGTACTAAAAGGCAATAATAATGTCTCCTTGGAGCTTCTCCAGGCTGGACATCCCCAACAGGAGGGACACTCCAGCCCTCTGACTCATTCTGTGGCCCTCCTCTGGACCCACCCCAACAGATCCACATTTTTTCTGTGCTGACAGAAATTTATGAAGTTGATAAAACAGCTGGTGGCTTTATATTTATGTCCTCCATCCAAAAATTCCAAATACCCAGGAGATTCCAATCTCACAGGACTCATAGCATTGGTGAGGTAAGGGACTATCCCTGATGGCTTTTCCCTTGTGTGTCTTGGGCAGAGTCACTCAGCACACTGCAGAACACAAGAAGGAAAACCACACCTCCTGTGTCCTAACCTTTGCTATAAATAAGAGTTTAGTATTTGCTGCACTTAGATGAAATAATAAAATCATTAAAATGGGAATTCATGTCCTTCAGACATTTCCTTTTTACTCATGGAAATATCACAGAACACAAAGCAGGATTGCTTACCTCTTCCAGCCTCCATCTGTTGAAAAGCTTGTTGTACTTTCCTGGGCGGCCTGCAAATCTGGAAAATAAGATTTCTCTTTCTCAGTGGACATTCCAGGAACACCCCTGTATCAGCAGTTGTTTCACAACATGCACTGAATAAATTCAGGAATACAAGCAGCATATTTCACACAGGCTTAAATCTGGTATCCTTAGGAGATGGAAGCTTCAAAATGCAAACAAGGACCATCATTTTGCCAGTGATTCTAAACTTTTATTATGTCCTGAACAAAAATCTTAGCTTATGAGACTTTGGATGTCAGATATTCAAACTCCTAAGAAGATAAACAAGCTATTACAATAACAGGAATTAACTGCAGCACAGGGATCTGCTTAGCCATGTGAAGTGTACACTGAAATTGTTTAACAAATTGACTCACAATTCTGGATGACTTCAATGAAAGTTATAAAAAAAGAAAGAAACCCATGCCTGGTCCTATCAGATACAGGAGAGAGCAAGACACAAAGAAATTTTGATACTGTGCTCTGTGCAAGTTTTCCTTTAGGTGCAATTGGCAAAGATAACTTACCTGCCAAGAAAAAAGGCAATGTAGAAGATGGAGCTGTTCAAGTTGACAAACTGGAAGAGGAACATTTTCAAGGCAAAGCTGTTTTCCCACTCGGATTCTGTTCTAGGGTGCTCTTCAGAAAAACATAATATACATTATATAAACAAGAATTAAATTAAATTATGTGTAAGTTTGCTCACAAATCAATCAATACTAACAAAACAAGTTAACAAGTATTAAGTCATGGCGCCCTATCAGGTTGAAATTGACTTCTTTTCATTGCCCCAGCTCAGACTATTGTTTCTATGTGGAAAAAAAAGAAGCCCCTTGGTTCAGAAGATACCTATTTCAGTTCCGTGTAAAAATTTGTAAAAATTTGGAAACCAGTGTGAATTTTCTGTCTTAAGATTAGAGATATCTTGATTCAAAGAAAAAAACTCCACACAAAAAAACCCCAACAAAACACAAAAACCAACCAACCAAAACCAACAATAACAACAAAAACCCAAACCAAAAAAACAAAACCCAACACAACCAACAAAAAAAAAAAGCCCAACCCCTAAAAAAACCCAAAAGCACCTTAAATCAGTAGAGCAATAGATGGAAATGCCATGGAAAGCAGAGGTGAAAGAGTTGACTAAAAGCCAGTTGATTTCTCATCCAAGCTTCTCACCTTCTAAATACTTCTGTAAAACCATTACTGCGTCCTCAAGACTTCCCTATCATAATGTTTGTGGAGTGCCAAACAGTTTATAATTCAAGGAGGACAGGATAGAGGTTCTTTTTTGGCTTCTTTTGGAAAGAAATTAGAAATGTGTACTTGGGCTACAAGTGCTCTGTGTGGGTCTGCACTGCACTGGATATTTTTCCTTAAGGTTTGCAGAACATTATTTAATGTCTGAATTAGAATTTGGTGATATTTTTACAAATTAATTTTTACAAAATCCATCTTTGATGGATGTATCAAACTTGGAATGTAGTACATTGGTAAAAGTTTCAAAGCACATGAGTTGCAAGCCTAAACTGCGTGGATTTGTCAGTTAAAATTCATCCTACTTAATTTATTTTGGTCTAACAATGATTAAATTTGGACAGAAATATACAGGATACTAGCTTTACATATGGACAGTTGTTCCCAGAAGGTAAGGTGTCCTTTTCTGGTGTAAACCACCTTAGGAAGAAGAATGAGCTACCTAGCTCGAACACCTGCTGCTCCATTATGTTTAATTCAAGAAACCTTTTTTGAAAAAAAAAAATCTTTCATGTAGTTTGGGGAAAAGCTGTTTATACACTTTAACAATTATTTTCCTTCCCATTCTCTGGTGTGTAACAATATAACATATTTTAAAAGGAATAGAAATAAGTTTGATATTAAAAATACTTTAAAATATCTTAATAATTTGAGTAAGTTGACTATACATTCTGAATTTTTCTAGCCTGTTCAACTGCCTGTTACCTGAAGCAGTATGAAGTTGTGAGAACCTCATTTAATACTTTAACCAAAAGAGGGAGCTGTGGAATTTAAGCAGCCAGCTGGCATTTAACCAAAACAAGATCACTTGCATATTTTAACATGGGCTAAAAGTGAGCATGTGAAATGAAACACTAAACAGTAGCACATTAGCACAACCAGAGATCTTAAATTCTGTCTTTACTTTCCTGCTTTCTAGAAGCTACAAAAACTTATCTCTGTGACTGAATCATGGCTAGAGGCTTCAGTATAAAATTTTAATGTTACAGAATTAGAGCTACTTTTAAATTCATGACTTAACATTTTTATCGTGGACGACTTAATTTTATCTTAACCCATTTTTTCCATATGAAAGATCAAAATAAAAATTAGTATAAAACAAGCATTTGGGGAAAATGGAAAAAACCCTTTAGCACGCTCAGAAAGAATATATGTCTTGACTTTTGCTCCAAAATAAATTACTATTTTTCAATGTATACTATGAAACATTAAAAGTAGAAGCATTAAGAATAAATGCCTTAGTTTTATATTATTTCCTCAGTGAAATAGTAATTTATTTTCTTTCTGTAATATTTCTCACTTGCTTAGGGAAATGCCAGAAAAGTACTTCATAGATGAAGTTTTCCTAACACTTCTCCATGGAGACTTTATGCCACAGCCAGCAAGAACAATACCATCAGTAAAGATTTACATACCTAAGTCTGTCAGGAGATAGGCAACCTTTTCATACACCTGGAACAGAAATGAGATGGTGTAAGTATAGCACTTCCTGGCAGCTGTGATGACAAATCCAGAATGAAAACAGGCACCCAAAGCATGGCATTCTCTTGCTCTACAGCATCAAGGTATCTGGACAGATAAGGGAGGGCAATGCTGCAGCTATGTAATGTGTATAGTTTCCTATAAAGACTTCATTGAACTCCTTCAGTCCCATTCTCTTTATCCATGCAAATGTATATAAGCACATATATTTAATATATAAATGTACATTAAATATACAATAAAGATAAATCAAAAGCAAATAGATCAAGAGAAATATTCAAACATCAATGGTTTTCTTAACCAACAGTTAGATGTTTATCCTCCAATTTCAAGAACGGACTCATCTAATCTAAAAGTAAGCAAAAGCCTTGAGACAGTACAGTTTTCCTTGGCATGAATATGGATATGGTTGTAGATATCAGCCTTCTACTTAAAACTTCCTTATCTCTCTATATATTGACTGTCTCCAGCCTTTATTATCAATGACACTTAATCCCAGGCAGCTGCCAACTCTGAAATGTATTTCCTTGAGGATACTATAAATAGCAAGATATTTTTGACAGCTCTGCTTGTTCACTTGTATGTACTTTTTATGACTTGGAGTGATCGTATATAATAACAGAAATAAATAATAATAACAAATAAATGGAATAATTATTTCTTATTGCAGTCAGCACACAACCTACTTAAAAGAATTAAAAGCCAATGTTTTCTGGGTTATTATTCCTTTTTATCTGTTTGTGCTTGCATGGGAACAGAAAAATGATAAATAACATTGCAGCTGAAAGAACAGAGTATCTATCTATCCATGTAGTACTACAACAGCAAATTATTCAACCCATGCTGTTACCTGAGAGAAAAAAGTGATTCTAGGACTGTGCAACACTGATATCACAGCTGTATTTTAAATAAGGAAGGGAAGAATCCAAAGTCATTAACTAAAAACAACCTAGAAAGCAAATTCTCAAGCAAGAAAATAATGTAGTTCAATTTAGAGATCTACTGCAAAGGGTAATATTAAAAAATGCAAATATAAAAAGCAGCAATCTGTACCCCTGTAATTGGCAATGTAAGCGAAGACGTGCAGTGACAAATTAAGGAGGAATTAGAGAAAATCATTGACAAACATTGTATCAGTGGAGAAAAATCCACTGAAATACTAGCTTCAGACACTGCTACAAGAACAAGCATGAGCATGTATATATCTAATAGATGGTTAACTCAGCAAGCTTGTAAAAATCACATTTCAATTAATCGCTCCTTTAAAAGAACACAACACTTACAACATTGAGTGACATGATGATCATAAAATTGATACAGACTCCAGTGCCAGACGTTGCAAACTGCCAATACTTCTTGATGAAATACCACTTGAAAGAAGCAAACTGCTCCATGGCTACCAGGCGATACACCACAACTGCAAACACTGCAGTAAGGACCAGGGAAATCTGCAGGTGTGTGATTATGAGCACAGGGATTAGAACAAAAGGAATCACATCTGAAATAATATCCACTGAAATGCTAAAACAACTGTTTGAGAGATTGTTATTTGTTTTGGAATTTGAGAGAATAAAAAAACTATGAGTTAAAACATTTCTTTACTGTTCTTTTATAATATAAATAAATTACATCCTGTTAAAAAAGGTGATCCCTGAACAAGCAGAAAGACTGAGACAATCAGTTTGTCTCATTCATTTATCTTAATGAATGCACTCATGATGAGTTACTGTTTACATCAGAATAAGATGAATTAAAATACAATAATTCTAGTAGTATTAAACATCACCATGAAGAATATTCCTGAGACAGACACCATCAGTCGACTGAGCTTATCAGGGAAAGGCTGAAAAGGTTCAGGTTTTCCTGTGATGGGATTCACTCGTTCCACTTGGGAATATTTAGCTTCAAACTGGGGACGCAGCTCTTCCTGGAAAGACAGGGTGGATTTCATTTGTGGTATTACTTATTTCTCTCAAGAATCAGACACACATGTGCTATAAAGTAGAAAATAACACTGATATGAATGGTTTTGTTACACTGCTTCAAGTCAAATACCTAAATGATTTTCTCTTTTGAAAATCCTTGGAAGCAGTGCCAGAGACCAGCAAAGAACAGAAACCACAGGAGCCTTCCCCACTATGGGACGGTGTTAAAAAGAATCATGGGTCATATTGCTGACTTAGACACTAGATTCTCTGCAAAAGTTGATAAGAAAACTATAAATTAGGGCCAGTTATAATGGTGCTTTTTGTGTCATGAGAGAATTTATTAAAAGCTACCAGCTTTCATCTCCCCACCTATCTATGGAAAGCTATAAAACAAGTCTATTGACTAAAACTGCAATTAAATCACCAATATAGTTAAATAACAGCTGTGTTGCCTAGTGATTTATGGAATCATAAAATTTTATTATTGCTGATGCTGATACAAAATCTAGTTTCTGCCCTGTTGCTTGTCTTGGTCCTGTTTTTATCCAGGATCAGGAATTTCCAGAACAACAAACCATGAAACTGAAAGGCCTCTGTGGTGGCATCAAGTAGCTCCTGTCCTCTGTATGGGAAGTATTTCCACTCAGTTTTTTGAGGGATACTTTTAATAAATGTAGAATTATATTTGGAATTATAATGTTAGTTTCAAAAGGCAAAATATCCTTGTATAGCCTCGAACATACCTTTTAATTCTGCAACCAGTGTTATAAATACAAATATGATGACAGACAAACTCAGATAACTGACATACAATATGGATTGATATTGAGACTTAAATCATGCTGATAACAAGCTTTACAAATTTACTTCTGTTTCTTTTTACCTCTTCATCTTCCCAGTCTATGAGGTCCCAGTCATAGGTTAAAACAGCTCTCCGTCTTTTCCAAAACTCTAGGAAGACTGTTGCTGTGGAAAACAACTGCACTTTAATTACAGGGAAAAAAAGGGCAATGCAGATCCTAAGAAAATCAGCAATGTAACATGTGTCATCAGCCACTTTCTGACAGTTTTTCCCAGAGAATCTGAAAACTCCAAATAGTTTCAGGATAACCCCTTTTGAAATTAAAATACTCTTGTAAAAGAGTATTTTATCTAAGAATCATTTTTTGTTGTCTGTGGTATCAGTGCAGAGATAGGTACCTGTCAGTATGAGACACTGCCATCCCTCTAAAATCATCATTTTACTTTTAATTTTATTCAAAACATAAATTCTTTCCACGAACAAACAAGGATATGCATATACCATGATATCTATTAATAAAGAGCTAAAGTATGATCTCATTTTATTCAGTTCAAATCAAGACAACCTCACTTCCTTCCCAGCTCTACCAGTTTTATACTGCAGCAGTTTTACTGCTGGAATAATTCTTTAGACAGTTATTTCTAATCTAGGTGTGAGACTATAATCAGATTCTCCAGATTCTCCATGTATTTAGGGGTTTTGGTAAGATAATTACAACTAATAAATAACTCCAAACTTCCAAAACACTGTAGTCTGCCACTGAGGGTAAGACACCTTGCTTAGGGTGTGATTCCCAACAAAACATAGAGTTGTACCATTGTTCCTTGGAAAACAATAAATTCAAGTAGGAAGTGAGAAAATTTGCTTCCTTCTAGAAGGCCAACTGCTCAGAAGGAGGATTTCTAACTCAAAGTGAATAGGATGGTCTCATATTCCTACCTTTATCTGTATTTCTGTACTGTGCTTAACATATTTTTGTGTTTCTATACATACTAGATACAGTTATATATAAAATATTATAGCTGTATCTTTATAAATATACATGATTTATCTATATAATATATTAAGGCACAACAACTAGAAGTTAGCAGAGGTTCACCATACCACCCCCCATAAATAATGGTTTGAATGAAGGAACTTGTCCCTGAGTATTATTTCTAGGTATGTTCTTTTATTATTCTCTTATTATTTCTATTCTTATTCTCTTACTATTCCTAAGTATGTTCTTTTATTCTTTGAAGCATGGATCTTGTATTCACAACAGATGTTTCTTATTTATGTTTATGGTCCTTTCACTGCCAGTATACACACTGATGAAGATCTAAAATCATAGAACTATAGAATCATTTACCTTGGAAAAGACCTCTTAAAGCATCAAGCCCATCTGTTAAACCAGCACTGCCAAATCCACCACTAAACCAAGTCCATAAGTGCCACATCTACACAAATTTTAAATATCTCCAGGGATTGGTGACTCCACCACTTCCCTGGGCAGCCCATCCCAATGCCAGACACAATTTTGGTGAAGAAATTTTTCCTAATATCCAATCTAAACCTCCCTAGGCACAGCTTGAGGCCATCTCCTGTCATCCTGTCACTTGCTGCTCAGAAGAAGAGAGTGACACAACAACCTCCTGTCAGTAGTTATAGAGAGCAACAAGGTCCTCTCTGAGACTTTTTGTCTCCAGGATAAACACCTCCAGCTTCCTCAGTTGCTCTTTATCATCCTGGTGCTCCACACCCCTCCTCAGCTCCACTGTGCTGCTCTGGACACACTCCAGCACCTCAGTGTCTCTCTTGTAGTGAGCAGCCCAATACATGATTGAGGTGCAGCCTCACCAGGGCTGAGTACAGGGGGATAGTCATTGTCCTAGTCCTGCTGGCCATGCTATTTCTGACACAAGCCAGGAATGTCACAGCCCTCCTTGACCACTTTGGCAGACTGCTGGCTCATGTTCAGCCAGCTATCAACTGGCACCCCCAGGTCCTTTTCCACTGGGCAGCTTTCCAGCCCCTTTTCCCTAAGCCTGTAGCTCTGCACAGGGTTGCTGTGCTCGCCAGAGCTGAAACTGCCACTTAAAAAATCCCAGCTATAGCTGAGGGATAGCTTAGTCTCCTCTTACCCTCCTGGAGAACTCTGAACCACCTCACATCCACATGGCCATATCTCCAAAGCTGATCCCACCTGGTCTCACTGCTGGAGGTTTTGCCCTCCAGGAGCAGTGGGGCAGCACTCAGTGCCAGCCTTCTGGCACCACGCTGCAGGTGGACAACTCAGAGCCAAGAACTGAGGCACAAACATCTTCCACCAGGTGTTAAGTCACTGAGGAAAAAGGCTTTCACTTTTCCTAAGAGAGGAGTTAAACTGCTAATAAACAAAAGAGAGAGCAAGCACACCTTCCTAAGGCCATTGCTGAGATCCAGGACAGCACTAGAGGATGACTATGACTTTCATACCACTTGAACAGAATTTCAGACGATATTTTTTTTAGATCTTGATATTTTCAAATATTATAAAGCTATTCAAACAACCTTTCTTTTTAGAAGCTATCAGAAAGGCTCATCAGCACTATAAGGTGTGAGTGCTGCTGTGAAAACTGTTGACCCCAGTACAGGACTTGTAATTTGGTTAATGCTGTGTGGGATTTAGACATAAATTAGTAGTGCTTGTGTTCAGATCTCATGGTTGATGTATTAGATCCATGTCCACCCAGACACAGCAATAAATGTGAATTGGGAGCTAGCTGACTGACACTGAAGAGAACCTTAGACTCCAAAGAAATAAACCAAAAATCAGAAAACCAAACCCACAGCATCTGATTCTATCCTCCCTCCAGTCACAGACCACCCTACCTCATATCAATAAACAATTCACTTCCCCCAAAAGGCGTATTAGAACAGGTAGAACTTGATCCATCTCAGAGAAAAACTTCTACTTGTCCATGCAGTACTTTCAAGAAACACCCGTTGCTTCTATATGAATACCTCCTGTAGATACCATAGCCTCAACTCTTACCTCAAGGATAAGTTATGCAAAAGTATTTGCACTTGATTCCTAAAAAATTTAAAGTGGAAACAGATGACAACATTATGGCATTCCACTCAAACTGTCACACAATACTAAAACATTTCTGAGTCTCTCTTCACCACATACCAGGCTAGAACAAATATACATAAAGGATAAAAGAATGAAAAAAGTCACAGGTTGACTGGATGAGCATATGAAGTTCTATATGATATGCCTGACTTTTTCATTCCTACTTTAATTCAGTATTTTTTAATATAAGATCTAAAGGGAGGAGTAAGAGTTGAAACATTCAGATCCCTAGCTGATTATATTTTCAAAAGCAAAAATTAATGACATCTGATAAACTCAGAAAATTTGGATTTACATTGTTTTCTTAAATTATTGCAACTGTGAACATATTTGGAGACAGGATCAGATCCAGTTCTAGCAGCCTGCTATTCTTAATGGAACTTTCATACTGCTGCTTTTTTTTGTAGAAGCCAGTCCTTTACCAGTAGGAAACTGCAACAAGAAGAAGAAATCTTTTTTTTTTTTTTAATTAATAGTTACGTTGCACACAGAGCAACAATTCCCACAGTTTACAGAAAGCAGTCACCCTTCTGAACCACTAAGTTCAAAGACTGAAATGCTTAAGCAATAAGCACTGTCTGCCTGCCTGACCACAAACACTGCAATTTCTGGACTCTAAGGGCAGAGCAGGGTCACGAGAGCAGCAAGGTGGTGGGGCTGAATCCCAGGGGTGCAGTGAAGGCAGGGCAGCCCCACCTTGTCCTGCCTCACCGGCACGGCATGTTCCTGTCACCTGTCCCACTGCCACCCTCCCGTACCTGCGCTGTCCTCTCCCTGCCACACTCGCTGCTCTCGGGTTTCAACAGCCCCTTGCGAGATTAAAGGTAAGCCTGAAGGCGTTTTTATGCTTATTAGTGGATCTGATTAATATGCTCTTTTATATTGTACTTGGGAAGGCAAGCAGTATTGCTGTAGTCAAATCCTACTTAGAGAGCACTACTGAGAAAATAATTGAAAATAAAACCCATTTTGTGACTTGAAAATTAAAGCAGAGAAGCAGCAATCCTAAGCAATGACAGTACTTCCCTCCAACTCATACTTTTCTTTATGTATTGGGTATTTATGCTCCATTCTTCATAGGGTATTTATGCTCCTTATCAAGCAAGTACAGACCTTCTCTCAGATCAAGTTCAGAGCCATTTTCAATGCTGGTGACAGTGGTGGTGGAGAAAAGTATTCTGTGTATGACACTTTACAGCAAACTGCCGTTAGAAACTACATTGATAATGCTTCTGTTGAGTTTAGTTCTACCAAAAATTGACAGGAAACACACACTTTGGAAGCTAAGCCAGTGCACTGACACTTGTCAGGTTGCTAGATAGTAAACAGAGGGTAAAAATTAATTACAGACTACAATTCATATTTATATTCCTCTTTGTAATTTACTAAAAATTTAAAACACTGTTTTTTCTCAGAACAAAAATCAAGATACATTTAGGCTTTAAAATGTAATGTTCATTACTCATTAAATTTAGAAGAATATCATTTTTGGAGAGCAATCTAAATTTTAGAGCAAAGAGCCACATGACCAAATACCCAATATGTTTCTGGGACCATCACTTGCAGTCATTTCTTTGGAATTATAGAAATTAAATAGTCTCTTACTTTATATGTTCTATTTTTAGTTCATTGATGTAAATGCATAAATGAGGCTTTTGTTAAGTGTGAAAATTCTGCAAATATGAACATGTTATCTCAGATCAAAAAAGTGCCATTAATAATTTGTTAATCACATCACCATTTACTCCATAAATTAAATTACTTTCTAAGGTAGAGAAATGGTGAAAGGTTCGATTTAATTACATGCAAAAGAATTTCCTTTGAATTTATAATTCTAAAGACTGTACTATCTATCCATAAAAAAAAGTTGAAATTATTGTTTTCTTGACAGTTGGAGAGGTTTTGCAGACATGCCTATCACTGGCAGGTGCTGGGCTGTGGTCAGCAAATGCTGCAATCATTTTATCATGCCAAAATCTATTTTTACATACTCAGGCTCACATTGGAGGGACATTTTTATAGGAAATTCTATTCACATCCTGGTGACCTCAAATAATGACTGAACTGCAGCCCAACCCCATGGCAATGTCAGTTCCACTCACTTCAGGCTACACCTGCTGCACTGATTTTCACTGAACTGGTACTGAGGAATGTGAATACCAGTGAACCAAATAGCACAATCTGTTTGGGTTTGTTCCATTAACAATCTGTTCAGAGCTTCCTCAAACACACACTCGACCAGTTAATGTGAGTTTTGGGGACTCCTGCAAATTTGGCTCATCCATAGCACTGCTGGCATATTAAGCTCTGAATGCAATGACTGTTCTTGAAAACCTTTTTTCAATTTTTCTAAATTGTATGAACGTTGTTATATTAGGAAAACAAGAGTTAAGCATTGTACACAAAAGGAAGCAGTTCAAGCAGCCTGAGAACTGCAACAACTTTCAAAGCATGGGGTTTTGTTCTCCATGGTTCCCCCCAAAGATTACACAAGTTAAGAAAATCACAAAAAATTACAAAGAAGTTGCTCAGCAAGGATACTGACTCCTTTGTACACTGCTCTGGGAATTAAAATTACAGTCAATGTGAATGGAGCACAACTTCCCTGTGTAATTTAGTTACAGTGAAAGGATAATAAGCTATTTGGCCAAACACACTTTGCTCACTAATATGACTATTAATACAATCATGTAAAGAACACATCACTGAATTGAAACAATAAGACCATTAAAATGAAAGCATGTGTTTTGAAAACTCTAGGGGTTTTTCCTCAAGGTTTTGGGTTTGGTTTTTTTTTACAGTTATTTCTACTAATGAACCAAAATCTAACATTCAGACACTATAGCATTTAATAGTCCTCTGGAGGGCTATTGTTTGTACTGTAAACACAACTGGAGCTGATAATTTAACTTCAACACAGTTTTCTCTGGCTTGATTGCTTGGGATCAAAGTGGTTATCCTGAATTTAACAGACAAGCAGAAGATCTCTCTTTTCTTTTTGTTAAGAAAGTTACAAATGTTTTCCAAGCATAGGTTCTTCCCCATAGAACTGATTTTAACTTAGGCAATAAAGAGCGTCGAGAAATGGACTATACATTAAAAAATAGATTAAATGACACTGTATTAAGCACACACGTGTTTCAAGCATTGGTGCCACCTTCAAAGCACAAAATAAGTAAGAATAAAGCTGAAATGAGATACCTCAATGTGATATTTAATTATCCATTGATAGAACATTACCCACAGCTGACTCCTACCTACTGTCACTGTATGTGTTCTTCACATTGCTCTTGACAGTGTTACATACAAAGAAACTAAGCTGGGGAAAGTACACAACCAAATAAAAAAACACAAACAAATTAATAAAACCAGCCCTTATTCTCTCTGCAACCCCTACCAAAAAAACACCTCAAAACAAAAAACAAAACACAAACCCTCAAATAAAACACCCACAGGAAAAAGCATAATAAATTAGGAGAGGTTTGAAGACAAAATATATAGTTACTTTTCCAGGTATAAATCTCTTTACTTCAGGTGGCAAAGTATCCACATACATGGACCCCCAATTAATTAATGATGCTGAACAATAACTTATCATGCAATTTACTGTGCTGTCATATGAGAGCTCATGTGTGGGAGTTAAAAACTGGATGATCTCAATCATCTAATATGTATAAAGCAGATCAATCTGCTTTACACATATTAAAAATACCCCTCACCAAAACCCCACAGTTATGCTGAACAGCAAACCTACTGCAATCATGTGACTTATAAAGATGAGTTTTTCTCATTCTTCTCAATTTAACATTTGGCAAATTAATGCCTAATACACAGTTTACAGTTTCCTATAGCAAAAGAAGTTTGCACAAATTCAGCCTCATTCATGACCTCTGGACTGATTTCGTTTTCAATCTGCTCCAGGCAGCATTCATATGACACTCACTACTCAAGGTCACAAAATATTATCTATCAATTTTCCAGGTTAATTGTAACAATTCTAATTGCAACTATTAGAATTCTAATTCTTCACAAGGGAGCATAACTCTTTAGCATGCTCTTGGAATTGCTGTCTGCCCAGAAAGCATTGCCTTGAGAATACCATCCATATATGTTTCATAACCTCATTCTATAGCAAAGCACTTTTGAATTATTCCCTTCTGAGTATGAGACCTGTTTATAGAACCACGGAATTTTCTTACACAAAAAGGCTTTTGTTCCAGAATCATGGAATGGGTAAGGCTGGAAGGGAGTGGATCACCTGGTCCAACCTCCCTGCTCAAGCAGGGTCATGCAAGAGCACATGGCACAGGATTGCATCCAGGCAGTTCTTGAACATCTCCAGTGAGGGAGACTCCACACCCTCTCTGGGCAACCTGTTCCAGTGCAAGCAGGAGAGAAGTCCTTCCTCACATTCAGGTGAAAATTCCTGTGCATCAGTTTCTGCACATTGACTCTTGTGCTGTTGTCTGGCAGTGAGCAGAGCCTGGCTCTATCCTCTTATCACCCTCCCTTCAGATACTTAGATCTATTGATGAGATGCCCTCTCAGTCATCCTCAAGCATGAACAGGCCCAGCTCCCTCAGCCTTTCCTGTTCAGAGAGATGCTCCATCCCTTCATCATCTTTGTAGCCCTCACTGGAGCTGCTCCAGGAGCTGTGTGTTGCTCCTGTCCCAAGGAGCCAGAGCTGGGCACAGCACCCTACATGTGCCTCTCAGGGCTGAGCAGAGGGGCAGATCAGCTCCCTGACCTGCTGGCAGTGCTCTTCCTATTGCATTCCAGGATACCACTGGCCTCCTTGGCCACAGGGCACACTCATGGACAATTTGCTGCCCACCAGGACCCCCAGGGCCTTTTCCATAGAGCTGCTTTCCAGCAGGCTGGCCCTCACCCTCTGCTGGTGCATGGGGTTATTCCTCCCCAGGTGCAGGAGACTGCATTTCCCTTTGTTGAATTTGAGACAGCTCCTCTCTGCCCATCTCTCCAGCCTGTCGAGGTCCCTCTGAAGGGATGCACAGCACTCTGGGGTATTGGCCACTCCTCCCAGCTCTGTGTCATCAGCAAACTTGCTGAGGTGGCATCTGCCCCTTTGTCCAAGTCACTGATGAGTAAGTTCAACACTGGAACCAGTATTGATCCTCGGAGGACACCACTAGTGACAGACCTCCAACCAGACCCTGTGCCACTGATTGCAATTCTCTGCAACTGAACTGAGGCTGACTGGCCAGTAGTTTCCTGGATCCTCCTTCTTTCCCTTTTTTGAAGACTGGGATGACACTTGCTTTCTTCCAGTCTTTAAGCAAATCTTTGGATCACCAAGACCTTTCAAAGATGTTTGTCAACAGCCTAGCTATGGTATCTGCCAACTCTCTCAGCACTCATGGATTCATCCTGTCAGGGCCCATGTATTTAGGAATGTCAAGTTTGTCTAAGTGTTCTCTAACCCAATCCTTCTTGAACAAGGAAGAGTCTCTCTCTGACCTTTTATCCTGGGCACCTGGGACAGAGATTCCTGAGGGTTGATCACGTCAGTGAAGAGCAAGGTCTCTTGCTGGCTTTGCCTGATTCCTTTCTCAGTGGGATGCATCATTCTTGAGCCTGAAGAAAGTGATCCTTGAATATCAACCACCTCTCTTGGACCCCTCTTCCCTGCCAGGGCCTATTCCCATGAGATTGTTCCAGGAGATCCCTAAAGAGGCTAAAGATCTCACCTGAAGATCGTGGTTGTAATTTTACTTGCTGTCTTGCTTCCTCTTTGTCCAGTACTGAACTCCACACTCCCATGATTCCTGCACCCAAGGCTGCCCCCAGCCTTCACACCTCCAACAAGGCTGTCCATCTGTTAGAATGAGGCCAAGCAACACACCACACCTTGGGGAATCCTCTACTACCTGTTTCAGAAAGTTGTCGTCAGTGCTTTCCAGGAACCTCCCAGACTATTTGTGCTTTGCTGTGTTGCTTCTCCAGCAGATGTCAGGGTAGTTAAGTCCCTCACAAGAACCAGTGCTGTGACTCTGAGGCTGCTTCAAGCTGCCTGTAGAAGACTTCCTCCATTTCCTCCTCCAAGACTTGCCTCACACATGGGGCAACTCCAGCACCATGCCCTTCCTGGTCTGTCTCTCCTAAACAGTGTGCAGCCCTCCATGACAACACTCTAGTCATGCAACCTATCTCACAACATCTCCATAAGCACATTGAGATCATATTGATATTGATACTGAGCAAGATGAGATCAATTTTGTTGATCATCAGTATTATTTTAGGTGATTCTTACATCATTAACACTCAGGGACATAATGTTCTCAGCATCAACACATGGTAAATCAATGAGATTTCTTCTGTATAACACTAACTTCTTTTATCAACTTATTTGGGTGTTAAATGAATAGTTGGCTTGGTAAAATAAAATTATAATTGAAAGTGAATTTCTTGCAGATTCTGTATAAAACAAACTTTGAACTCAGCACCATGCAACCCTCCTGTGGAATGACTCTCTTTTTTCTGTTTGTGAGACTGCAATGGAACAGAAGCAATACTGAGGCTGGCGAAGTAAAAGACACAAGTACAGGAAATATCTCAATTACAGAAAACCATCAACCTGCAGTGCAACCAACTTCACAGAGATTTGTTCTGCACATGACCACCACTGTAAGTCCTTCTACCATCAGCCATGCTGCACCAGCAGCTACCAATGCCAATGAGAATGTAACAAAAACACCAGAAATGATCAGTGGAGCACCCAGCACATCCCTGAGGTCTTCTGATGGCACCACTTTCTCTTCAACTGTGCCAAAAAATGAAACAAATAACTCGGTCACTAACTCCCACAGAAGCCAAATGTCTTTGGCAACATTTAGAACGACAGATGACTTTTCTGAAGTGACCAAAAGTGCTGCAGCTACATCTACTTCCACAGTGACACCAAATCATTCCACAGCCACCTACACTACCCTTGGGGCTTCAGTGCTTCCCAGTGAAAACTCTTCAATCAACCCCACCACGTTGTTCCCCATCAGTGTCACTCTGACATCACCCACGGAGAAGCAGGACAGTTCTACCCCAAATTTCAACCCCATTCAGCAGACAACAAAGCTGGATCTTAATTCCAGCAACCTTTCTATTGCATCACCTAATCCAAAAGATGCCAGTGAAGGTAAGGATCTAGCTAAAGTCCAACTGGTTTAATAAAACTATAATGCTGAAATAAAACCTTTTTTTTAAATTGAACTTGAGGCTTTATGAGATGTGTGAACTTGTAAGTGACCTAGTACAGACTAAAATTAAAGCTCCCCCAAAATAAAACATGTATTTTTCAAATGCCTAGCTCTTTAATTCATTATTTAACACTTCCCAGAGTGGGAGAGCCTAGTGACAGGTATGTAGTGACAGTGCCTACTTACACTGGAGTGGACCTTCAAAGCAGATGTGTAGCAATTACATTTAAAACATACAGCACATCAACTTCTTAAAGTTCAGAAACTTTTGTGATCAGAGATGACTTCTTATAAACACTTCCAAAGGAATTACTCATTGTGCATTTAATTACCAAGTTAAGTATGCGTGGGAAAACAATGGAACATAAAACTGTCATGGCTCTTCTCTCCTGCTATTCTGAATCAGGGCTTCAGGAACAGAAAAGGAAAGATTAGAAGGCATGGTAATTTTTGCTATTAATTAGCTTTCAGCTTTTAACACAGGATTGAAAGTACAGTTTGTACTAAGAACTGAAGCAGCATTGGACTTCCATGTTTCCCACCATAGTTAATGCATAGCTTATAATTACAATGTACCTGATTTTTAGATAACATTGACTGAAAAGGAAGGAGAGTTAAAGAGCAAGTTCAGTTCCAAGAAAAACTGAATATCTTGAAGAAAAGTTTTATGGAATTTGAGGAAAATCTTGAAGGAATGCATTTATTCTACTAATTGAACAGGTGCAAGAAGCATTAATGAACTTTTAACCTTGCACACAGAAAAATTGAAATTCAGAGGCTGCAATTTTAACTGCTGGCTTAAATGCTTATAAATAATTGCATTCAAGAAATGATTACTGCCTATTTATTTAATTAAAAAACAGTGGTTGATTCAGTAATTAAACCTGAAACCTTTTTATTTGACTAAAAACTCATTTAGCTGCCTTTTTGTTTTTCCTAAACCCCTGTTATTCCCCCACACCTCAAGGATGGAGATGTCTGGTTTTTTTTGCAAAGGCAGAAAGTTTCTGCAGAAAACTCATTTAGTCACAGTTTGCAAAATGTTTCAGACCCTCGGTGGAAAGTCTCACTCACTGGTTTTATAGATTTATTACTCCCATTCAACTGTTTGTTTCTTTCTCTCCCAGACAAAGCCAACAAAGAAGGAGTAATAGTTGCTGTGACTGTAGGAGTCATTTTGGGATCTGTATTGATTGGTCTGCTTGGATATTTCTTATGTGCTAAGAAGAGGTCAGAGTCATTTTCCCACAGACGGCTTTATGATGATACAAGGAGTGACCCAGGTAAGAACAGTACAAGTGTTTTGCATAAGAACATTTCTTATTTCTGTGCAGGGCTGGGTAAACAGTCTGGTCTTACTGAATTATTAGGATATCACAGACTCAGCTCAAACTAGTTTTCAACTGATATTAATTTATTATTTTTAAATTTTAGCTTAAACAATATGCCTCAACTGTATATCTCCTTCTTACAAGTTATTTTTTTAACCTCTGAAATATCAGGAAAATCATATATAGGATCAGTGACGCTGTTCAAAGAATTGTGGGCAACTTAAAAACTATAGCTCAAAAGCTCTACCCAATTTTGATTAACTGAAAAAAAGCTAGACTCTTTAGTCATCCAATGTCAATTAAATAATTAAGGATGAAGCTACATTTGTTTTCAGAAGTAAAAATATTTTAAGAGGTTTAAAAAGATGATTGCTTTTGTCTTCTCCATTAATATGTGAAATCTTGTATTAAAAGTTTTAATCAGAAAAATTTAATCAGAATAATCAGAATCTAAACATCTGTATCATCTTCCCGGACCTTCTTTTTAAATGTTTGAACAAACACTGAGAGGCCAAACACATCTTTTTTCTCATATAAAATCAAAATAAATTCTGGCAATATGCCCTTTCCAGCTTAAATGCAAGAGTTGAAAGCTGCCAGAACATCAGATGAGGAGGAAGCTTTGAAATTTGACCACCCATATGGGTGTCACTGGGAGGACAGGAGTTATCTTCAGAAGATCATAAATCAGAGCCCTCATCTTTTGCTCTCTCATATATCAGAAAAAGGTTAACTGGACTTACAAGTGAGGGACTGCTGAATCAAACCATGAGGTACCCAGTGTATAGGGAAACAAATCTTTCAAGGAATAAATAAAAAAAATTATTACATTATTCTTTCAGTTCTCCACTTAGACAACTCTCTTAACCCATATGACACGAGTTTTGGAGGTGCCTCAGAGGACAAAACCAGCACAGCAGACAACACAGAGGAACACAACACAGGCTGCCCAGCTGATGGCATTCCTATGGCTGATATCACACCATCCCACCCTTCACTGTAATGCCTGCTTCAGATTATATCCTGGCCTGTTATCTACACCCTTTTGTTTGCTACAAAACAACATGGCAGCTGTTACCTTACAGCCATTACTGTGCAAGCAATGTCTTGGAAAGTAAGGAAAAATCACAAGATACAGCAATATGCAACAGACAGGGTTCAGTAGCAGAGCATCACTCCTCTACTTTGGAATTAAATGATCAAGTTATGGTTTTTCTGGAAGGGTGTTATACTTGCTTTCTTAGAAATAATATAGAGAAATAGCACCCAGGTAAGATTCTGCTTTGTGTAACTTTGGTCAACAATGTAACAGAGAAAAATGTGACTAGGATTGCAGTGATTTTTAGTATCAATACCAAAAAAATCCTCAACTACTTTGAAGTGAAACTATTCTATCCAAAATAATATCTATCTGATAAATGACTCAGGTCATTATTTCCCCAAATTTACATTTGTACCTTCTTCAAAGGTACAAATGTAAATTTGTAAATTTTCCCACTCTTTGAAATAAAAGAATGTCTTGAGATGGAAACTATTGAAAAGACTTTTCTTTCATTGATATTGACTCTCTTGCTGACTTAAGGACCAACAACATTGATTAGATTTACTTGGATTATTTAATTTGCATTACTTGAAACTTGCTGGGGAGAATGGAATTACTGAGTAGTAGGGACTACATCTAATCTTTGACTAGATGACACAGAATTAAAATCACTATCAATGGGGAAAAAATGACAAGCTTCTATTCCTCTGTCAAACTGCTCTGCTGTTTGGATTGCAGGCTAGATCTGTAGAAATTATTTAAAATGTGTCAGTACAGATTAGATAGAACAAATATGCAACATGAGAGGAAATGAATTATCTCTGATAGGTATATAGGTATCCCAAAAAGCACGGTCCCATTCTGTCCAGCTAAAGAGTAAAATTATGGCACTATAATGCTAATAATTGCAATGTTAATCTGCTTGCAATTACCAGACATGTCTAAACAGAAAGAAAAAAAGAGTATGACAAAGAAACAGTTGTAAAGGCATAGAACAAACAAAATAAAAGGCAGAGGAAACCACACATGTGGGATATGTCCTTGTTATTATGCTCTTCTAAAATGCTTTAATGAGTGTGGAGACTGTGGATTGTGTTGATGGAATGGAGTTATCTCACTAACTGACTGTGAATGTTGCAATGAGGTTTTATTTGATATGTGAGTAAACTACATGCACAGAAAGAAACTGTCAGTCACACTGAATATGGGTAAAACAGGTATTTGTTTAAAATATTGAAGATTTTAGTCCATATATGGAGTTTTGGCATTCTTTTCAACTTCAGTCATAAAAACAGCACATGTCCCATTAAAATCAGAATCTGATTTCTACCCAGGATGTTTGGTAGCAGCCTGAAAATCTGACACAGATTCACCTATATTATGTGAGACTATCACTCTGATGCTTGAAATGAAGAAAAAAATGTAATGCTCAGCTTTCACCTTCCTTAGCCCATATAATGCCATCTTTCCTGTGGTAAAAAGCAGTGTCACATAAGCAAATTCCTCCTTACACTTGAACCTTGGCCTCAGCTGAAAATGGAAAGAGCCCCCTTGAAGGAGAACTTAAAGATGAAGAGATGCTGAGAAGCTACCTGTGTTGTCTGCACTGGTGACCATATAATTAAATGCACTATATTTTAGGAATTTCTGAAAGTAATAACTAATAATTGCAAGGCTGTAATAGCAAGATTAGGAGTAAATGAAGAAACATCACTGAGGCAAGTAATTGCAGTGTGCCCTTTACTTATATCATGTTAATTTTTAACAATCTAATAATAATTTTCACAGGCATGGGGATGTGCTTCTGTTGTCTATGAAACTATCTGAATGTTTTGCCATTGTTTGTATTTTGTTACTTGCTTTTCTACATGCCAGCTTCCAGACTTTGTGACATTTGTTCTTCCTTCACTTTAAGTTAGAATAATTCATTCTTATTCATACACATGACATAATAAAGCTGTTGTGTGCCATTGTATTCAAAACTGTAAAACTCTGGCTTGAATTCAGACAGCTGGAAGGATGTGAACTGGTGTCATTTTTTCAGGGTTTACACTGACAAACATGTACATTGACAGACTCTATTATTATCTCCTGTTTTATTCTTCTTCCCCATTTCCCAGCAGCAAAATCCTATTAGCTTCAGTGAAAGCTAATTCTCCCAAGAATTTAATGCTGGAACCATGAAATTTGTCTCTTATGGCATTATTACAGTGACATTCTGCAAGAGGCAAGACTGCTCTTGGTAACTCCTGCTCAACAGTGGCCTCTGTGGAGATCCTCCTGCTTGACTCTGAGCCCACAACACGATGTGTGTGATGTCAGGGTGAACAAAAAGGGAGATTCAGATTAAGAATTTGAATGTAAATACCTTAATTGCAGCAAGCACTTAACACAAAACCTTTTCTATACTTTTCTCTACTTACCTCCATAGAACCATTCTCATTAGTTCTACAAGAATCCTCTACAAAATGTGATTTTTATATTGGCTCAAGAAAGGTAAATTCATCTACATGATTGCCTCTAAAAAGACTTTGGCCTGAATAATACAAAATTCAGACTTAAAGATATTTCAGACCCTAAAGACAGTCATTACATTAGCCATAAAAGGCTTTAACCACTACTGGCACAGAAATTGAAGTTAATGAAAATGAAAACAATTAGTTTGTATGGCAAAACCATAATCCTTCTTTAACTTTTATCAAGAGCTATCATCTCCCTTTATCACGTAATCATATCAAAGGGTCAGGTGAACTAAAAATAAAAAAACCCAAACAAGTAAACATGTACTTACCCCAGATTGCCATGAAAATTGCAAAGAAGACAGTCCCTCCATTATCAAACAAATGTGTAACCTGAATAAAAAAATTAATACATCAAGAACAAATAATATTGCCACCTCGTCTTTTGCCCCAAATAATCCCAGAGTTCATAAATGGTGGCAGAAGCTAAAAGCTAAGTATTCTAATAAGTAATCCTACTAGCATGTTTCTTCTACCAAGGCTTTTCACACTCTGTCTTTCAGCACAATTTGAAATCTGCTGCTCCAGACTATCATTTCATGCATCACCAGTCATTGTGTTTCAGAGAAACTGAGCTGTTCTGTCCATGTCCAGACAGGCTAAAATTTCATCCAGAATTCTTCTCATGTACTGGGTCAAACTTAATCTCAACCATTTCTATTGTAAGGTTTATATGGGCTCAAAAAACTTCACTTTTCTCCCTCTACATCCTTAATGTCTCTTTTGATTCCATTTTGTTCTTCTACCTAGCTATTTTGCCATTTCTCTGCAGGTAAAAATAGCATGTATTCCTTTTTACCCAGACACCTCAGCCTCTCAAATTGTCGACATATTCTCCTTCTTAAAAGGCTTGTCCACCTAAACTCCAGAAAAATATTAAATAGTTTCCAAATATTACTCCCCAGATGTCTCCATAATTCTAAACTGTAAAGTTAATTACTACTTCTGCCTCACAAATCAAGAAAACTAACTCAGGAAAGCAAAAAAAGTTAATAGAAACTGTGTTTCTTTCCTCTGTTTTATTTCTTATGGAGTAAAATTATTATAATATTGTGAGAATTGAATTAAAAACACATATTTTATCTGTATGTCAGTTATGGTTTTATTTTCTTTTATGATTCTGAAATTGAATTGACTATTTGCTATTGTATATCAATAAAACCAGTATGGTCCCTGCCAGGATCATACAGTGGGCTCAACTGTCAATCAAATATGTATTTTGCTTTTTTTTGCTTTGCTTCCATAAAGGAAAACACAAACATAATGAGACTGAAAATGTGAGAGGTGAACAAAAGCAGCACAATAAATTTGATGAATATTACTGGGTTTGAATGTAGATCTGTGTGAGGATGTGATCTTGGATATTCTGGCCAGGAAGGAGTGCATCTTTCCAAGAAAATCAAAAATCAACCAACCAACCAACCCAAGCAAAATTAATGTTGCTTGGCTCCTGATTTGGCATTGTCTCCATAGAGAGCATTCAGGTGAAAGTTTTACAGTACCACACTCAAAATTAAGACGTGGCTCTGTCAAAGGCTAAATGCATAATCTGAGACTCTGTTGATCAAGAAAGCCTCCAAGCAGAGGTGAAATATTGCAGAACTCTGTCCTGCTGAGTCAGCATACCTCACTGATGTTGTCATCATCAGCTAAGGCTTCAGGCACTTGAAATCCCCCCTGAATCAACCTTCTGCCCCAAGTCAAGGCCAAGGTGTGCTGGGGGCAGGAGCAGCCCCCAGACCATGTGAATCATCATGGATTAGAGTCCATTCCACGTGGATGAGAATGACAGTCTGATCATTCAGCCAGTCAGCTGCTATTCGGGTATTGCCTGCCTTTCCCTTAAATTATAAACTTTACTGCAGTGTGGCATTTTTATACAGAAGTGGGAGGAGATGAAAGAAACAGGCAGGAACAACAAGGAAAAAGGCATCTTCTGTATTTTGCCTCTAACTACACAAAACCTTGGCAGAAAAAGCACTTGAAGCATATGATTTTTTTCCAGTATTAATTTTTTCAGTCCAAAGTGACCCTCTGTAGGGAAACCTGGCAGATATTTAGCCTGGTTTAATAACATGAAACATGAGCACAGGCCTTACATGAATGAGGCAAGTCCCAGGACACAAGAAGGTTTGGGCAGATGAACTCGTAGAGGAACTCACTATTCCTAATAAACTCAATATACTCTACCAGTAGTCTATTTGAATAAGGATTAAAACACTTATTCCAGAATAAGGGTACTGATGCTTGAATCTAGTCACAAATAGCTTTCCTTGCTTATTAGCTCTTTGGTTAGGTAGAAGGTAGCCAGAGAAGTAAGTTATGTTCCCACAACAACAAAACCAGAGGAAAATGCTGACAAACTCCATCTCAGGAACAAGCAAGAAGCAGGAAATGCCATTTTCTTTTCCAAAGAGCAGATCCTATGCCTTATTTCTAAATATGTTAGTTCCACTTACAGCACTAACAGTGCTTCAGGAAGTACAAAGGGCCATTTGATTTGAAATCAGACTGTAGTGTTCTAACATTACAGATTGTTTTCATTTACTGTGCAAACACAGTTGAAGTGCTGGCACATGTTTAGGTATTTGTTGCTCAACTTGAGCAACATGGTGGTAACCAAAAAATCCCAAAATCCCAATCCCTGCTAGAAACCAGGCAGGTTGTGGAAAGAGGTAATGAGTGAAGCTGCTGTAAACTTTTCTTCAGAGACATCACAGCAAGTGAAGGCATTACATTATAATCTTCAGAAAAAGCTTCAGAAAAGTTTTTTTTCTTTTTTTTTTTCTTTGCCATTTGAATGGCGAGATAGTAACCCTATTCCATCCCAAAGAAAATTCTCTCTCTCCCCAAGCTGGGGGAGATCCAGAACAGACAAATACTGAAAGGAGACAATATATGTTTGTTTTCTGTGCTCTAATCCAAGGCTGATGCGTTTTTCAGAACAAAAGCATTGGCAGGAAAAGCTGGGAGCTCACATGAATTCCCATAATTGTAGATATGAGAAAAGAGTGCCTGCAACAATGGAATATAAGTGGTTATTGTCTTCTCTGGTTGTCATCTACGTTTTTTTCAAAAGGATCAATTTGAAAGTAAATGAAGTATGGATGGACTGCCACATTTTTTCTGCTGCAATGAATTATTCACAATGTGACATTAAATGCGAAATTTGTGTGATTTAAGCACATGATGTCAGTGTAAATATAAATAAGACACAAAACCTGCTTCTTATTCACAGGGGATGTTAAAATGACAGGATCTAAGTTAAAGGGAATATTATTTTATGGGATAAAGAATACCAAGATAAAAGCCAAGACTGCTTTTACATCATTATGAATATACCACACATCAAAATATATTGAGCACTGCATGTATACAAAGGTTCTTGTGATTATTTAAGTTTGAAGAAGAGCTTCTTGTGGCAAAATATTTAATTGTATAAAATCTTTGCATTAGATTGACAAAGCAAAGCAGGAGCAAAAGTTCAATTACAAAGTAAACAAGGGAAACAGGGTAAGAAGATAGTTATAGAGGAAAGTAGGGAAAACCATTACAAAAAGTTGTATTACTCACAGGGGACTTAATAAGCTGATGAAAATAATTAGAATTTATTAATCAGGAAATGCCCACAGAGAGCAATTTTAGAAAAACCCCAACCATTTCAGAGCATTCCCTTACCAGAAAGATGAATTACAAAGGCTGAAAAAAACATCTGTAGAGAAGCAACATGTTTTTCAGGAATCCTGGTTGGAACAAGGGCAGCCATTAGACAATGAAAATTCTCTTGACAGCAATAATACAATAATTACCTTGGCATATATGCAGCTTTCGTTGAGTTTTTGTAGTGTGCAATTGCGTTCACACATAGGGCACATAATGGTTTCATTTGCCTCGCAGATCTCTTTGCTTCAGCATGAGACAGGACAAAAAAAAAGGTTATAAAAACACTTCTAGCATTCCCAAGATTATCTGAGGTTATGCCATTTGTGTTTTCTGTTAATTAGCAGTGCCTACACCGCAAAAGTGAATGAATAAAATAAATTAAAAGCGAATATTTGGCTTGAGAAGTCTCATTCCAGATCAGGATCCTGAACACTATAGGCCATAGGGTAGTGTACAATTTTTTTGGGCACTATGTTACACTTCTCACACTAGCAAATTCTCTTCCAAATATCACAAACAGAAAACCAAAAAATCGTTCACCTTTTCAAACCTCTTTACAGCCTATTTTTCTAAACTATGTAGAAGTTACCAAGCATTCAGAGGATAGACAACATTGGTATATCTACATTGATTTCAATCAAATGACACCATTTATACCAGCTGAAGGTCTGTTCCACAGGACAGTGTACACTTAGATCAGTAACACGTAAAAACCCACTAATGGGGATTTCTGGCAGTAGTATTTCAAGTCTTTGCATTTTGATTTTCTACCGAAGAACTTATGTATAGGACTAATAAAAAAACACCACTTGAATATCTTATTTTGGGGATCAATATCTTCAAGCCACATTCTGATGTTTCAGAATCCTAAAATTTAAGAAGATTAAGTCCCTGTTTTCACTGGGACCATTCGTATTCAAAGTACAGCACAACACTAAGTGTTTTCACAAAGGCAAAACAGAGTCAACAGAAGCACAAAAATGATTTTTAAAGCAAATTTTAACTGCAGTGAGTAAGCATCCCAAACAACCTCAGCAAGCACTTTTCCCTATCATTTAGCAATGCTGACATGCCTGAAATGATCCTATGACACACTAGGGAAGTAGCAGTATAAAACAATTGCCAGAAAATCCCAACTAATTTGTTTTAATAAACATTGCACTTTCACCTCTCCTCATATAAGCAGTATTTACACTTCTAATACTGTTTGGAAGATTATGCTTTTTTCCAAATGACTGCATCTATTAAATACTTTCTGGCGTAAAAGTAAATGTGAAAAAAAGATTAAATATAAATATTAATCTTTGGTCACATTTCACCTAACACCAGAATCACCAATTCCCTTAAACTCTAAACCAAATGTGAACCTGACAAAGAAACAGTCCTGAGTAACTGTTAAGGCAGAATGAGCACACCCAGTCATTTCAGAGTAACAGAAATTTTAGTGTGTCACATCAGTGAATTTTCTTGCTTACATTTTCATTCAAATTATTAAGTGCAAAAATTCACACTTTAACCACATATTATAATGGTTTGGCAATAAAGGAAACTACTATCAAATATAAGGCCAAAAGGTACTGTACTTTGAATTTAAATTCAAGATGACAAATACTACATTTTCTATATTATTTATCCTGAGTTAAAGCGTTGCTTTGTTTTTAACAACACACAAAGTTCCACAAAATCATAGTGACAGTGATAGGTCACATCAAAATCAAACTCCCTAAAACCATCAGATTTACTTTTATAGAGGCTAACCAATTTGACATCTAACTTGAGAATAAAAGCAGGTAATAAATGTTGCCCTAATTTGTTCAAAGAATGCAAATGAAGGGACTACTATAGGACTATTTAAGCCTTTCTGCTTGACTATAACTTTATATTTCCTCCAATTTAGTTCCAAGGAGGGCACTTGGATCAAAATCTAATTAAAAGCATATGAAACAACAAGTAAAAGTTCACATTCTGCATTTTTGTTTTTGCATGTTCAAATTCTGTGAATACAATGCAAATGCCCTGGGAGCTACTGTGGAGTTTCTTCAACACAAATTCTGTGGATTTTTCTCTTGGTTACCTTCTTTCTGCAATGGAATGCTGCAATGAACTGCCAACACTACAAACTCAGCACCCTGGGGGACCTCAGTGCTGCCTTAAGGCAACCACAGTATTACTAAACTTGATTATAAACACATGCAAGACAAAGAACATCCTCCATTTCAATGTCCATTTCAGTAACACCACCCATCTTACGCAATTATTTTCTGACCGGAAAGAGGAATGTGCAGAATGGAGAAACTTCTGCTTCTAAACATGGATATTTTCTTATCACAGTGTCTCATCTCTGATACCACAGTGTGTGTTTGGGGTTTTTGTCTTTCCACCTCATTTCATGTTCCTCCTTACCGTACAACACATTTAAATAATCAAATTATTCAATCAGACATGAAAGTTTATTGTTTCCCTAAAACTGTAAGAGAGACACTGCGACAAGAGGCAAAAGTCAGTGTGAGGGGGGGATATTTGTTCCCTTTTGGGGGTACCCTTTCTTCCTTTCCATTTCAAACTTGCTGAGATGGTATTCAGCTGTATTACTAGTATTCAGATGTATTCAGATTACTGGTATTCAGATGGACTCCTGGCATAGGCTGATATATATATCTATATAAAATAAATAATACATATTTATATAATATTTTTGTATGTGTATATATAAAGAGCCAGCTGCTAGCAGACCCTGGGCATGGAGCAGAGGCAGGCAAAAGTCATAAACAAGACAAACTAGTTCTTAGGTGTGACATCATTCTGCATTCTCGAATTGCTGCTGCACAAAACCTATGGCTGGTATGGTAAGCCACGTTTGGTTCCACGGTAATGCATACTCCTGAATTTGCTTGTTATTTCTCTGCTGGAACCGTGCTGGATATGTGGGAAAAAAAAGAAAATCGTTTCCTGCCTGCAGCCACTAGAGGGGGGCTGATGGCAGCTCTCTGCACCTGAGAGGTGAAGGCACATCCCGGACGAAAGCATCCTTCTGGCAAAACCGATTTGACCATTTGCTAAGTTCACATTTTGTAGTACACAAGATAGATAAGAATAGGGTTTTTTGACAGGATTTATCATACTTAAATCAGCACTTCCTAACATCCACGGATTCCTCATAACAGCTGTAATAAAGCCATTTCCCATGAAACAGTGTTCACTGAATAATATTGAATCTGGGGCAGCAAGCCAGTTCTGACCTTGCCATAATGCCCTAACATTATGTTTAAATTTCTAATTCCCACTGGGTTTCCTGTGTCTAGATTTTTTTAAGTAATATATCCATTTCTGTTTCTTACAGTTCTCTGCTGAACACTGCATTTGTATATGGTGGTGGCTGCAGCACTTAAAATCAAATGATAGATTTTAAACCTCTTACAGATGCTTATCTGTGACTTTCTTTAAACGAATGCAGAAACACTAGATAAATAATCTCTCAGTTCTAGACTACAGCAAGAATAAGAACATAAGAACTGCAACATGACATTGATGTACTTCAGGATGAGACCCAATACAACCAACCCCCACAGGGACAAACTCAAATAAAGTGTTTTGTCTGTGCTTTGTCTGCAGCTACTAAGCAGCAGCCAAGGGATAAAACCGAGGACAGAAAATCTCAAAAGCTAGTGTACCTCTGTGCTCAGGTGATTTATAATAGCCTGCAACCTTCAGCAAGGAAGATGACTGCACCTTTCTGTTAAACAGGAGTTGTATCTGCTAGTCTTCCTGGGACAAGCATATGACACAGAGGAGGTGATTGTGCTGCTCTGTTCTGCACTGGTGCAGCCTCACCTTGAATATGGTGTGCAGTTTTGGGAGCCACAATGTAAGAAAGATATAAAGCTCTTATGATTCTTTGCTATAAAAGCACATGATAGCTTATAGTTTGAAAGAATGAAATTACTAGAAATTTTATTCTTTCTCTTGGGGAGCTGCCAATGACACACCTTTCTCTTCTCCAAGGACAAAATACTAAGCTATACCTTGGTAAGAGTAGATTGTGTCCCCTTGTTCCCCCTTTGTTGAAACTGTGCCATTGTACATGTGAGAAATACAAGATTGACAGATTAACTGTGACAGATTAGCTGTGGTCCCTGTGCTCTAAGAAAGGCTGATCCTTGCCTTTAGATCCTTTGCATTTTGAAGACATTTATGGTGAAAAACAATCCTAATACAGAGAACAGTATTTTAAAGAAAGCATAATTTCCTGGCTGATAAGTTTATTGCATTGAACTGTATTTAATGCGCTTTGAATTTGTACAGTTTGTCAGGAGTTTGCTGTACAAAGCAAGCTTAAAAAAGGTGTTCATTACAGCACTGAAGAACATAATAACTCACTGTGAAATAGAAGTAAAAGAAAATTCCTTAGATAAAACTTAAATACAGTCTT
Organism: Lichenostomus cassidix; assembly: GCF_008360975.1. Taxonomy (NCBI): domain Eukaryota; kingdom Metazoa; phylum Chordata; class Aves; order Passeriformes; family Meliphagidae; genus Lichenostomus; species Lichenostomus cassidix. The sequence goes on from NC_139486.1 coordinate 58,355,095, forward strand.
GCTCAAAGCCAGAGAAACAACACTTTCTATGAAATCTGACTCTGAGTACACACACAGCCTAAGCACCCAAACTGCTTGGAGCAACAGCTGCAATTTTAAGAGCACTGATACTGATGTGTCTGATAATATCTGATGGAAAACTTTGCAATAAAGATGGATCCTCAGACAGTTCCTAAAAGTACAGTCAGCACTTCAGCACCCTCATCACAACATCTAAATGGACACAAACCCTTCACAGAGCAAAATCACATCGGTGGGAAACTTGAAAACTTGGTTGTAATCTCCCTGAAGCTGAGTCTCCTGGCTGCAAGTTACATTGACACAGATGAGAATTTTGTTAGACTCCAAGTTTGCCACTAGTAACGAAGGGAGGGAAAAGAGGCATAGGTAAAAGTTGAAGTCTGGTAACTGAATACACTCTGGAAGTTATGGCAAGATGGAGGTAATGAGGGAATGCTCTATTTGGTTATTTTTACATTCTTACTATATCTGCAACACATTTAAAATATAGCCATGTAAGTTGTGCCAGACTCTTCTTAACTTGCAACAGGCTATTACATATTATTAAACAGGATTTTACCTTACTTGGCTGGAATCCATTGTAAATAATCCATAGAGGAAAACAAAGAGCCCAACTAGGGCAGCAGGTATAAGCATTCCAGTATACCATCCCAGCCAGGCAAAATACAGCCCAATTTTTTCACCAAAGTATCGCCTGCATGAAAAGGAAACACATACATTGTTTAAAACTAAAACTTATGGTGACCTCTATCTATCTCTACTATCACACTAGCAGAATAATTCTAACAAGGAACTACCATCCCAAGCCTATGGCAAAATCATCAGTTTACCAAAAGGGTTTTTTTCAGGCTAGCACAACATTTCAGTGACATTAATTGTGGATTTATGAGAACATACAAGGATATAACTGAAGTGCCTCTGTAATTTTCATGTCCTTGCAATGACTAAGTAGGTGGACTAGTATCAACATTATTAAACTTAGGACAATTCAGCAGATAGACAGATAGATAGATGTACACAGACACAAAATATCTGGAAAGGGATAAAGTTACTATGACCTGAGTATTCCATTTTAAAAGACATTTATGATGGATAATGATAGATAGATAGATAGATAGATAGATAGATAGATGATAGATAGATAATATGACATATTTTGAACTATTATTAGTGAAACAATGCTCTGAAAACAAAAGCTGAAGACTGAACTTTAATTCTTCAAAACTTGGCTATCAATTGCTAGAACAGACAAAATAGCAGTGATCAGAAAGCCAGTCAAGGATGATATAGCATAAAATTTTCCCATGGCACATGCTTAGCTCCACCAATAATTGGTTATGACTCAGATCAGGAATGAAAACTGACAGCAATGAAAACGAATTACTGGTATTCAATGTCAGTGAAGGAAACTATGAAACCGAAATACCACCATTATTTAACTTCAATTATAAATATTTCTCTACATTTGGTAACCTGTAAATATAGACATATAAATAAGAGTTTATTTTTAAACCCACATGGAAAGGTTACAGTTGGTTGCATTTTAAGTTCTCTGCATTTGGTTACTCTGACTGTCCATTTGTCTGCTCTCAAAGGTGCTCTCACAAGGGGCAAGTGTCTCTGATCAGCAGACCACACCAGAGGTTTGTATTTTAAGTTTCACACTGCAAATTCTTGAGCAGTTGGAACTACATGTATTTTATGCAGACTCATTTGAAATTACCAGCCCTACAAAAGAGGCAACTTAGAGAATTCCAGACCTACCCAGTAATAAGGAATAGCTAAATGATATAGGAAAGCACAAGGAATTTATGAATATAGTTAGCACACTGTTGCCAGGCTTTGTGTGTCACAGAAAATCTTCAAGTACTAATACCTGATTAAATCAAGAGGTTGGTATTTGTACCACATCCCCCACCGTGCCCAGCGCTCATATAGGAGGTGTCTGTGATTCTGTGCTCCGTGTGTTTTGATGGGATGTCTGCTTTTGTGGCTTCCCTGGAAAAAAAAACACAAAGACATGGAAGTACATTACTAGGCACTACAGAACATAGATGTTTCTTAGGTATTTTTGATTATAATTTTCATAGAAATGTTCTTCATGTGTAATGAATTGGTCTGTTATTCTGGGCACATCTGGAACCATGTCGTGGAGCTAATGGAAGCCAGACGTAAGAGACAGGGTTACATACACTTCTGGAATGGCCAGGTTCTCTAATAATTAATCACTGAAACATGAAGACTTTAGAGAAGTACTCAACTCTTTATATGACCTCAAAACTGTTTCTATTTCCCTAATAGATACCTATTTTTATGCTTACGCCTATTGCAATTTTTAAAATTTTTTCAAGGAATGCTTTTGGTATTTTTATATTTCTCCTATAAAACTTTAGAAATTTCTGGTATGACAGCTCTTTTCTCCTGGACATTTTCTATTAATTTCTTTCACTACTGTTGAAAGTATAGAAAAAGACATTCTCTCTGTGGCACATAATTTCTAAAATGAAGGAAACAACAGAATTGGCATTATTTTGAAGCTGCATAGGACTCCTGAGGCATCAAAAGCAAAATACAGTCAGACTGATTGAAAAGGAGTCCTTCCAGGCCATGTCTGACACTCACAGACTAAAAGAATAGAGCCATGCTTGGCAGTCAAAAGGTAACACACACATTTGCTAGAACAATCCTGAGCAGAATCTCTTGCATTTGTAATTTTACTCCAATTCTGAAGTAGGCCATATCCCTTAGCTGAACTTTTGTCCCAAAAACCTCTCATCACTCAGTTACAGTAAAGAAAATATTTCATCAGTTGACTGCAAGTGAGCCAAATCACTTCTTGTGAGGAGAGCAGAGTTCTCCAGCACAGTACTTCAGTTAGTGATCAGAGAGATTCTTGACCTTGGTAGATCTAGGTAATTAAGCCATTTAGATTTTTATCATGTATTTGAAATCTGGAGCATTCCCCACAATTCAAACACCATTTACTTGCTGCAATCTGCTGATTCTCTGACTTAAGAATGAGTTAAACCCAAAGCTAAACATAACAAAGAGTCCAAGCCTGCTCCTTTCTCCTTACAGTCAGCAAAGCAGCATACCAAAGATGTCAACACTGAGTGTGACCTTTGCAGCATCTAGGAACACCCAGGAAGAGAACATCAACTTATTCTCACAGTCAGCTGGATAAATGACTGCAAAGCATTACCCAGTGTTATGTGTTTTAATTTTTTTTTCCTGCTTCTTTTCTCGCTGTTATCCATAAAAGAGTTCAAGTCTCAGCATTCCCACTGGGGTTGAATTTTCACTCTTATTTGTTCATGCGGCAAAGGAAAGAAATTAAAAATAAAATAAAATAAAAAAATCAGTTGTTCAGCCACTAGTCCTTAGCATCAGTCAAACAGCAACTAAGGTAAGAGAGGCTTAAAAATTGATTTCACTGATTTGAACTGAAATGTGGAAACAGTGCCTTACACCATAACAAAGGAACATATAAAATGGATATGACAGCATGGCTTTGATGCCAGAGAAAGCTTCACAGGCTTTTCTGGTAGTACAGCCAGCTTTTCCCTGAAGTCAGTAACTCACAGCTGAAGCATTAACAGTGACGTTAAATTATTTATCTAAAATACTCCTCCTCTGTATTCCTAGTATTGAATTATTAATACCATATTAAAAAATTACTCTCAGCCATTTGTAAAGCCCAGTCCTTTGAAACACGATATCAAGCCACAATATTCACCTGAAACACCCACAGAGTTCAGAGCTGCAACTACCATGCTCCTGAGAGAATTTCAAATGACTGAAGATGTGTGGCTTTCTTCTTTTTAACATCAAAAGATTTTCTGAAAACCCTCTTAAGTCATACACAGATTTTTTTATTTATTTTGTGGGTTGGCAGTATTTAGTAGACTTTACTGAAGAAAGTACTGTCAAGTGGAAATTACACAGAACTATTCTGAAAATACTAAATGGGAAATAATTCAGCAGTCTCCCTAACTGTGATCAAGTGGCCAAGCTATCAGAAAAACAAAACCTTTTGTAGGTGGCAAGCAAAAATAACTTAATACAACTAACTGGAATAATTTGGATCAACTGATAACTCTTATTAAGAACTCCACAGGCATTGTCCAGTTCCTAAAAATCAGAGAAGAAGTATAACATCCTAGTTCAACCAGAAAATGTTCCAGGATGTTATTAAAATATCTGATGTAAGGAAAAATGAAAAAGCCAATACTAAAGTAAAAGTTATAAATAAAAGAAACATCAACAGATTACACAGTGAAATTAAAAGGTTACAAGACAGAATTAACGTAAGATCACAAACTACTAGTGCAAGCTTTAATCTAAATATGAAACTAAAAATCAAATTAACCAGGTTACCTCATGTGGTGGAAATGCTGCTTCATATGTTCCATTATTTAGTAACCTATTAATACCTGAAAAAAAAAAAATTAGTTCTGATATCAATTTTTATACATATTTTTCAAGTAGTGTGAATTTGCAATTTACATTTAGAGAATGTAGCTTAAGTCTTAGATGATAAGAATGCTGCTAAAGATGACAATGAATCCATAATCCCACCAACTACTTCAGCAGGTCTTGCTGATCCTCCAAGGTTTCTGGCTCTGTCAAACTAGACAGCAGCTTGCCAAAGGGCCAAAGTCTGCAGCTTTTCTCTCAGGGTTGGGTGCTTGTGTCAGATTGAGTGTGAGAAGATAGTTACATTCACCTTGTGCTCCTCAGAGCATATGAGACAGATTTGATGGGTGACCAGATGATCTGACATACACACAGTGGTATGGATAGACAACTTGAGGCAGGGAAACCCCTGCAGGGTTAAATGCTAATATGGTATTTTTAAATGTATGCCAGCTGAGAACTTCATATCAGAGCAGTGCTCTGTGCCAGACTGACTATTGCATTTTGGATCAGTTCCTGGAGTCTTCCTAAAAACAGATTTGTTGTACTAGCACGGCACATTATAAAAAAATGAAAAATAAATAACCATTGATAGGTACAATAAAAAGATTCAATAGCTTTTAAGGGCAGATCTGCAGCCAAGAGTTTCTCCAATAAACAGGTACATATGCTGGAATTCAGATTTGTCTGTTCAAATATACACATTATACTAAACTAATCTCATAATGAAATTTGCCACCATCAGCTGCAAAGGTGTTATATGTGAACACTTATTGTCCCTGTTTTTCCTACTACTGTTTTTGTTCAGAAACTGAATCAACAAATTTCTGTAATTTGTATCATCTTCATAAGCCTCTGCATATTTAATCCTTAATTTAATTCCTGCAGAAAAAATAGAAAATCATGCCTACATCATTGGTCACTGAAAATGAACATGTGTAGTCAGACCTTCTAAAAATTAATACTGTCGATATAAACCAAATTCAGTCTCCAGATCAACTGTCTCCGTGCTGCACAGAGACCTCAAATAGATCAAGTGTAGAGCACATTGATTCTGCTGCACTGAAGCTGATGGAGAGTAGCTGAAATAATAGGATCAGTCCTTGAAAACAGTCAGTTTTCTGAGATATGTTACCCTTATTGTGGCTCTCAATGTAAAGTTATGATAATCTCTCCATTTTATTTTAAGGAATGAGTGATTAAGTGAAAAATATTGCAATTTTTCACTGAGATATTCAGGTAGAAAATGGGGACATTGCTTCAACTCTGTTACTGTGTGAATGAAAAGATCTCAAGGAAAGGAAAAAATTAATTGAGTTTACTAAAAGGATATATTTTCAGGCAAGTAAAGATGTAAAATTTTATAGCTTTCAGTTAGGAAAAAAAATACAGCATTCTCACCCATTTTGGATTTTCCATCTTCATACTTAGTTCTCTGTAGCACATGATGCACAATTCTGCTTCTTGTGGAATTGCTGAAGAAGCTGTCTTTGTTGTTTATCGTAAAACTAGTAAAATAACGAATGTCTTAATATTGAAAACAATACACACACTTTGAAACATAGCTGTTCAAGTGGTTTCTTTTTACAGTGATTTATTGGATGTTTACATTCCTTGGACATAAGATTCTACACTCCTAATGCAGGTCCAATAAAGTTATCCTTATCACAGATTATTTCTGGGAAAACAAAACCAAAACTAAAATCAAAAATATCCTACTATCTAGTTAACTTCTATTCTGGATATAATTAGTTAAATGAAGATCTTCAGTAGCAGTGGTGGCCTTAAATTCAAACTACTTATGAGTTGTCTGCATGGTAGAACCACCAAAACTACTGTTTAAAAAAAATAAAAAATAAAACTCCATGCACTGGAGACTTGGGTAGCAGCTCCACAAGCATCTTCCCTTTGAGGATTCTAGTAAAGCAAAGTAAAGCATTCTTGGCCAGATGGCTCCATTCTGGACACCAGAAACCTGATATGCAGAAGCTTTTTCCTTCTCAGCTGTGACAAAAGTGATACTATTACAATGAATTATGTCAGCTGAGCTGGTTGAGAAGAAAACACCAAAACTGGGGGATTGATCCACTGCAGTATGGCAAGTTACTGAAAAAAAAAATTAAAAAATTGAGACTGTAATGCAATTACTCTGTTTTTCTGGGATAAAGTCAGTTCACTTGCATATCAGTTCTTTACTGAGCAGAAAAATCCGGTTTATCCTAATTCATATTTCTACTTTAAATTAACTTTTCTCTCCTGAAACAGTTATCACAAAACACCATTAAAATTAAAAAGCAGTCAGAATTTTAAAATCTAACTTCTTGGGTACTGAAAAAATTTAAGTCACAGGTTAACTATTTACCACTGTCAACATGCTGATATGAACACATACAGTTTTGTTGTGTATGTATTTGTATTTTCAGAGACAAAAGATCTTTTTAAATGCAGATCCAATAAGAGAGAAAAAAGTCATCACTGGTTTTAGCTTGCTGCCAGGTGCTCCCAATTTCAACAGCTGCATCAGGTTTTGCCTAAGTAAAATAAGTAACTAAACAAAGGAAACTTGACCAAGTATTTGCATTCTGTAATGAAATGGAAAGAAAAACTAAAAAACTTCTAAACCAAAAAGGCAACATTGGACTGAATTTTTCAGTCAAATTTCAGATTATGCTACTGAGTGACCATCAAACAGCAAGTAACACAGAGCAGATTTTCACTTTAAGAGAAAAACACCAAGTATGATTCTAGGCACTGCCAGTGACCATCTGTTAGCAGCTACCCCCATGGCACTTGCTTGGAAGTGAGAAAGCAGAAAATCCTTGTGGTCCCTGGCACTGTTTTCCCCATGCCAGCACTCACTGGTGGATCCTTGCACGGCTGAAGGGTGCTGTGTAGCAATCTGTTTCTTCCAGGTCAGGCAGAGCCTCCTTATCCAGCTTCATTGGATTCCTCGGTAACCAACTTTTCAGCTCTCTGAGATTCCTCTGCAAACTGAGACAATAAAAAGCCAGATTTACAGGTTCTCAGCTCCTTGTTATTTCTAGCTCCAGCATTGCATGCTTAGTGACATCATACTAGAAATGAAATTAAATGAAAGCAGGAAACTTCCACATTAAGTAACAAAAAGAAAATAAGGAGTTAAAAAGCAAAATGAATAATATTTATTTGCGATCCGTCTTGAACATTTTATTCAAGTAAAATGCATGCTAAAATTAGTAGGATTATGGCTCAAAATGGGACTGCAGTACTGAGTCTGGAGAAATTAATTTTCCAAGGTAGTTCATCTGGCAGAACTGTTGATGTTTGAGCTTTAGTCAAGAACATATCTAATTGCTCTCTCTAGCCCCACTGAACAAAGCAAGTGAAACTGCTCCCCCCTCTTTTGCCTGGCAATTTGGACACTAAAACTCACAAAATTTTTAACTAAATATGAGAGTGTTAAGGATCAGGTTATGGTTTTCTGATTGCAACAAAGCTTTCGCCCGAAAAATTTTCGTAAAAATCCAAGAGCTGATATTGCCTTACAAAACAGTATACCTAAACAGCAAAGAAAGTAAAGGATATGCTACACCAAAATGGTTATGCAGTATTTAGGCAAAAAAAAACCCAAAAAAACAAAAACCTAGATTTTACTTCCTTCAGATGCCTAAAAATTTATATTACAAAACACAAAGAGAACATCAATCTTCAATCAGATTATACACTGGCAACATAATTTTTTTTCTACTGGCATCTTGCCCTAAATGATGTCTCAGGACATCACTTATGCAGGGGTAAATCTAGTCAAGCTCAGTTAATTTTCAAGCAAATGCTCACTTTGATTCTGTGCTCCTTGCTCACCTAAACTTTTTCATATTCAACTGCAATGCAACATGGTTATTTAAGGAGTAGATCTCATATTAAACAACTGCTATATCATGCCACAATAAGCACATCAGAGATTCAAAAAAAGCCTAAATTTGAGAAAAACATTCCCTAAATAGTATTTTTTTCAGTGGAATTTGGGCTCTACTCAATGAATATGTATGCCTGATATATAAAGCAAGATATATCCACAAGAAGTGTAAAGCTAAGCAACTGACTTCTTTCTCTGAGGTGAATACTTCATTGCCTGTGCTAAGCAGAAGCACAGCTACACATTTCATAATGCCCATAATAAAAAGTTATATTTCATACTGTTAGTAATACTTCATAATGTGAAAGAGCATTATTTCATAATGTTCATAAGAAAAAGTAATGAGATGACATAGTAAACTGCTCTCAGGCAACAAAGCACCCTTCTGAAAATGTACCTCCTATTATCAACATCAGCAAAAACATTCTGCCCCTATTTCACACAGCATTAGACAGAAATTTTAGCCAAATGTGGGATAAGGATTTTAGAGTTACATTTAAAATCCTCAACATTTTCTTCTGGCTACATATTGCAAGAGATTGGTGTACATTGTGTTCTAACTGATAGTGCACTTGAGGGACACCACTTGTGTTCAACACCAACCATTATGAGCCAAAGAACATAATATGTCAATGGAATTGAAACAGAATACAGATCACAGACAGGTGGATCCCTTAAGGGTCTCCTTAATTCCTTAGTTAGTGAATTGATTATCTTTATTAGTTCCAGTGGAAGTTCTCTTAGTACACAGTGTATGTAAGTACAGTTTCCCCTTTATTTTCTTAAACTCTTTTTTCTGTTGTACACACGCTGATTTTTAAGTCAAAATCCAGGGTGTTTATTTTAATGAGGAAAACGTGCAGATGCATCAGGAAGAGAAAAACAATACATCTGATTTCAGAGTTTTTACTTGAAAATATTTTAAAATTGGTTATGGGAAAAGTCTTGATCATTTCTCCCACACAGAATTCTAAAAAAATAGTAGATAAAATTATGTTAAAGAAATTAGCTCTTGTTTAAAATTCATGTCTCCTTCAGTTAACATGAAAAACAGCATTGGAATAAATTAATACTTCTGTCCACATTACATTTGCAGTTTCTCTTCTGAGACAAAATTTAGTGCCTTAGCTCTAGATAGAATAGAATATTGCAACTGAAAAATGTATAAAAATGATCCAAAAAGAGAGACATTTTTCTTGATTTACGTTATTTTACTGTTGAAGAAGAAACTGAATTTTCACGGTGCTTTCCTTTAAATACAAATATTCGCCTAAATCATACAACTAAGTATTAGCATTTTTACTCAGAGTGGCTTTCTAGGACAAAAAGCAGCAGTTTAAAGAGATTCCTGACAATCTATTCAATGAAGTCCATTCAGTAGGAGTAAAAGCAGACAGAACTGGTCTGGGGAAGTCAGTAGTTATTATGAGGCAATGAGGTCAAAAACATCCCAGTGGAATGGTGCTGCAATGTTATGGGCTGCTGCTTCAGGTATGCTTTTATTGAAATCACTCCAACTGCTGTTACTGAAACACTGTGCCCCTTGGACCAAGGGTACTCTGGAATACAAGTGCATTTCATTCTTAGCCATACAATTTCATATTTTATCAAGGTACTTATAATTTCAGCTTCGCTCCACTTCCAGTCTCAGTTGTACTGTTCTGACTTATTTGGTTGGTTAGTCTTTTTTTGCGGAACAAATTCATCCAAAAATCCTTGCAGATGATATTTACTCAACAGACTGCAATGCAAAGGAACTCAGTAGATAGATGAGCTTAGCACTCATTATCTGATCAAACTCATGGAACAAGACACCAGAATTCAGCAATTTCACCAGTCTTGTCAGGCAGTTTTGCCAGCAATCATCACCCAATAGTTTGCTCGGTGGTTGTGTCTCTCAAAACTGGCCAGAAGTGTCAACTCTGTGCCACCAAGTAACATGGGCATGGTGTGTTTCCATGTACTGGAATGGGAAACATGTTAGGGTTGACAGATTCCACATATGGACACCATCAGCACTAAAAAAGGAAGAAAATTATAGTATCTTTGTTTAATGGAATGATATCCATGATTTCACTTCAGTATGCAGACTGAAATCCAAAAGATTTTAAAAGTCCTTTTGCAAAGGAAACTTATTGCAGGTCAGTTGTTAAAGTAATTTTTGGCTGTCTGTCTTTAGAACTATTAAGTGACTTCAACATTTCAGTGGGCAGAATGAAGCTGCAAACTAAGACAAGTATCTTTTAATTCGCTTTTCCTTGATGCCATTTTTTACTAGCATGAAATCAGCGGGTCCAATTTGCCAATTACAATACTGTTTCACTAGATTATTCAGCCTTCAATCTGAGAGTTCAGACAATTTCTGGTACCTACCCTATTTACATGTATATTTCTTTCCTCTGAGAATATTTATTGAAGGCTTTCCAAATATTGCTCAATGTATATGATAAAATTATTTCTATAGTGTGATTCTATGAATAGAAATCAAGCTTCATAGGATTAAATACAATGTTAAGGACTTTTTTAAAGGTGTACAAATAAATAGAGAGACACCACATGGATACCAGATAAAAGAAATTAAGTATTACTTTTATCTTGTCCTTTCATTCATGCATCTAATAATCTTTTGCAGACCTTTTAAAGAACATTTATAGATACATCCATCTATCATATAAACACGTCAAAGTTAGAGAAGTGTACCTGTCACAGCAGGACTAATATACTAGTGTTACTTTGAATCCTTAAATCACAGAAACTCTATAGCCTTAATATTTTGATATACAAGAATTTTAATACAGTTCTTTGCTGTAGCTCTTGTAAATTCTACTTATTAACTTAGAAATTTTAATGAGAGATTAAATAAACTACAGAGAAGCAGTCAAGTTTTAAAAGTTGTAAGATGCAAAGTAACAATGACAGTTGTAGAAGTTAAAGGATGCATGTGATGTGTCTGTCAGCAATTTTAGAGTCACTTCTCAATTTTAGATATAGCATCTTTCTTTTTTTCTTTTATTTCAGACAATTCCTTTGTGCACTGAATTATATAAAGTGCCAGAAAATATATCCAGAAAAATATTCATCCCCAAATTCTCCCAAAGTAAATCACAGGTAAAAGCATTGGTCTCAAATGAAAAAAAAAAAAAAAAATCAATCTGGCATGAAAATTACTTATTACTTGATTCACAGGTATTATGCAACTTAAGTTGCGTGTTTCAGACATCTGTCCTTCTAAATAAGGAAAACAAAATTTATAGAACATCCAGGACTCACCAGATGGATTACAGATGAAATGAGAGAGAAGTAAAGCTTGTTGATTTTGCCTTTTATTAAAAGCATATCACTTTTCATAATGCATGCTAAAATGGGGCAAGCACGTGAACTGGGAAGAGGACAAAACGCAGTTGTAAATCTATGTTATAAATTGGTTTATTTCCATGTATTTAATCAGCATATGTGTTTAAAGTTTTCTGACTTCACCATTCAACAGTTCTTTGTCTATTGTACTTAGCTGATCATCTTGGAAACTGTGATCATGAGACTACCTAAATTGTTCCAGAGAAATAATCAGAGCTCTTTACCATCTACAGTAACAACAAGAAAACCTAAATCAAAAGTAATCTCATCTCAAGATCCATCTCAAGTAAACTCATGATAGGGAAGTGTTTCAGGCAATTCCCCACGTTTAAAATATTTGTATGTATCTTTTCCACTGTAGATTAGGATTTTCAAGACAGAATTATGTCTCACTAAAGCAATGGGAGGTAACTACAGCTCAGTGTCTCCCCATTCCTGGAGCATTCCCAGGCTCCTTTCACCTGCCCCTATGGCCTCTTGTACCCTTCTTCTGGCTGACAAAAACATCAACAGCAGCAGCTATGAGTGACTTTTGCAAGTTATTCTGTCAGCCAGCAAATAAAAATTCAAAGCAGCCTTCGGTGTATGGATTGACTTGTTCCTGATCATGAGGACACAGGAGAGAAAGTCTGTTTGCATATCTAAGGAACTAGCTGACTGCCAGAATCTGAGACAGACAACCAAAAGTATCCTTCATGCTAAAGAAGTATGCCTTGGTGTCAGCAGATACAATGGCAGAGATGGATCCAGTATTAAATCTTTGCTGCCAGGATAAGGTCTTTTCTTGTTTCCTCAGCATAAACATTTTTACATTTCTAAAATGAGAACTGGCAAAGCTTGAAAGTACTGCACCTCGTTACAGATGAATATTTTAACACTTTGAGCTGACATCTTTTGGGTTTTTGGGAAAAATAATCTAATTTTTCAAGTTGCATGGATAAATTTACAACTGCGAATGGATTTTCTTTAGCAGGGTGACTATATGACAAAATTAGAAGCTACACATCACCCACCAACCTGCCCATGGTTTTGCTCCTCCAGTCAGTGTAATAACATTTTTTCCTGAAAGAACAGCAAAAATCAGCTGAGATTAATCAAGCAGGAGACAGTTGAAAAGGACATATACATTACGAAAGAACGCTGGACATTTTAAAACATGCATCTTCATAGACAAAAAGCTGGCAAACACTTTTAAAAAAGGCAACTGAAGTACAGTAACTCATTAAAATAACATCATTTCACATTTTTCAAGTTTTACATTTGTTCTAAAATTACATTGTAGATTTGTAGCTACTGACAATAATGACAGCTAATCAATAAGTCACTTAACAGTTTTCACTCCACCCTTCACCAGTTATTGACACTTAGAGAAACAGGACCAGAAATTCCCAGTAAAGGCTTATGAGAACAGATATTTGAAACCAAATGGAGACTTATTTGCTGCACAGTAATATCTTCCATATCTAGTTTCAGGTTTCCAGGCTTTTTTCTGGTCTCCTGCTATAATTTCACATCCCATTTCAACCACACAAAGGCCTTGATATTGCAGATTCCTCAGGACTTAAACTGCACACTTGGGTAGTATTTGAGATTGATTAAAGTACATTACTTACACTGAAGAACCACTAAAATTTGTACATTAAAAAGAGGTTTAAAGACATCTTGCCTGGAAAATACATGGCCATTGGAAAATTAAGTATCTACCAACCTACAGACTGTTGGCAGCCTGACACTTAATGCTACTAGGGAGAATTGTAAATGAAGCAATGAAGAGTTATTAAAGGGGTTTCAGACATTTTTTAACAAAACCCTTTGTTAATTCCCTTTAGTTACCCTTAGCTGTTTTGCACAGATGGAGTTCACCTAAGTTACAGATACAAATAATTTACTCATTATGAAAATATTTATGTGTCACGAGATACTTGTAGACACAAATAAAGCTTTGTCTCAGTTCTGGAAACATGTAATAGTTCCATTTCTACTGACAGACCATATATTTAACAAAAATATGTATAAAAGTAAAAAAATTATAATTCAGTCATGATTTAACTTTGATGCTCAAATAAATCCTGTTTGAAACCATATACATATGCTTCCAAATAAAGTAGCATTGCAAAGTCAGCCTTATATATTGTCTTATATACAAGACAATAATGATTACTACACATTGTCTATTGAAATTTTAGAAAAATGTCCTTCTGCAATTGAAACACTGAGATTCCATCTATGTTACATGTATGATAGATATATAATATCTGTCTACACATTTGGTATGCCATGTTGGTAAAACAGTTCTGGGATTGTGGGTGAACCTCAGAAGTATTTTTACTTTTCAGAAATAAAGAGAAATAACTTGTGTAATAATAGTTCTGTTTATTTTGTTTAGATTCCCCGATTGAGCAAAATGAAACTAGAAAGCATGAATTTAATTCTTCATGTGCTATTCATATACAATATTGACACATGGTGTATTTTAGTGACCATAACTAAATGCCAAAATTTTGCAAGACTGTGCAGGAGAAAATGGATATACTGCATTAAAATATTGCAGAGAAGGTTATCTGTCTTCTTTAACTATATACTAGAACCAGCCAGAAACCACTGATAAAATAGATAAAGAGAAATAATTTGCTTTTTAGAATCACAGAATCTCTCAACTAGGAAGGGACTCAAAGATCATGAGGTCCAACTTTCTCCTCCTCTTAGGTCGACTTAAATCTACTTAAAGATGACCTAAAACTTTTTGGGAGGAAGATACTCTAGTTCACTGAGTAATTATTAATCGTGGGAGAATTGTATGATTTGAGGTTCCTTTGTCCATTGAATGGTTACCTCAGAAAAACAATAGACACCGTCCAGGTAGACAATGTTTTGTTAAAAAAAAAGCAAGTTCAACACTTCAAACCCAAGTGGTTTTGACAGAACATGTAATTAAATTACAAAATGTGTGGTCACGGGATGTTGTTACAGGAGTGTAGATTTGTATTTTTGCATCCATGAAAAGGCCATCAGGGCAAATATAAACAAAGATGAAGACTTGAACTCTGCCTTAGGAAGTTTTTAAAGCACAGCCTTCTATAAATAAAGAAAGGATCATGAAAAACTCCTCATCTCCTGTAGTACACTTAAAAAAGCCTGCTGGCAAAGCAGGGCTGACCTTTCTTCTATTCTGCTACATCCAGTTTGTGTTTGCAACAGGATTGTGCTCAGACTTCTGTTTTCAAATGTATAGAAATTCAAGAAATAGACTGAAATATTCACACAAGTTTTAGACTACAATTTCATTTAAATTCCTATTAAAATTTCTTTATTGATAATAGAAATGTTGACCAATTAACTATTTCTCACAGTTCTATTACGGAGATAGAGGTGGAAAAATTTCTTACCAAATAGATGTATTTCATTCTACAGCAAAACTCCCAAAACCACAAAATTTAGCATTTTATCTACTTTTGGTTTATGGAAATGAATGGGATTTAAAAAAGCTAAAACAACAGTCCAGGAAAAAAGACACTTTGGGGAAATAATGAAGAGGATATATCTACATGTAATTTAATAATACATCAAACAAGCATGACTTAGAATGCCTTCCAAACAAAGCAGGATTGCAAAAGTCAGCTTTTTTTTTTTTCTGAGAGCACTATGGATCTCTGAAGTAACTAAAACTATGAAGAATTCAAACCATTGCTAAAACACAATTTTTTGAATTTATGTATCAAAACTAAGAAAATATTATTTTTAATTAGAATTTGGATTACTTATGTATACACACCTTCTGCATTTCAAATATTTACAGGCATTTTTTGAACTAGATTAGCTCAAATAGCACTATAATAATATACTTAAACACATGGAAGATGACTGTTTGTTAGAGAAAACATTTTTTTATAGAAAGGCCTTTGAAGGCTTAACAGGATGATGTGAAAAGTCATCACAGAACTGGGTGTGTGGAGCAAGATTTGAGCAAAGGATGCTTCATTATGACAATGTTTCTGTCTTAGGACCAATGCAAGAGAGACATTGCATGAAAAATTGAGCACTTGGCAGTCTGAGTGAGAAAGGAGTGCTGTGAGGGCATTTTCCATGAGTCACACAACTTTGGCATCCAATTACTACTTCACCTCCTGAGGAGGTTCACAGCACACTACAAGCTCTTCTCTCTCTCTAAGAACATTGTTAATCAATTTGAAAAGGCACATTTTCTCCTTTAAAGATCTATGGATTGTTGCAGGAGATATTAAGCTGTCCCACAAATTAATAACAAATAGTTATGGCAAAAACATATGATAGAACTTGTTTTGCATTCAGACAAGGACCTCAGTTCAGTCCATTATTCTGCCTAAGGAAAGCTACTGGACCTCATTTCACCGAAATTGTGATGACATGTGTTACTCTGGAGACATGGAAAACACTAGATTTCTCTGTCATTTTACTTGCCTTTCAGTAAGACTGAAAAAACCCTAAAAAGAACCCCCTAAAATCATGGAGGATACTCAAGCTCAGATGGAGAATATCTGAAACTCTGCCAAGAACACCCAAAACAATGTGTGAACTACTAATTGTGTTTTCTGAAGACACATGCTCAATTTGATTTAGAAGGTAAGTTTGAAAACAAGTAACACAGTACTGTGCAAAAATGAGGAAAGAACAGGATTTATTACTTGTTTCTCCTCTCTCCCTATCACATCCCTAGAATAAATATAAGCATACCTGACTACAGAGCAGTAAAGGCTGCATTTTAGACTTCAGTAACTTATAAACTTTCAATATTAAAAATTAAATTATAGGTTTCTTAAAACAATTGCCACAATACCTGAAAGGCATCCTGATGTTCATTCTTTCTGCATATTTGCACAACGTCTCCCATGGACAGTGAATTTTAACAAACATGATATCACTGTTGGTAACAGCTGGCTGTAAAGAGCAGTAACAAGCAAATAGACATTAATAATTTAAACCTTTATGGTAACCCCCCTTCTGGAAGCTCTCTTCAGGGTCAAATTCTGATTTTACACCTGAATTGGTCATGCAACTCTGAAAATAAGAGCTCTTCTAGACAAAGGAAAATTAGTAACATTTTCCCCTTAAAAACACTCTAGTATGTGTAGACTAATGCAGCAAAAGGAATCTGTAGGGCAAGATCTTTGGTCATGAACATAAGTAAAAACTTTATGCAGCGCTTTTTTACATGGAATTGATTTTAAATCTCCACAAAATCACCTTAGATAAGCAGATGAAGATCATTCTGTGTGTCTCCCATTAAAGGAAAGCAGTGGTCAGCTGCTAGAGATATAAGAACAGATGAGAGAAGCCTCCAGGTTGCACTCTGCCAAAATGGTCACTCCAGAGAGTGGCTAAGTAATTAAGATATCTGCTCAGAACTTTGAAATGTGTAGGAATTTAGATGCTTTTTGATAAAATACTTTCCACCAATGTTTTTCATCACTACTTTATTTGTACATAAAACAAGAGATTCAGCCTTACAGATTTCTATATTCACCTCCTCTTAGGAACACTTCAGTTTCCCACCCTTCTCCCAGGTGTATTTCCTTGAGATTTTATAAGCAGGTATTTTGATATTTGAGTAAAGTCTGATTAAAGCCTCCAAAAACTTGAGTTTGCAAGGTTTGGTAAGTAAAGGTAAAAGAAATGCAGTTAAAGGGTTAATAACATTTAAACTGTTCGAAATTTTACCTACCCAGTTCCATAAAGTCATATCACAGTTCCATACTACTACCACAAACATATTACTTTCTCAAAAGATGGGGATAAAATAAAATACTAGTGGAAAACAATTTTAAACATTTTATATCTTATAAAACCATTAGTTTCTGAATGTCAATAATTCTGAACTGACAAAAGCTGAGATTTTACTATTTATTTAAATTGGAAAAAAACCCCAGATTGTTTTACTACTATAAATTTTAGTCAGGTTAGTTATTTATGAATATTCAACATGCTATACTGTGAGCTATAATTTGCAAGCTCATTGCTTAAACCCAGAACATGTATTAAAATTCTACTGAGTTGAAAAATCAGGATGAAAGATACATG
The DNA here is from genome assembly GCF_008360975.1 of Lichenostomus cassidix. Lineage (NCBI taxonomy): Eukaryota > Metazoa > Chordata > Aves > Passeriformes > Meliphagidae > Lichenostomus > Lichenostomus cassidix. The sequence goes on from NC_139486.1 coordinate 58,372,835, forward strand.
AACAATAGGAGCTTACAGCAGAATAGACTAAATATATACCTGTTCTGTAGGTAAGTCATGAGACAGCAAAAATCCAAGGCTGTTTCTCTGGCTCCATTTTCTTTCATTTTTATATTAATACTACTATTACTAACCATGGATTAACCAGAATAGTGATAACCTTAACCCCTTGAGAAATAGTGAGACATTTAACATCAAGCATTCTGCTGAAAAACATATAGATTATACATTAACCAACATCATGAGTTACTGAAGCTTCTTCTGTTCTGCAATCATAAGAAGCTGGAAGTTTTCCCTTTGTACTGCACTACACTTCTGTGTACAAACATGTATCCCTAAATTACTTTAAACACACACTATCAAACCATTCTTACTGCTTTAATACAGTTTAGCAGAGTTTACAGTTTAGCTGACTGGAAAGGCTTGTAAATACTGTCAGGAATCTTTTATCAGTTCAATAAAGTATGATAGGACTATATAAAGGGGTTTTTTATGCCACATAAACTACAAGACTCACCTCCCGTTCCAACATCAGCCCTTCTGCTCTCAAATTCTTCTCAAATGTGCTTCTTTTTTCTACCTGTGGACTTGATTTCTTGTAGACCAAGATGTAGTCAATGCGCTTTTTGCCATCTTTGAAGAAGAGTCCTGATGATGCCATGGCATCACCCTAGTGAAGATAAAATAAAAATACTCTAAATATGGCATCTATAAAGATGAAGAGCCCCATCATAAACTGTATATAACACAGCACTTCCTAAACCATAGAAATGTCCACATATCTGAAGGATGAATATGTAACAAAGTCAGAAAAACAAAAAAAACCAAAAAAAAATCTATATGCATCAGTTGCTCAGGATTTTAAATTAATTAGAACAAAGCAAAATAAAATAGCTTCACAAAACCCTATTCCAGTTATTTCAGCTGTGCAAAAACATTCAAATTCTTCCATGGTGTGTATTGACACGAATTTCTGTTAATCCCTACTTTCAAGTGGGAATTAAAAAGAAAAAATAAAGGCAAGTCAATTAGAAAAATTTTCTCAGCTTTGTATGTGTGCAAATTTTATAGAACAAACATACTTGTATTTTCTCCAAGACATAAATCATGTTTAAATCTTGATGAGTTCCTTCCCACTCTGTCTGCAAACACAATGAATTATCTGACCTTGATATAGAAAACCCTGCTTTACATGCTGCTGCTAATGCAAGCTGGTTTTGCATTCTGTGCTTTGCATGATTCCAAAGAGAGACTAAACCAACTGGTGACAGACTACAGAACCACAGAATCATTAGGTTAGATGGACCTCCAAGATCACTGAGCCCAACCAAACACCACCTTGACAACTAAACCACAGCACTAAGTGCCACATCCAGCTGTGTCTTGAACATTTCCACAGATGGTGACTCTACCACCTCCCAGAGCAGCCTGTTCCAATGCTTAGCCACCCCTTCAGTGAAAAAATCCTTCCTGATGTCCAATCTGAGCATCTCCTGGTGCAATTTGAGGCCATTCCCTCTTGTCCTGTTGATTGGTAGAAGAGGCTGACCCCCATCTTGCTGTAATCTCATTTCAAATAGCTCTAGGGAGAAGTAAGGACTCCTCTGAGGCTCCTCTGACTAAACAACTCCAGCACCCCCAGCCACTCCTCATAAGACCTAATCTCTCTAGACCCCTCACCAGCTCTATTGCTACACAATCCAGCACCTCAAGGTCTCTGTTGAAATAAGGGGCCTAAACTGGACACAATACCCAATGTGTGCCCCCACCAGTGCAGGGTACAGAGGGGCAACCACAGTCCTGCTGTATTTCTGATCCAGGCCAGAATGCCATTGGCCTTCTTGACCACCTGGGCACACTACTGGCTCATGTTCAGCCAGCTGTTGACCAGCACCATGGAGACACTGAAATCTGAAAAGGTAAACTGAGACACTATCATCTTCTTCCAGAAAATGCAGCACTCATTTAAACACAAACTGTCCAGGAGAATGTTAGTTTCAAGTAGTATACATTACACCCATATATATGGGACCAAACGTTTATGAATGCTGCACCTTCTAAACAACAGGATGCTGGTTTTAGAAATTAATCCTATTTGGACTATTTACATATTAAATTCAGAATACTCAGAGTTATATCCAACAGGTACACTCTCTATTCTTAAACATAACCATGTATCAGTGCATGATATCAGATATAAATACTGGATACCAGCTCACTTGTTTCTGCGTGAAACGTTTTTCTTACGCCCACATCTCTCACTGCCAGCTTTCTACACATTTAGTGTTTCTGAAAACTCCTCAGTCTGCAAAACCTAAAGCATTCTAACAAGATTCTTCCTCTTGCTGTTTTTTTAACTCCCAAAATAAAAAACAAGGAACAGTCTGTCTCAGACCATCTACTATTACCAAGGAGTGCATTATCTTACACCTGGGAACATTATTTTAGCACATTAAACTTCAATTTAGAGTCAGAGACCTTTAGGATCACTGAGTCCAACCATCAACCCAGCACTGCCAAACCCACCACTAAACCATGTCCCCAAGGGTCACATTACACATCTTTAAAATACCTCCAGGGATGGTGATTCCACCACTTCCCTGTGCAGCCTGTTCCAATGCTTGACCACTCCTTTATAGAGAAAAAATTTTCCTAATATCCAATCTAAAGATACCCTGGTTTAACTTGAGGATGTTTTACCTTGTCCTGTCACTTGCTGCTTGGAAGAGGCTGTCCCCACGTGGCTACAACCTGCTTTCAGGTAGTACCATGAGCAGTCACAATTCCCTTGAGCTTCCTTTTCCCCAAACTAATCAACTCCAGCTTCCTTAGCTTCCCCATATAAGACTTGTGCCCTGAATCCCTCTTAGATTCAGCATCTCAATATCTTTCTTCATATTCAGATAAATAATATCTGAAATCCAAGAGTGTGAACCGAGATTGTTAGTGCATTGAATATAGGGTCCTTCTAAGAATTCTGAATGGAAATGGTAGTAAAAACATTACTTTGTATATTTTTTTTAATAATGTTAAAGATTTAATGATCTAAATCTGTAAGATGCAGAGGTTTGGAGGTGAGGTAGTAGACTGAAGGTTCAAAAGTGCAAGTTTGAATACGAAAGTTTTTAAAACCCAAACTTTTTCAGGTTCAAGACATGAGTAATGAATCTGCCCTTCAATAATGAAGGATTCCTGCACAAATGCTTTACAAAACCAGACCAGGGCTGCTTTTATGGTTCATGAAGCAGGTAAAATCAGATACAAAAAACCTGACCAAAACTGTCCCAAAAGGGAGATCTGGAACTTCTCTTACACATTTTCTGCTCATGCAATTTCTGTACAGACATGCTGCAAATTACATCTATCTTTCTGTAATACACTTTACTGCCATTCTTTGTATTATTATTTCTAGCTTTTCTTTCCTCATTTCTGAAACACCTGATTTTCGTCAGTCTTAGAAAAACATGTTTTATTTCTCAGACTAATGACAGTATCCAAATAGGACCTCAGATTCATCAACACCAAACAGAATTATTTGGGGTCGATGTTAAAGAAATAATGAGCAGTGATGACAGCAGAAAGAAATCTTCTATCTGTTTATCCAAGATCACTTTCAGAGAACAATCCCCACAGGTTGAGAAGTGCAATGGTGAAGCCACTTAGCACATTCATGCAGTGAGCCTGGCCTGTGCTGCACTGATTTCATGACTGATTCACTTTAATGCTACTGGCACCATTAGTTTCATTTTTGTGCAATTCACATGCAATGCTGACCACCTATATTAGCAGTAATATGGTAATTACCTAAGTAATTAAGTGCAGTAAAAGAATTTATATGGTGATTTAGTTGGGTTTTTTTCATTTGATCTGAAGGAGCTCCATAACATGTAAGGAGCAGTGATTTCAATTAAACATATAAGTCAGGGTACACCATCTATACCCAGCACAGTGAATCAGCTGTTTGTACAGTGGGAATTCAAGCACAGATCATTTATTATTTATCTGCTGGTTTGGACCAATACATCTCTGATTCATTCTTTCACCTTTTTTAACACATAAAACGATCAGAAAATGAGAAAAGCATGAGAAATATTATGTGCAAAGACCTTACTCTCCTCTCTTCTGTTTAAGATTTCCTGTTTCACCTGAAAAATGTGTATAAAAGGACTAATCAACATTCTCTAATCATCTTCATCCTCTCCACCATCTTACTCCTCCAGATTTCCCAAAATGGTATCCACGTGTTAAGTTTTCTTACATTTACACACCTATGAAAACTCATTTAAGTTTGGTTTGAAAAACTCTTTTTAGAGTGTTGCAATGTAGTTCAGATTGTAAACTCAACAATTTCACCTTGTTCTTTCAGTCTTTAAATAGCAGAACTTTAGCTGAGGCTGTGAAGTGCCACTTGACTCAACGTTACACTTGCTCATTATGCAGAATCATGATACACTGGTTTGCATCAGAGTAAACAATTACCTTTGAGGCTTTGATGCTATAAATCTGCTGCAGTTCCTTGTTTTTAGGATGTGTCAACATTTTTGGCTGCTTCATAGCTTGTGATTAGCATAACAAATCACATGACACTGCTTTGAAGTCATGAAGTGTAAATTTTAAAATACTACCACTATAATTCAATGGAAGTTTACACCAGGCAAAACACATTAATCAATTTATCCTAGAAAAAGGAGTCTTGGCTCAAGAAAAAAAAAAAAAAAGGTAGAAATACAATTCAAATATTTATCAAAGCTATAAAATAAAGAGTTTACGTTTCCATTCAAACGTATAAAAATAACTTCATTGGATTTAGCCAACATGAAGGGATTTTTCAACAAACTATTTTCCAAATTCTAATTATCAATCCCCTTTTTACAAAGTGGGAACATCTGGTTTACTGCACCTTTCTCTCCCCCATTAATTTAAGGGGCACACTTCACAATAATAGTAACTATTTCAACTTAATTTACTCCTCACTATCGTTCTGATCTGTAAATTAAACATTTCTCTTTTTTTCACCTCATACATAGAAACGAATATTTGTAAAGAGTGAGTTGGAACCACTCTCAACAAAAGGAGCAAATTTTAAATCCATATAAGAGTAAACTACATGGTATTCATTGCATCCTAATATAGTCGTATGTTTTCTTTGTTTTCCACCTTATACTGATAAAAACTTTACAATAGTGAATAATATTCAGTACCTAGGTAAATTCAGAGGTCAATGGGAACATAGGTACAACATATATACTGTAACCATTTATTTCACCTTCATTCCACCATTGACAACTCTCACCAAAACTAACATACCAGCAAGGCTTGAAGGGTGACAAAATCTCTATAGGTGTTTACATATTAACAGATTTTAAGAAAATTCCCATTTGCTTCTCCAAATATTTGCAGCTTGAGCTGTGCAACAGGTAAATGTCAAGTACATTCAAACCACAATGAAAGGATCTCTCTAATTTGTTTATATATCAAAGGTACAGCAAGAAACCTGCCTAGGAGAGAACACGTAGTAGGAAATGGCATATTTCCCTCTACCACCTGCCCAGTGTTCAGCCAATGTCAGCTCAGGTTTCTGTGTATTTAGCAACTTTCCATAACATTGTCCAGCAGCCCCCAAATCCATATAATCTTTTAAAACCCAGAAGACCTCTGATAAGGATTTTCACAGCTCATTTCTGGGAGAACCAACTGCTCTCCTTCATTTTGAATTCAGGACAAATTGGCTTCATTTGATGCTTCATGGCTGTAATTCTACAAAGAAATATGTATAGTTTCTAAAGCTATGTAGAAACTTATCATTACTTTAATATAATTAATGGAACTATTTTACTCTAACATCCCCTTAAATTTACTGTACCCCTAATGTATATTATATAAATAAAAAAAAAAAAAATCACTATCTTTAAAGCAATCACTACTCTTCTTTGCCCAAACATGTGCAGTTCTTCTCTTACAACAGACTTTCTTACTAAACTTCAAAATTAGCTAGTCTGACATTATTATTAACACAAAATATCAATGTAGATGGATCTTATCATGTAAAAATATATCAACATGCTACTATGCATATGCTATTTATTGTAATAGAATGCTATCAGATTTTACTATATTAATAATATAAAATATGGACTATTTGTAGACTGAAGTCAGATTTAATATTCAACCACACTTAACAGCATCCAAGCCAAAGCAAAAAGATGAACTCCTATAATATTCACCTTCCCAATACAAAGAGACCCTTTATATACATTTCCACTTTGTCCTTTTAAGCTTGCAATGTTAATCCCTCCTTTTCTGATCACTGACAAATTTTTAAAAACAGCCATGAGCACTTTGTGTAGCACTAATTATCCTAGGGGATGAGTTAAATAGCCATTTGAGGAACCTTAAATTTTGCTGGCATTGCTTTGTACAGTGAAAACTACAGACAACTGAGATTCCAACCTGGGATTCTTTACTTCAACCTATTTGATTGATCAACTTGATGTCTGCTTAAATGCATGTCATTATTGACCGTGGCTGAAATAGTGGCAAGAGTATTTTTATTCAGGGAAAGAAATAAAAGTACTTCAGTATGAATTTGGCCTAGGAAATACTGTATTACTAGATCATACATCTGTTTATTTTAATAAATGATATTATTCTAACTCACTGTCAACATCCAGTAAACCAAGTCTGACATGAAAGAAATGGTATAGCTTGTTTGTCTCACATATAAAAATTTTATTATCATTATTTTACATATAAATGCTAAATGAAAAGCTGGGAACAAGACTTTTAATCACTATATTCTATTATTTCTAATGGTGATTATTTCTATAATCACTATATTCTATTAACAGTTTCCTGAAATTTTCCAGAGATGGCAATGAAAATGAGCATTATTTCTACCTATTTGATATAAATGTACACATAAACACAGAGGCTGACAAGTATATTTTAACAACATCCCTTGGTAGTTTGCTGCAGATGTACTTTGTCAGTTCCTTTAGAGTGTAGGTAAAAAACAGTTTCATCTACTAGCCTCGGATTCAGTAGCTATAAATAAATCATCAATAAAAGCACATGAACACCAGTCTGGCAGGAAGCAAAGAGCCCATGGGTTTCAGCCCCAAGCAGGCTATTCTGGCTGAACACACCCAGAACAGGGAGAAACAACTTTTTTACACAGGGGTGTAGCTCAGGCAGTGAAGAGTCTGTTTCAGCTTCTGACTTCAAGGAATGTTGTTCACTTAGCAAAAAGATTATAACCAAGTTTCACATTTATATGAACATACAGAAAACAACAACTGTCAGTCATAACCAGGAACAGGAGCATTGACTGAAATAAGTGACAACTGATACAGTAGACAAGAATTAAGCTAGCACAGCAAAATATGTTTATTTTGTCTCTACAGTACAGAGAATGAGGTTCAGCTATCCTCTGTGTGGGTGGTGTCATTTGGATTACATTTGTAAAATCATATAAAGGAAAATAAATACACTAACAGACTGGTGTTAGGATCTAAAAGATAGATAGGTACACCAGCTGAACCTCAGAAATCTTCTTTTACAATTGCACCCTAAATTTGCTCAATTTGTCTCTCCAAAGTTTTTTGTCATGGTGATGACGTATGGGACAGAATTAATTTCCTTCCTAAGACAGCTCATCAACCTGATGCTAAATGTGCTAGAGAAAAATAATTTTACTAAACCCTTACCAATAATGAAGCAACATGCTAAAGAGAGAGTTACTCAAATGTCTTGGTTTTTTTCTCCAAGGGAACTGAGCAGGAAGGGAAGAATCCAACAGCAGAAAAAGTGCCACAACCACTGGAAATGCAAGTACTGAATCCCAGCACTGAGTCTCAACCCCACCACTCCATAATAGCACCACCTCACCAGTAGCATTTTTTAGAGAAAAATACACAGGGAAAAGTTGTAGAACCAGAAAACAGTGGAAGAAGAATCAAAAAAAGAAGGCAGACTTTGAAATGCATTTGCTTCCTCATGGAAACTCTGACATACTGCTGGCATTTAGAACGTTTGCAAATACCACCATAAAATGATGTTTATATGTTGGCACAGTGTCTTAGAACCCAAAAAGGATGGTATGGATTGACATACATATATACACACACATGTATATGTAAACTCTCAAACACACAGATATGTATACATGCATATAACACTATCACTGTGTACACTTGCAAGGAAAATCAGCTTGGAACAGTGGAGTGAGAAGTGGAAAAAAGACACTTAAAATGCAAAACCACTGGTTACCAGAGGTGTGTCAAGGAAAAGCTGTTTCCTGTACCTCTTCATGTCTTGCCTTTTAAGAGATCTTTCAGAGACAATAATGGATTAATTCAGCGCTATTAAATCATGCATAAGCAGAAGTAGCCATGGAAACAGTTTGAAGAAGCAGGGCTGGAATTCTGACAGAGGTAAAGTCTGATCTGTTAACTTCTTCAGCATGGCAACTCCCTGAAACTGAAAAATCTACACAAACACCTTTCCTGTTCTATCTCTGAGTAGAGGCTCTCTCTAATAAAGGAAAACTTTCATCCAATAAAATTCATTGTTCTTCATAAGATGCTATTAGGTAGAAAGATGACTGGTTGATTCATGAAAACCAGCTCATTTATTTAGATTACTAATTCTCCCTAATCCAGTTATCATGAACCAGGCATTACCATCTTCAGTAATATTCACACCAAAGGATGCCACATTTCAATGGTTAGTGTCCACATTCAGTGCTTAGGACTCAACTCATACCTTAAGTGTTTTCTGGAAATAAATACATCTCTGATGCTAACTACAGTGGGTTTATTCCCATGAACAAAAGTGGGATAGCTAAACAATACTTGATTTGTTTCTGGATGTTTAAAAATCAAAGCTGAAACCTCAATGAGTTTATAGACTTATTAAGTTATATGGAATTAGCTATGGAGTATTTTTGAATAGTACTAGACCCATTTTTCACATTTTAAAAACATCCTCTGATTAAGAATAATCTCAGGTGTGCTTTATGTGAAATTTTCTAAGCACACATCTAAGTTAGAGCTCATATTTTTGTGTTTGTAGGAATGGATAAACCAGAAAAAGATTTTTTAGAATCATCCTCTCAATTACTTAATTTCAAAAATAGATGGGATGATTTTAAGTCCATATTGGTTTAGCATTCTTCTTGTGCAAATAACCTAGGAAAGAAAATTGGGGACATATTTGCATATGCAAAGACATCCAAACTCTCTTGGGCACCACAGACAACATGTCAAGCTGCCATAATTACCCATGCTATCGGATTTCTGCACGACTGTGTGCTGTACACTGCTGTGCAGAACATTGTTTTTTTTTCTGAATGGAGAGCAAGACTTCCAGAAGTATCTGACCTTCCTAAGTAAACTGCAGTTTAACTTTTCAGGAGCAAATGAAAGGGTTGGCAATTATTTTAGCTTTTTCACAGAGGACATCCTTTTCCATTTATATTCTATTCAGACTTACAGAGTAAGCATGAAAAATGCATTTGTATATATTATGAAAAACACATTTGACTTCAGGAAAGGAGTGGGTTAGGTGATATGCAAAATTTTGAAAGGAAGTCAGTTCAATATTACTGTATAAGGGAGCAGAAATAGAGGATGTTTGGAGACAGAAAGAAGCTTTCTAATATTCAACCTCTTCTGTTTGCTCTTGAAGTCTAATAAGGAGGTCTTAAGAAGCATACAAACATGACCACTGAAAATTTTTCTTACATATTTATCTCTAAAATTTTTTATCTTTATGATAACATTACTTACTACTTACCATGCATTTCCTGAAATATTTTCTGAGATTTTTTTTGCCTTTTTTCTTTTTAAATCTCACAGGAGATGAGAGCAAATCACTAAAAGCATAAACATGAAGTTAACTTTCGTTGCACTTTACCACATCCTTCCATTCTGGGATAATGATTTTATCTCTTATGATTGCTTTTAAGATTTACTTCTGCATATTAGGCTGTGGTTTAGCACTACCAAAAAAAGGCAGTAAATTAGGCTATTGCATAGGCAGCATTTCTTCATAGTTCCTGAATCCACAGTGATAATAATGAGAATTTTGTTCTAAAAATCCTTTCTTTACCTTCCCAGATGGCAAAATGCACTACCTAGATAAAAAACTTATTAGATCAAAGAGAGTAACAGTGATGTAGTGAATGGAAGAAAGTGAAAGTGTAATTTCTCAAATATTCCTATGTTGCTACTATACATCTAATAGCAATAGGTAAAGAAAAGAATTCACTGCTACTGATTTTGCTGCTTCTCTGGACAAATGTTGCCGTCCACTCAAGGGATTAAATCTGTTTAAGCCTGCTTCCTTTCCTAAGGAAACTAGAACCTTTCAGGTATCAATTTTCCTCTCAGGGACCTTCTCATTTTCTACATGTCCCTTTGCAAAGCAGATACTACTCATTTCTGTTCAACAGACACTTGTTGGCCTCATTGTTCTTCATGACTCCCCTTAGCAGAATCACATACATGAAGTTGTATTTTCCATGCAATCTCAAGAGCAGCTGGTGATGAAAAGCTGGCTGAGATGGGTAACAGTAACAGCTTTTTCAGGGATTTGAGCAACTCACAATTTTTCAATATGAAATCTGTGGATTCTGAAGTAATACCAACCTACACTATAGGAAATTACCAGCTATAAATCAAAATCATGGAAACAAGAAAAGTAGAGGAATACCTTGGCATCTGATTGCTGTAAGAAAATTATCTGATTTTCCAAAGCTTTAAAACATAGCAATAAGAATCAGATTTATGGAGGTACCATGTATGTAATCTCAAACACTGAACAATTCCTGAAAAAAGAAATTGTATTGGCTTTCATTATGTCTGCAAGACATGGTCATTACTGCTGAAGTATTCAAGCAGCTTTTCAATGAGAAAGATAATGGCACCAAGAAGTAATTGCAAGCAAATTTGTTAGCAATTTTTCCCTGAGTCTCTCAGGTATACAACAACCCTTCCAAAACAAGTCAAAATTTGAAACATTCAAAAGACGAGAAGATGTTTTTATCCTTGTACTCTTGGCCAGTGCAGTGCAGACTTTTTCTCATTCCCATTATCAGGTCAGACTGAGGAGACTTTTTATTGTAAAGATCAGTTTACATTTCAAGTGTGTAAGATTACTTAGCAGCTGTAAAGCTGTACTGCTGTATTCTGTGCTTGCAGCACTCTCAGAGAGAATTAGAATCCTACTTTTGCTAGTTTTATATCCATTTTGGGAAGAAGGTTTCCTTAGATACTTTAAACTAATTGCCACAAAGACTTCTACAATGATCCAAAGGCAAAACAGTAGTGATCCTTCTTAATATAAGACTAATCTAAATTCCCCTTGCCAAAGTAAAGAGGAGAACCCTGCTCGGTTGCTTCAGTTGCTGGCTTTGGCTGGGATAGAGTTCATTTTCTTCACAGTAGCTGTACAGAGCTGTGTTTTGGCTTTCAGGTTGAACACAGCTGGGGTTAAACCAGGACACATCATTCACAAAAACATTCCTTCTAAATGCAGAAGGAAGTTTCCAGAGTAGTTGCTCTGATGAAAGGAATTGTCAAAGCTAAAAGCCAGATGTGGCTTGAGAAGACTGCTTTTAAACTCTGAACCCTTTTGTTTGGTAGGTCAGTACATAAAAAGACTGAGACATAAAAAGCATATTTTTGGTTAAACTTAATACAAATAAAACCTCCTCTTTAAACTTTGAAAGAAAGTTAGCTTACTGGTTGACTATGAACTTCATAACCATCCTGAATGCAGGGCTTGGAAAAAATACAGTTAGTGGTCATTTTTCATTTCAAATGAAAACATAAAAAAAAGTATTTTGCTTTATCACAGTGAAATCCCTGGTACTAGACAGACAGTAGAGCATCTGTTACTAGATTGTTTTGGCAGTAGCCTTACCTGTTATTAAAACTATTTAGTGCTCAGTAACAGTATCTAAATTCTACAGACTCCACATTGGTTTAGGCTACATTTAACATAAAAGGCTTTGTCTACTTAATCAACAAAATCAAAGAAGAACATCCATTATCATTTGTCTTAGTCCAGCTAGTCTTGCAGAAACAGCCAAAAAAATATTTGAATACAAGAAGTTCTCATTGCAATGGTTTAGATTAAAATGTAGCCCAGGAAGGGTGATATACATGAGATATATATAATATACGTCATTCCTAAAGTTTCATTTTCATGTCACAGAAAATGATCACATCTATGATTACAATCACAGATCTGTAAATGCAATTAGCTGTAAGCCTATTTAAAAGTTATTAGATAGCTACCACTATAAAAGCTTTTTCTAAAAGCATCCTATGAAATGAAGCCTCAGAGGTCACATCTACCTCTGTTCCAGAATACTCTAGTAATGATGGTGAGTGTGATGAGCATTAGAACAGATTTATGACTCGTGAAGTATGCATTCAATGCTAAAATCACAAAGCACCACAGGTAAAATCCATGAGAGAATTCTACAATGGTCTCCTGAAGAGCAGGAATGTACAGCACAGAAGCTTACAGTAATTCAACCACTTCTAGATTTGTAATACAGGATTACTAATGCCTGCTGGAATACACCAAAAATCACAGAATTGCTGGTAAAAAACCCTATGCTGCAGAACACACTATTTCCAGCGAGTGAAGAAGAAAATTATTCAGAACCTCTTAAGGTTTGGTCATTTTTCATACGTTTGCAAGCAATTATGCTTAATGGAAAGGAGAATTAAGAGGTCTCTTAGTTGAAAGTAAGACTGAAAAAAAAAGACATGTTTTGACCAGAAAATCCATCATCATTCTTTGACATTATGTGGATGAACTTGGACATTAAGTAGATGAACTGCTGGAGAAAATGCATGGTGATGAATAGTATGATTAAGTAAGGACTAAGCAAGACAACATGCCAGTTTTACATGGTGAGATGAGATGGCTATCCAGTGCTTCAGCTGAGCTTCCTGACAATATTCCTCCACTCCCCTATACAGAAGTGAATTTTATCTTTCATTCAATGTGTCTAGACACCATTTTGAAACTGCATAGAAGAAGAATTGTATACTCTATGTAGATTGCTCTCAACTGACCATTTGCTACATGAATGTACTTCTAAACTTTCACAATTTCTTGAGGCCTTCCAGACAACATGAATTCCACTCCATGCTTGGAATCCTATATCCTACATTCTGTGCAATATAGATTTATTGAAAGAAGGCTACTCCCTCTTAGATAAGTCAGTAAAAAAATCAGAAACATTGATTTTATATAACTTAGCTTGATTTTGGTACAGACAATTCCATTCACTGGTTCTGTTGGTCAAACTATAATATTGTTATCAACATCCTCCAAAATCATCAGAATAAATAAAACCCTCTAACATTATTGTCTTCTTAGTGTTAGCAAGTAAGGCATTACTTTGTTTTTGGTCAGGAGGTGTTTGTGTGGCCAACAAAATTCCAGCCTCCAAACAGACACTGATACAAAACTTTTTTTACCTATTTATGCATTTTTAGCAAACAAATAAATTTATGTTCATTAGTTCTAAATTACACAATTCAATTTCATTAAGTAGTATTCAGTCCTCTACTGGTTATTGATTTCTCTCTGCACATCCTACTTAGTCAGTATTTTTAATCTTTTTAGTATCTTTTTCCTCCAGTAGGGACTTTACAGCACACATACTTAGTCTCTTCTTTATTTTCTGGTTTCTGCAAAATGTCATTGTGATCCCTAAATTCTGCACTCCTTATATCCAATTTCAACAATACTTCTCTCTTACTCCCAGGCTTTCTTTCACTGAAGCATGTCAAGTTTAGTTTAATAAAACTTAAAGGTTTCAGTAATTTTACCAAGTTGTGTTCCTACAATAGCAGCTTATAAGAACTTTGCTAAATGCTAACTAAAAGTTATTTAAGACTTACCACACTGCTTATGATTAATTAAAACAATTAAAGTTAATTAAAACCATTAACTAAAGCTATATTTAAAAGTTTCATCATTTCCACATATTTGGGAGCCACCTAAATTTCTTACCATGAGATGCCCATTTATTTAGCTTCCAACTTACGTAGTCCTTTAAAAATTGCATTTTAAAAAGATTTATGCACATTCTGACAGTGGATACAATTTAATAAAGTTTACCTTTAAAGACGATTTAGTTCGAGGTGCTGTTTTCTGCCTGGTGAGCTTATTTTGAATAAGCAATGACTGATCTGTACGAGCATCATAATTCCCATGTTCTGAATCATCTGTATATGTATCTTTGTCCTTTCCTACAGCTGAAGGAAAACCAGAAGAAAACAATGGGCTCATTTTAGATTATAATGCATAGAAATGAACAGCATTACTACAGCCACAGTTGAATATTCATTTTATGTGTACACCTTTTAATAACCTATTTCCTTTCCTGTAAAAGCTTTATACTTGAAATGTTATGTTTATCTTGAACTGGAATTGACTGCTATTTTTAGTAGAAGGCCTATAGAAATGGGTTTTTATCAGCATTCAAATAAAAAAGTCCATAACCTCCTTTACAGTAGTTTAAAAAAACCACACAAAGTGATATGAATATTCAAATGCTTGACTCACAATTCCTGAGATCAAAATGTTTCACCAAACAGGCAGGCACACCCTGGAGACCAGGGTAACATCTCATGTTTAATTTAAACAAGCAATTGAAATGCCTGATTCCCCTGCACACATGCAGATATAGCATTTGAAAATTTGCACATCAAGATATTGCAATAAGCACTTCAGAACACATTTTAAGAGGTGGTAGAAGGTAGAAGAACATCATGAAGAAAATGTTCTCCTTGTCACTGGATTTAGTTTTAATTGCTCAGCTAGAGTTTTTATGAAAACTTAGCTGAGTACCCCAAGAGAGCTGCAGGAAACTGAGGAGTTTCCTCAGAGCTTACCCATACTGTCCATTAAAGAATCAGGACAATAACTGCCCTAAACACCCAGCAGGAGTAAAATGAAGGCAATTTCTGTACAGCGTTGGACCGTAGAGTTTTAATGAATGTTGAAAAACAGCTAGTCTTGAAAAAATACGTTGAAGATTAAAGAGATGGAATAATTATTGCCACACAGTATTATCTTGGACAAACCGGAAAAAGAAACATATTCAGACAAAAAAATTTACCCACAAATCCTGAGTCAAGTTCCCATCTCAGCTTTCATATCAACATGTGAAAAGTCAGGTGGACTAGGAACAGCATTTAGCCCAGTAATTGAAAACCCTAAATAGAAGCCAAGAAACAAGTTGTGGTTGCTATGGGAACCACAATCTTGAATTTCATGGATTTTCAATCCACAAAAGTTCATCTGCAACATTTAAGTATTTTTCATAAAGTTGTTCAGTTGAATTATCCACCCTAAATACTACAGAAATTAAAAAAGAAAAAAACCACAGTTACCTCATGTACCCTAAACATTTCACATTTTGCATGGAATATTATAAACTAGAACATTTACTGAGCACAATTGTTTCCTCAATTTGGTTACTACATAACAATTATACAAAACTTCCCCTTGATAATTTCTAATATTGATATTAAACATGGTAAATCT
This sequence comes from Lichenostomus cassidix, assembly GCF_008360975.1. Taxonomy (NCBI): domain Eukaryota; kingdom Metazoa; phylum Chordata; class Aves; order Passeriformes; family Meliphagidae; genus Lichenostomus; species Lichenostomus cassidix. The sequence continues at coordinate 58,388,414 of NC_139486.1, forward strand.
GTGATGGGATTTCTTAACATATAAAATAGCTCATTGTAATTGTGAAAGTGCCTAACTCAGGGATTTTATTTATTTTAAACATTGTTTTAACCTAATGGACAATTTACTCTCTGGTCAACAAAAATGGATGTAGTTAAAAGAAGGCCTCAGATGGTAGGTAGATATACAAAGTAGGAAACAGTAGTTAGCAACTCCACAGATTTGACTCATGCCCAGGTTTGATGAGCTCTTAGTTTTACCGAAGAGCAAGAGCTTGTAATAGGAGCCAGTAAAATGAAGAGATAGACCTATGAAACCTAACTAGGTCATTTCAGCTGAAAGGAACACTGTACTTACATTAAAAAGTCTATTTTTATGAGCAAAGTTTTAGAGGATTAGACACTATGAGTATACCTAATACTAAAAGAAAAAGCTTTTGCAACTTTTTTTTATTAAACAATTCGAAGTTATTAATAAGTTTCCCCTCTGTGCTCAACACACTGTACCTGCTAAACATTTTTATGCTTTCAAGGACACGTACTTGAAATTGCAGCATCTCACTTCTGTAAAGAAATTATTAACTTTCACCTAGAGATGCCTGCAATCTTGCCTGAAATGTAGTCAAAATTTGTTTGAGCAAAACAAAAATCCAAACCAGCCCTTAAAATTAAAGAGATGTATAATTAAAAAGAAACCTTATATAAAACTTAAAGATACTTGTTATTGTATCTTTCAGCAGTTGATTACTTATTTTATGCATGTAAAGCACTCTCCCACTATCTAATTATATTAATACAGTAAGAAGGGGAAGAATATTTAGCATTTAGACATTACACTTGAATAAGCATTTTTTACATATATCTGAAAAAAAGACTGGGACACATAGTATACAATCTGCTTTTCAAAGAATATTCAAAAGTGTGCATTGCTCTTACCATTCATGGAGTTTTGGACACTAATGTCAACAAAACACCAACATGTAGTTTGTAGATACTTTGAACAAACTAGTAGTCCCATTTACCTCTTTTGCAGCATAAATTAAAAGAAAATCATTAATATAAATAATTATACTCAACAAAAATGTTCAATGGATTGCATACTGTTTCCATACCAGAATCGGTTAGAAAGAGCAACTATAATGTGTGTGTGTTTTGGGAGGCTCATTGCATTTCCTAGGTTGAACTTTTTGCAAATTTCTTTTGATTATTTTTAATGTTTCTAAAGAGCAAAGAATAAAATATGTTGATTTTTAAAAAAGAATTCAAGAGAAAATAACTAACTAGTAGCAACTAACCTTTGCTACTAATAGCATTGGCTGTTCTTCTATTTTTTATGACCAGGTGCCTTTTCTGTTAGAAGGTATCCACTACTTTTATTTAAAAAGCAAGTGTCTTTCATGTATTTTCCCACCCACTAAACCAAACCACCTTTCCTTAAAGATAACTTGCATACTAAATGCACAGTGATTTTACTCAAGACCTTCTTCAGTAACTGCAATTTCTAAGCCTCTATGACATTTTTATATGATGTTTGTCTATAAAGTAACACTATTTTCTGCCCTCCTTCCCTCCATGATCTCTCTTATGTTGTTATGTATTTTATCTTCCATGTGGGATTGCCACAATGCAAACCAAGATATCATCCCTCAATCTCATGTCTCAAGTTGTATTGCTCAAGGATGTTTCTACCGTAACTTACCCCAAAAGCAATGATATAAACTAACAGCCTTTCTATTCGATTTGCAGCATAAGTATCCATCTTTAAATTCAAATACAGATCTTTACTTGGCTGCAGCTCCACAAAACATCATAAGAAAGGCCTGACTGCATGAAGTTCTCTCCCTCAGCACTGTGGGAAAGCTACTGTTTACTGCACTTTTATTTTCCCTCATGTCTTCCCTGGCCTATGACAACCCAGTTGGTTGTTACTGTCGAGATCAGCTGCCAGTCGTCTCTATTCTTGTCCTTCTTGGATAAACTCTAATGCCAACCATCACAATTAGTCTCCTTCACTAATTTGGAAGACATTGGGTAAGCAAGAAGCCATAGGCGTTACAGAAGGAGAGTGCCAGTGTGGGATGTAACCCAACTGTGGATTCTACTCCCTTATACATCATTTCTGACAAACTGTTAATGATGTGCCATTCACAGAGGATGCCCAGTGCACACCAACCCCTCAGGCTACAAGCTGGGTGCCAATTAAGGCAAAAAAGAGGTAACCAGGCAAGGCAGGGCAGTGCTGCTTTTTCTTCACACCAATGCCTCAGCCCTGGTAACTCCCTCAAAGGAAGCAGTGGCACAATCCAGCAGCTGCAATGACCATCAAGGACTCAAAAAGAATATCTTGTAGGATTACACCATTCCATTGAGAAACTCAAGCCCTGAGGGAGGTACTGAGCATTCCTGCCTGGTCCTAAGCATATGTAACTGGGGACTCAGAGCACCACTACCCCACAGATTCAGCGGAGGACAAGAACTTCCACAGGACCACCATTTCAGACAAGACTGCAACCATCACTTCAACGGGACTTCAATCACCACCCTGACCCACAGGGTGCCATGTTGTACTCTGACTTTGTGGGTTTGAGCCAGTTTTTCTGTATCCTTGCATTTATAGTGATCTTTCTATTGAATTTGTAACTCTGACCTGAAATCCCTCTCAAGGCAATTATGTGGAGTTCATTTCTCCTGCTGGTTTACTTTCATACCAGCACAAGGAAGGAAAAAAAACCACCCAGTTAATACTGCTCTAGAAGCTCAGGCTTGTAATACCAATTGACAGAAAGGTAAGTGCTGAACAGACCTCAGCAGTTACTGACCTGCCCAAAGCTCAGAGGGGCTGTGGACTCCCCATTCCTGAAGATGTTCAAGGCCAGGTTGGATGGGGCTCTTAGCAACCTAGTCCAGTGGAAGGTGTCCCTGCCCATGGCAGGGGAGCTGAAACTAGATCATGATTGAGGTCCCTCCCAACCCTAACCATTGTATGATTCTATGTTCTTTGCTGCTGTTACTAAATGCCATCCCAATTGTGTTTTGCTGGGCACAGCTGAAAGACATGAGCTAGGAGTGTCCCATTTGTATATACCAGTGCACTTGCAAGCCCTTGCAATTTTTTTATTAAACATGTTTAGTTGGATTTTATTAATTTTCCTCCTTACAGAGCTAAAAAAAGTTGATTTGGTTCAAACTGTGGAGGTCTAAGCATAAAATACTACTCTATCAAAACGTCCAGTGATCAGTGTTTATATGTTGAAATATGTCAGCCGAGCAGATGTGCTGTATTTAGCTTTTAGTCAATCTACACTGCAGTTATGAATTCAGTAAGGTAAGAAACCTTTACCCAATGTAAAAATATCCTAAAATCAGAAAGGAATGTAGTAATAGTTTACAAAGCATTTTTCCATTTCTCCTGTACAGCGGGACCAAAAAATAAAAAGTATTAAAAAAAAAAATCTGACCAGTTGGGAAGATTCCTGGCTAAAAATGTCCCTACATTAATGATCAAATAAATGGAAGATCTTGAAATCATGTAAAATCTCAAGAAATATAAAGAAGAAAGGAAAAGGGAAAGGGAGAGGGGAAAGCATAACTGGTGGAAAAAAGAAAGAAAATTTACAGTGGGGCCCTGCAAATGGAGGATAGAACTCATGTATGTTCATGCCCATCTCCTCAAACCAACAAGGACATCAAAAGCACATTTGCCTTCATTCTTAAGCACTCTCATATCTTAGTTTTGAGCACCTTGCAGAATGTTTTTTTCCATGTCTGCTATGATGGGTTGACCCTAGCTGGATGCCAGGTACCCCACAAAGACACTCTGTCACTCCACACCTCAGCAGAACTGGGAAGGGAAAAATATACCGAAAGGCTCCTGAGTAGAAGTAAGGACAGGCAGAGATCACTCACCAGCTACTGTCATGGTCAAAAGACATACCTTAAAGAGAATAAATTAAATTTATTACCAGTAAATTCAGAGGAGAATAACAACACAGGTCCTGCCATAAGCCTACTCTAGGAAAATTAATATGCTATTATGACTGAGTCAGAAAAATTTCTGTATTAAAAACGGTTTAGCTTTCACCAATCCTGCAAAAGTAAGACAGAAAAAAAAAAAAAAAGGCTGAATGGCAAATAAGGAGAAGGATACTCAATCAGAGAAAAGGGTGACAGCTTCTAATTCTACAGGCAGAGCCCAAATAATATTTTTAAAAAGTCAGTGGGAATTTCAGTATTCAATTCAGTGAAGTCAAGGACTTCACTTTAATTAAGTACAAACTTAAAGTGGATATACCCATATAATTGCTAGAACAACAGAACACACAAATGAGTAATGTCACCTTGGATCCACACTGAAGTATAAAGTGATTTGAAAAAGATTCAAGCATTAATTAAGCAAATAACAGATCCCTTCATCCTGGCAGCTGCTTTGGTTTGCTATCTTGTTATATAGAGGCAGGATTAATAACTTCAGTCTTCATCCATCACAAAAACCTATCAACACTTCTGACATATAATTTGGCAACACTTAATGCATGACAATAGGTCACTTATGGGATAAAACCTTGGTGACAATTTGATTTCTGGAAATTCTTTACATAAAAATGCAGAACTATTTAGTTTAGAAACAGACATCTAAGTCCACCTTTTTAAATCTTCCTTTTTGGGTCTTCTTAACAGCTTGGCTATCTTTCTTAACTGCATGGCTATCTTTGTTACTATCACACTTTTCTGAAGGGCCAAGAGTGCATTTTAATTTTATGACATGGGATAAAAAGCACTTGTCCTGATTTCTCTGTAACATGCATTCCACCAATATATTTTATATATACACCACAGTGTATGGTAGCAAAGTTATTCAATTGAAATGTAGAATAGTTATGGAAAGAAAAATGAATACAAATATTATTCTTCAATAATTTCTCTTTCAAAAACTTTGATATGACGACTCTTTAGTCAATCCTTTGAGCCTTTACATATCTAAGGATAGGCTTTGCAAAGCTTTAGTAAGAAAGAGATTATTGGTCAAGAAAATAATCCCCTTTTGTCCTGATTTTAGTACTTGAAAAAGCAAATAACCTGGAGAAGGACATCACTAGACACCTAGATAAATGCCATTGTGATGGATTTAGGTCTTATTTTGCTGTGCACCTGGAATACTGTATTACACACAACACAGAAAGGTTTTCAGCTACCTGTGTATATATATTTAGATATGAAAAACTATCCTAACAGGCAAACAGACTTTTCTTAATGTACAATTTCTTGTGAACTTTCAGTCAGTGGTAATCGTTACACAGAACATGTCTCATTTTATAAAAAGGGAGTCAGACATATATTATTGCTCTTGAGAGAATTAAGATGGTGTACAGAACTGGTAGGGACAGATTAAATGCCTAAAACACATCAATATTTTGAACCTCAATACTAAGTCCAGAGACTAATCCTTATTATGCTTCAACAAGCACTGAATAGATTACATAGCTTCTTCATCCATACTGCCAGCTCTCCAGGCATGGAGCAGATCTAATCTGGGAGCTGGACAACTCTTGGTAGAGGACAAACTGTTCTAATGCAGCATTTCAGCCATCTCACTACACAGGCAGAACACACATGACAGCCCTTATTTATGCAGGCACTGACCACAAATTTGTGAAAAAATTATGCTAGAAAGCATAACGGAAACATCACATTTCTCTGGAAGCAGAAACTGAACCTGGTTTTCTTGAATCATATCTTCGGTGATGTTTCAGCTCCTCTTTTCATGTAAACATTGTATGTATTGCACAGGTTATATATATATACACACACATATATAGATATGTGCATTTCAATTTATCATAACATCAAAAAATTGACTTACACTTCGGTAACTGAGCACTGAAAAAAGTTTATCATGCAGTTATTATGATTCCTTGTTTTATTGTTAGTTTTGGTGCAGTTCTCCCTTGGTCACGTCATTGTATTGCAGTATGGCATATAAATACAGGTTTTTTAATAAATAAGCGTTGTAGTAATTGGATTCAGGATACATTCAGAATATAAGGTATCTGTCACAGCAAAAGTGTTAATTATCTAGGAGGTACTTCATGTCCTGATAAGAAAGATGAGTTCTTATGCACAAATCCTCATAACTAATCATGTCAGGGAAAAAAAAACAACCCAAAATTAAAAAATTAATTAGTGATATTTTACTTGCTATTGAGTGTTGCTTGTGTTCTTATCTCAACCTGGTAATCTCCACCTTTTTCATCTCCCACCAGAGGTGGGAGGGAAGTGAGTGAGTCAAGAGGAGGGACATTCCAGCATGTCTGAAACCTCAAAGTTCATGTTCTATGCTACAGAAGTTCAATGCCTATCACTTCGATTGAATTTACTGATTCCTCAAACTAAAACCACTACTTAACACCCAAAACTGACAGAGGAAAAATAACACAAATCCACAATGTCCTTGATCCTGTTTATCTCTGTTAGTAACAAAGTTGTAATACATTATCTTTTTAGTTCATAAATCCATTGACATCATTAACTAAACTTCTCCAACAGATTTATGGCCTCATCTATAGTCAACTGAAATCAAAGAGAACCTTTCCACTAAAGTCCTTTATCTGATGCCTTTTAATCCCCTCCACACAAGACTGTTTGTCTACAGACGATTCAGGAAGAAGAGAAAGCCATTTGGCCTACATTTCTGCAACACTGCCTAATTAAAAATTCACCACATTGACTTAATTCAGCTTTCTTTCATGTTCTCAGGAGAGCAGTTTGAAAATATTCACTAAGATGATGATACCCATTAATCAGCCTATTTTTCAAACTCCATCAAATTGCTGGAGTACCAAGCAAAAGCATTGTTTTAACCTATTTGGTAATCAAAGTTCCTGCAATATTCCTTTTTCAGTTGGTTTTTTTTACTTCCCCTCCCCACCTACATCCATATTCAGGATAAAACTGAAAATTTTAGACTTGGAGACAAATTCTTACCCACGTAAATATGACACTAAAGCATTTTGAAGGTACACAGGCCATTTTGTTACATGCACATTTTAATTGTCCCTTATTTCTCATCACAAATCTAACACATAATGCTGATTTTTATATAAAGCAATTCTTACTACTACTACTACTACTGACCTCCGGAATTTTTTTTTCAAATACTGGTTTCTTTCTTACTTGTAACTGAATAACCTAATCAGTCACATTTCTATAAATACAGGATAACTTCACAGATTTCACATACCTAATATGGGACTGACTCAATTAACATGGGCAAATTCATGAATCAAGTTAGTAAAGGGCCACTATTTCAGTATTTTTTTCTTTCTCTTCAATGAGCATAGCTGTAGTCAGAAGAGAAGAAACATCCACACCGAAGTTTAATACAATTTTAACTTGAAAAGAGCCAATCTATCTTCTCAGTTGCTGAGCCCTCTCATGTTTCAGATTAAAACTAAGTAATTGTGAAAGAAAAACAGTGCATCATTTACCATGAGCAATAATTACTGCTGACATACATAAATATGCAAAAATATCAGGATGTGTATGTGTAAGCAATCTAGTGAAAAATAGAGCAGGATATAAAAAAAAAAGAAAAAAGAAAATTATAACAGTAAAATCTTCTAGTATCCACACTTGCCAACCAATTACACTAGGAAAGTGCAGTAGGTTTAACTGGAAAGTGAGTGAGACACAATTTTCTTATCTAATTTCATGCCAAATTTTTGGTCTGTGCCATGATTTTGGAGTATTTGCTTTTGAAGATGCATCAATTTCACTATTTCCAGTAGCTACTTCCAGAAGAACCTGGGAAGCCTCTGATCTATCATATTTTAGGCATGAAAAAAAGTCAGTGCTAAATCATGTGAGAGGCGAACAGACCTAGCTTTCTGAAAGCAGATCTCTTTCATTTAACATGAAGATATGATTTCTAGTTTGATGCTTCATCAACTGTGAACAAAAATGTCTTTCACAGTAGTCATGCAAGGTGCAGCAATATCTTTGTGTCTGTATGGGTAAAATAGATGGCCAGGAAATTTCAAAACTATTCATTTTGGAACTTGCAAGTTACTACCCACGTGTGTATTTACAGATTCAATTGCCAGTTACAAGGATAGGATTATTCTAAGATTAACTTCTTTCCTACTTACTGACTTCATTACAGTATCAAAATGATAATAATGCAGTAGAAATATGGCTATTTTCTGCATTACTTCTTTTTTTTTATTTCTTTCCCAAATTACAACACTTTTTATATGTAAATATCTAAAGGAAATATATAAAATATCTCAAAAAAAAAACCCCAACAACAGAACTGCAGCCATGACAAGAGTGAACAACATGAATATACAGGAATAATAAGTGAATAATGACAGCTTAAAAGAATTTCAAGTACATGCTTGCAAATGATTGCATTATGAAGGACTTGGGGAAAAGGACATACTGAACGTATAACATTTCTCTGTCTTTAGTACCTATTTGCTTTTAGTCTAAAAGGTGAGACAATATCAGGAAATTTATGACAGCACACATTTCTTGAGTCATACTTAGTCTCCTCTTTCAAAACAAATGGAAGTTCAGGATAAGTATGGCCTTTCCACACTTAAATACTGCAAGTGTAATCAAAGCATCGTGAATTTGTCGTTATTTCAGTTCAGACAACAACTTACCTAAAAATGGATCACCATACTCTGTATTAGACAGCTTAAGCAAGTTGTTTTCCAAAGTCTCCACCACTTTAGCTGGAATAAATGCAACATCTGTATCAGCATTCACATGTATTTTCTAAGTAAAAGACTCTTTACTTAAAAAGAAAACACCAAAAACAACTCTTTAAAGCCATCAGCAAGCCAAATAAACTTTGGACTGAAACTTTGAAGAGCACTTTCTATTCATAGAAAAAAGAGCAAGATCACTTTAATGAAGACTTTCAGTCCATTCCTGAGAGAAGTTTAACTCAATAAAATAACTCACTGGAACAATAATTAGCGCCTAGTACCTATCAACATTAAGGAAAGACTTATCAAAATCTAGTAGCAGAAGTCAGATGAGTTCATTTATCCTATAAAGGTTCACACATAGCTGGCAATAGAAGGGAATAGTTGGCAACAGGTAACACACAGTGATTGGGATTCCAACTAGACTAGTTTATCGGATAAGGCATGTTTATCTGTTAAATTAGAAATCCTAAAATAAAAGTAGTTCCTTATTTCAACTCAAGCTAATTTCAGGTGGGATTTTCTCTCTTCACCCTCATTCTCACCATACCACTCTTTCCTGATTCTATCATTTGTGAATGAATGCATCTCCTCCTACATGTTCATATATAAAGACATTTTTTGCCAAAAGCCTAATATCTATTCTTTCTTTTTCACCTAGGACAGACTACAGAAACCTTCATACTCTTCTCCAGCATAAATGAGCAAGACTTTGTCTTGTTTCCAGTGAGAAGGAAATAACATCATAATTGAGAGAAATAAAAATTAGTTTTAACCTCACAGTTTCAAACAACATAAAGACTCGCTCAAGAACCTGGTAATACAGTACGTGTAGGAGTTTTGTGCAAAAATATTTCTCCACCAAACTGAAGCTATCTAAACAAATCAGTGTTTATCAGTGCTGGAATGAGCTCCTGAAAGAGAAGCAGCTCCTACCTCGTTCTGACACAACATCCACTGTAGCTGTCGATGTCCCTGCGCTTAGAGGCTGGGGCTGCACACGGTTTGGCTGCAGAAATGAAGAATGCTTGCTCAGGCTCTGAGGATGGGTTTGGCTCTGGGCAAGGCATGGCATAGATCTTCTAGAAGGTTTTAATGGGTGCTCTTTCACTGTCTCGCTCTTGCTTGTGTTCATACCTGAAAAAGGCAAAAGAATAACATAATAAGCTCTACCATGTTAGACCATGACAGAGAAAGATGGCTAATTAGGAAAAAACTTAATAAGCAACTCTTCAACTGCACAAAAATGTCATGCTATAAGGCTTGAAGTTACTAAAAAATAACCCAACAAACTAATATACAGATGCTAATGGTATTCTATTCTGTGAAATATTTACATTTTCCTTTCAAAGCTACAAAAATTTCCCCTTTACCATTACAGAAACATATTAATGCTCTTAATCCTATTGCCTATTGGGTAACCTTTGTGAAAAAAACATTACAGAACAACAAACAAACGTGGCAAAAAAGACCCCAAACATTCCAGGGTCAGTTAGAACAAAGCAGCTGTAACAACGATTTGTGCCTTAAGAGATGTTTCTGAGAGACACAGAAATTAAGTAGCTTTCCTAAGTTTATGTGGAAGAAAAACTCATTATTATACACCTCCTGGTTCAATCTAAAGCCATGAAACACACAATCCTTTTAAAAATTAAATCAACACTGAGCAAAATCCAAGTCCACTAGTGTAATTAGACTATTTTACTACACTATTTCTCTGCTTGACAGTACAATTTACTTTACAGCATGTTTTCACAAATCTTAGTTTCTTAGCGATATATTTTACCTCTCTCGGCTGTGCTACAAAGAAATAAGTCATCTGAAGATTTCTCCTTCTTGGAGCGCCACGAACTTCCAAGGAACTCTCCCCATCAAAATCTGTGCCACTCAAAGAAGGACATCACACCCAGCAAGTCTCTTTCTTATCTAAATTCAATACAAGCATTAAATGAAGTTTCCTGTCTGACCATCCAAGAGCTCAATCCACAGTTGTCCTGCAGCTGCACACCAAACTACCTGCACTAAATGTGTTCCTCAGCAACAGAATCTACAAAAAAGGTCCTTTGAATAGCAGGATATCCCCCATATTTAACTATAATAGCCAAGGTTTAAAAGGGCCTTTCCTTTCAAAACTCCAAGCTCACAGACCATGTTTTGTTCTGTGTTTCTCTTATTAAGAGATGCAGGACTTCATTAGACTGAGGACAGTTCTTTCCAGTTCTGCAGCACAGCATACCTATTCTTGGTCAGACAAATTAAGCTTTCAGTACAAGGTGGACAGGTAAGCTTCTGTTGCCTCAGAAGGTGCCATAGGTCTTCAAATAAGTATGAGCAGAAAGGACTCTGCTTCTTAATGAAGTGGATGCTGTGTGCCAGCAGAGAACACAGTGGGCACGGGGTTGGCACACTGAAAATACCTTGTTCAGAGCAGAGCAATGCCACGTAATGTGTCTGTTGTGCTACTTCCAAGGTTTCTAGGGAGCCTCCTTTATAGTTCTTCCTACATGGACATGTTTGTTAGACAAAAATCTACAATAGTTAGACACAAATAGGTAATATAGAATAATATATAAAGACATGGACTTGTAATTGTTCTGGATGGCCTCAATGGTGGATTTCTTAAGCAGGGATAGGCTGTCAGTAACTACAAAACTCACTGCATAGTTGTTACTGTTGCCAAAGAGAGATGTTTCTTGCATCTATACTGGAGTCCATATGTGTAGCAAGGTAAATCACTATTACCAAAGAAATTTATGGTAATGCAACTAACACATACTGTCATTCAATTTTAACCACAATTTAAGTGAGACATATACAAAAAAAAGAGTATCATTCTTTCATGAGGTAGTGCCTCAATTCAAAAGAAAATTACTCCCTTTTGCTCTCTCTTACTCTATAGTCCTCTGTGTAATTTCAAACAGATTCCTTAATACCATGCTGCTTCTGCATGGAGAATCTGAGTCACAGCAAAGTAACCTCACAGCAGATTTGCAGTTATGCTAGTGGTATGATCCACCCTAAAATTTGAAAAAGTTAATTCATACTCCACAACTGTGCCAGAGTCCAGTTCTGTGATAATGGTAGTTTTGATGGCACTTGCTGTTACATGCCAGTGCTTACCCAGCTCTGGCACACAAACAGTTTGTGGGTGACATCATCAATTGGGTCACTGAATTGATTTACTGAAATTATTTTCATTCCTTCCTCTCTTTTCCGTAGAGCTGTTTTCTAAACTATATCTTTCCAGCTAGAACTTTGTTACACAGTCCTTGCTTGTTCAGGCATACTTTCACCTGCAATAGTAGACATGTATACACTTAGAAAAAACAAGTATTTTTGGGTTTTTTTGCTATTACAACTGCATTTATTAGTTCTTTCCCTACAAAATATTCCTCTGGCAGCTGGCATGAGCACAGAAATGATTGTAGAATAAGTATAGAAATTTCCCACATTGGCGAAAAAGGTGATTAATTTTTATGGTTTAAGTAGATCCTGCTTTTTTCTTTTTTTTTAGCACTTCTGCCTTGGAAAATCTTTCCAAGAGGATGCTGGGGATTCCTGTTACAGAAGCAAATCTCTACATGGCTCAAAGCCAGAACACAGAGCTGTACTACATCTCAGAGCTTTCTGATAGGGCAAGCAGGAAAGACAGACCTAGAATGATACACTTTTCTGGTTTTTAAATTAGCATGCCCAATTTAATGCATGCTCAATATTATGCCAATCTAGAAAGACTCTAAATGAAGCAACCTCTCAGATGCCTTCAGGTTTTAGCCATTAGAAACATTAAGGAAAAATTTTGCTATGCCTCATTCTCTGAAACACAGACTAAGTTGATCATTTTGGTACTGTTAAGAAAAAAAATTTCTTTTTCATTTGCTCTTAATTTTAGATGAGGAAAGTCTGGCAGCTAGTCCATATGCATTGTTAACTTAATGCTAGAAGCAAGGTCAGATCAGCGCTAACCTCACAAAGAATAGGCCAATAACTGTTCCTCATTTAATCCAGCATAAATCTTACCATAAAAAGGAGTAGCTACTACATAATTCAAATTGATAGCATCAGCTTCAGAGCTGTGCTATATAATAACATCCACAATCAATATTGACAACATGCAAGTCTTACCAACTACTCTTTGTGACACTCCACCCCGAAAGGGAACATGCAAATGCACAGATGCTCGTGGTTGAAAAGGAACAACAAAAGTCAGAGGGTCTGCAAAATCTTACCAGGTTCTATTAGTAAATTATACATTTGGCATTGAAATCAGTGTTAGTCCCTTTTCTCCTAGAATAAACACACAGAGGTGGGTTTTGAGTAAGGGGTAGGGCGAAAGAAAAGAGAGAGAGTAAGAGGCAGAGTTTAAAGAGAGGGAGAGGGCAAAAGAAAGAAAGGAAGAAAGAATGAAAGATCACCAATCCTGGCTCCAGTGTTGGTCCAGCTGATGGGGTGTCCAGGGGCCTGGGAGCACTGTGCATGCTTTGCGAAAATAATATCTATAAAATGGTTTTATTTGAGTTTTCCCCACCCTGGAGCTAAGTTTCTCACTATCTACACAAATTAGTTATCAAGTGCCGTTTATTCTTCTAGACCTTTCTGGAAAAGGCTCAGAGGGCTTCAGGGATCTTTGGTGATCTTAATCCTCCCCTACTGAGTCAATCTTTGGTCAACAGACCATACCCACTTCTCAGCCTCATTCTTGTGCTGTACTGTGTTGTGCTTATCTCCAGGACCTAAAACAAGGACATTTGTCCTAGAGATATCCTAACTCTGCAGGGCCCCCTTCAGCAGCTACATCCTGTTATTTTCACAGTTTGTTCTTACCAACAATCCCTGATTGACTCCACGGTCATCTGGCTATTAGTATTTGAGACATACACATTAGCCCCTTTTCTTCTGGGCTTCTACATTCACATCATCACAAGTCTGATTGAAAAAAAAAAACCTTCCTAATTGTAAAACAACTTGTGTAAAGCCTTCGCCTTTACGTACCTTACATCGCTGATTAAAATGAAAGTCATTCATAAAACACATTAAACAGACTGAGAATCTGATAAATCTCAAATGTTTCTGTCAATGGGATCATTACAATTAGAATCTTTAATCACATAAATTAAGAGGAAAAGCTTGCAGCATTTTTCATTACATCTAAATGCATCTAAAGCACTTTTGCAGTGTCAAGTGTGAAAGCTCTGATTTGAAGAACATTTCGTTTCCAATACTGAGTGGATGTAACAGGTACTTTCTGTTAAAGAATAATCTCACTCTGATTGGCAGCTGCATTCTACAAACAGAACCTTAATGTAGGATAATTAGTCTATTAAATTCTGAAAACCTGTAACCAAGAGATACTTAATAGGGAATAATAATTCAGCAACAGAGGAAGTTTTCTTATCTATTTGTAAGACCATCACAAATACAAAGGGTATCCAGTTTCATATATTAGACCTGTATTTAGGTAAGTCATCCATACTTTCCTTTTTTTATATAAAAGGTAGAATCAAACTGGATAACCTCTATCTTCATTTTATGTTCCTACAGATGAAAAAAAAACACCACAGCATCAAGTATTGTTATTATATTAGCACTCTTAAAAAGTCTTATCATAGCTGGAAAAGATTAATCAATCCTTTTCTTGAGAAGAAAAAGAAAACATGAGACACACACTGAACATGGCAGAAAACAGCCTATATGGATGAACCCTGTTTCTCCTCAGCACTATCAGTGTGTCATGAAAGTTTTGGAATTCAAATTTTTAAGTGTATTTTCCTGATCATCTTAACTGCCTTTTACATTATGAAGTAAACAGGAAAAATGTGGGGGTTTTTGTCTGCAGAAATTGTAATGAAGTTAAATACAAAATGTTGCTTTTAGTACTGCATCAGTAGGGCAGGACTCAAATTTAAAATGTTAAAAAATACTGTTCATTTCATACAAAACATGAGACTATCTCATGATCTCTCTAACAAACAAAATAATACACTTTGTTGACATTACTCATGTTAGTGAGATGTACTTTAAGCATTTTAAGTGTCTGATTTGCAGATAACAGACAATGCTTTTGATCTTTATAGACAAAGTGGGAGAAATACCATTATAAAGTAAGGAATTGTTCAAAGAAGCAGAGTGGTTCTTCTCACCAAGGTGGTCTACTTATCATAAAAAGCACAATTTAGAAATTAAATAGCTTTGAATATTGGTTTCATTCTGAAGATTTGTGTAATACCTTTTAAAAGGTTTATCTCTATTAAAGGTTATCTCCATTAATATCTCATCTTACATAAAATAAAGTCTAATTTTAACCAAATAAAATTGGTGCCTGGCTAATCAATAGTACTTCCATGCAAATAAAGCAAATTATTTTTGTCCTTAATTCAACATGGGAATTAGAAGGTTTCAGAGGGCTGCTGCAAACATATCTGCCAGAAAGCATTAGAAAACCAACAAAACATTCTTTTTTTCTCCCCTGAACCCAACAGCATATTAAATCTCTGGAAGGCTACACATCCTCATCAAAGCAGCCTAATTCCCCAGGCCTCATTCTCAGAGATCTTCAGAAAATGCTTTCTCACAGCAGCCTCAGGAGACTGGCACTGGTACAATGGAGTTGATTTAGCAACAACATAATTAGACTACAGAAAAGGAGGAAAGGACAATATTGCCTTTTAATAGACCAAGATAGGGCTTAAATACACCAAGCAGAAAATGAATAGGCATCAAGGGTTTTGATTGAGGTTATAATATTTATTTGTCAGCCAAAGAAAAGAGGAAACAACTGGAGTGGACAGCCCAAGAAGGCATAAAACTCAGGATGGTGGGGGTTTCTTTGCTCTGTATATCTAAGTGGCTCCATTCCCTTTTCACCATAGGAGAGTAAAGGTCTGATAGCAAACAGCTCCTCTATGGGAAAAATCAGTTGTGAAATGTCTTTATTCACATTCTGTATTCTCTCATAGCTGGTCAGATTACAGCTCAAAAATTACCCTATGACCTAATTTTGATTATAACTTAGGCAAAAATAAAGGTAATCAGTTAAGACAAAAGGCAAAGTATATTACCAAGCTGTGTTATTTTGTGCACTTAACTAAGAAGTCAATAGGAATATGAAGACGAAGTTCTGGTTTGGCTCAGCTTTCTGCACATCTTTTCAGAACAATATATAAAACCTTTGTAAGGTCTGCATTTGGTAAATAGGATAATACATTGAACAGAGCAAATCAGAGCTTAAAACAAAATATTCCTCAGACTTGAGTGCAAATCTATCTGGAATTTAGTTCTGTAAGAGAATTAGATGACAAAACAAGCAACACAGAGGATAAAGCACTGCAGTGTAAAATAAACTGTATATTTAATGCAAGTTTAAACAAAACTGTTTCAATGGTTGAAAATAGTTAAATACATATAAACATACACTTAAGAAAACACAAAATATGGTGTAAGATAGTCATAATAGCTGTAATTAATGTAAAAACCAACCCACAATCAAACAAACAAAACCACCCCAAAAGGACAAGAAATAACAAGCCCACATGACTGAAAAAGTCTCCAAGCCAGTATGGCAGTATCTCACTGAAAAAGTACAACAGAGTATAAATACAAGGTAAAAGAGAATACAAATAACCAATTCACCAGTTCATAGGTTTGACAGAATCTCTGCTGTGACATTGTGAATTAGTCCCTTTTTCCTGCCAAATCTTTGAACCTTCATCCTTTTCTTTCTTCATCCTTTTTTTTTTTGTAAATTCCAGTTCCAGAAGTAATTCTAAACTTAACCTATAGCTATTACCTCAGTTATAACCCACTTATCATCTCACCTTCTCTTTTCATCGACTCTTTTCTTTTGTCAGCAAACGGGAAAAAGGTGAAACTTAGTATTGTAAGAAAAAAAAAAAGGAGGGGAGTTTTAATTTTTGCACGGTTTAATGAAAGAACACACACACAGTTCATTTTCTACATTGTGTACTGCAGCATAGGTATCCATCAAGAAAATTGTATAAATACCTACAGTATAACAGGTATACATTTTTTTTTAAGTCCATACACATTCATTGCTTCTAATTTCATGCCTGTGGTCATACTTGGGCAACAGAGAGGAGCCAAGCAGGGCAGGACTGAGCAGAGTCCAACCAGAGCTGGGTGAAGCTGGGCAGAGCAGGGGACCATGAGCAGCACCTTTTGTGTGTAAATCACTGCCTTTTGTATACTTTAATCATTAATATTGTTTGGTTTTTATGCCATTGCTGTTTGCAGTTTACTGAAAACAATCTCAACCCATAGTCTCTGCTTTTGTCCCTCTCTCACCTGAGGGGCAGGAGGGAAAGGAAGTGGTTTGTTTGGAGTTTAATTCCTAGCAGTTTTAAACCATTACAAGCCCACAAACTCCTTGATTTCTATTCAACACATATGTTCTAGTTTCCCTTTACCTTGAATGTGAAGCTAAAATCGTGGTGGTTTTGTTTTTTGTTTTGTTTTTTTTAAGTTGCCTTCAACAGATAACTCAGTAAAGATCTTCTCCAGCCTCTGGTACTCAAAACTCAAAAAAAATAGACTACTCAAGATTATCTGGAGAAAAAAAAAGCCTGGAGCAAATGGACAAACCCATCCCTGCTGATGTGCTCACATGGTGTTTTTAAGGGTGGGATAGAAGAAACAAGGCCATTCCTGCAGATGGTCTAGTTTTTACAATAGTTCCACTAGAATTCACAGCCTTGCAGGCTTTATCTCAGCAACCAAAACTGTGCTAGAGGTTTTAACTCTTTCAGAAGAAAATCAGGTACCAACCTCTCAGAACTTACTGACACAACAGAAATTCAGCATCTGGAGGGTTTTGCTTGCTTCATTTCATTGTGAGCTCCCAGAGCTGAGGATCAGCCAGTCTTCCCACTGCTTAACTTACTAGTTCTCTTCCCCTTTCAATGAGAATAAATGTATTCACTGCTAAATTCTGGTATACAATAATCCATCATCAACAAAATTTTCAAACTACATTTCATATGAGGATTTAATGGCTCAACACGTGAGTCAAATAATCCCTGGATTTAAGAATCCTTAAGTACTTATCTACAAAAGTGACACTAATGGCTTCAAAACTCTTGCTGCAGACTTTTAATATGCATTTATATGGTCATATGCATTTAAAAATGCCTCTAAATACCGCTATGACAGTGAACAGATTACACAAAACACCCAAAATGTATACAGAGCTGAGACCAGGAATCACCATGATTTATATGGTGATGCAAAAAAAAAACATTTCAGGTTCATGAAGAGTAAAGTAAATCAATTTAAACCTGTTATAAGAGAACAAAAGCAGTAAATCATATTGAAAACCTCTTGCTATTTTCAACAAATACATACGGTGAACTTATATTACCCATTACTTATGTGCAGATATGTCAAGATAAGAGCTCAGAATCAGAGAAACTAGGTTTCTTGCATGTCTGTCACTAGCTTGGCAGTCCCTGATGGAGGAATGTCACAGACATCCTGTATGAATAACTGATTGAAAGCTTACATCCACTGAGAAGTATTTACCAGGAAAAAATGAAGGTCACCGTGTATTCTGCTGTGTGCTTAGTAAAGTAAGGATTAAAGCCTCAGTTATCCTATTCTGGTTTTATCTGTATATAGGAGGGCTTAGCTCACAGCACTGCTGAAATATAATTCTACTCTCACATTCATACAGTATGTCATTTTGTTGCTTGAGGCACATATAGTCAAAACTGTCAATTTTGCCTTCAGAAATTTTGGTTACTATTATCATAACAGTACGTTTGAAATCAGTTCTGACTGGAATTAGAAATCTTCAAGCCTAGATACATAATAAGTGATTTATTGTAAGGTAATTTAGAATCCAAGTACCATGCTGGAGGAAGGCAATCTGCAACATCCTTCATAAAATATTTAGAGGTAATATCTGTTAAAGGTGCCTAGAGCATATGCTTAGCAACATAGCTCACATTTGAAAAAAACAAAACGGAACTGCTGAGGTTTTTCTTCTCTTCATCTCCCTGTGATTATTATTCATGCTTTTTCATTGCATTAAAAGCTAAATCAACAATTTCAGAAATGGATGATTACAGGTAACTGCAAAGCTTCATTACCCTTCCACCAATATGAAGTATCTTAATAATTAAGTGTGCCCTTCCACACTGAAGAGGCTGAAAATCAGCTGCATCTCTTTCAAAAGGTTCTCTTTCCACCCTTGTGTCTTGACCCTCTGCTGAGAGCATTTTATCCACTGCAGAGACATTACAACAAAACATGTGAAGACAACACAGAGTTGTTCAAGCAAACATTTCTTCCTATTAACGCATTTCTATGTTCAATGTGTTCCAGCAGTATTATTTTTTCTTTATTATTGTTGAGGTAAGAGGAGGAGGGCAAATATACCCAAAGGAATATTCAGCAAGGAGAAATGCCTGGATGTAAAGTGAAAGACTGGATAGATCCTCTTATCCCATTGACTCTTTAAGGTCTCTTTTTTCCTGGAAGGTAAATAAATTCACAATTTTAAAATCAACTGTGCATGCATGCATTTTTCAAGTTGTCCTATTTGGAAGAGAGGTCAGAGCCCATGCTGTTGGGAAAGACAACTGAAAATGGGATTTGGTATTCTTCCAGATTGTCTTTAAAGCTTCTTCTTACTCTTGTAGATGTTAACATCACCCCTGAGGAGACTTTTCCTTTATTCTGAATTATAGCAGCTGTTAGTAACTCATTCTCTTCTCGTATTTTCCTGTAACTTGGAGCGGAGCATTTGTGTCAAGACTCCTTAATACCTGTAAAAATGACTGTACTTGCCATTGTGTATCGTTCCTTTATGCACTTTAATTTAACGCAGTGACAGACTGCTGCCTGATGCCTGGGAAGGAATACTTAGCATGCTGAGCACACTTCTGAGTAGAGTAAGATACATCTGTTTTACATACAGTATCAGACAGCACTCTGAACCAAATCAGTGACACTTCCTACTTTGCTGGCACATTGTTCTTGCAAGAAATTGGACAGAATATTACACAATTAAGATGTGTAATGAGGTATTACAAATATGTTATCTTGTTACAGGATAGAGTACTTGAATATTTCATTGAACATCATCTAGATTGGAAAATAAACACATTTATTTCAATGACTTTAACCTGGATTTACCCCATGTGTCTCATGCACCACAGACACATCATTCTCCTAGTGTTTTGTATCTGGGATAAGTCTCAGCCACCTCTTAAATTTGTTTTAAAGAAGTCCTCTCAAACCAGTCAGAAAACCCCCCGTACTTTACTGGGAAGAAAAAAAACCAAAACAAACCCATATTGACACTATCCCTCTTTGAAAGCAATTTATGACATCTGGGCAACATAACCTGGATTTTTGTCCAGAGCACTAGCCACAGATTCCTGAGCTCTGCAGAAGGCACTGAATTTGCTGTGCATGTCAACAGAGAATACAAAGACAAGGCAGCTTAGACATCCTGACAAGGTCTCAGCATTTTTATAAGAGACCTCACTGGAAGCAGGAACTTACCACTTTTCCACTGTGCAGTAACTTCCGCATAGGAAAAATGTGTCTTAATGTCTTCACAAATGACTCGATTGGTGTGAGGGTCTTCACTACTGATAGGAGAAATGGGTCTTAATGTCCACTAGGTCTGAAAGAACCCATTAAGTTCTGGAAGAATGGCTGTGGGTGTCTTCAGTAGAAATGGGTGTTAAGGTCTTCAAAACGGTCCTTAATGTCTCTATGAACATCAAGCCAGGTGAGTTTGTTACAGAAGCCAGGCAGTCTGATCTTCTTCTTTAGGGTAATAGGAGAAATGGGTATGCACAAGTCTATCACAGAACTCAGTCAGTCTGAATTTCTGATGGATCCATAGAACCCAGACAGCCTGAACTTCTGAATTTCAGGGGGAAATGACAACACATGTATCAAGCAGTATGCGAAGTCTGTACCTTCCTAGTACTTCAGCCAACAGGGAAGGGAAGAGGGCAACATGTGGTCAGGAGTTTAGGATAAAAGGAGCTTGCATCCTCCAAAACCTGGAGACACACCCCATGGGGTATGCCCCAGTGAACTCTCTCCCTTTATTCAAACAAAGTTCCAGGGCTCCTCTGTCTCCTTTGTGGACAATGGCTTCTCATAGTGTGGCTTTCCCCACACACTTCAAACTACTACGAAGCAATGGAGAAATATGGAAGCTTGCCCGTGTGTTTTCGAGACCCAGCTGCACTCTCTCACATCAAGCATACAGCATCATCACAGCATCTCTCATTTCCAAATTCACTCTCTCCATGCAGGGAGCTGGGATAACCATCCTACTACAAAACAATCAAACAAGAACCAAACAGCATCCCACACAACACCCTTCTCTGAGCTAGCTGCTAACACCCACAATGCAGCCCTTCTGCATGACATGTTTTTCACCATTTGATTTGTCAAGCATTTAAAAAACCTTACTGCACAACCAGCAGGACGTTAAACAAGTCCAATTTTTGTTAATACTTTCAAATATAAGTGTAATGTTTTACTTCATTAAGTCAGCAGGTACTTGAAGCTTTCAATGGCTTATTTTACAAGGTTTTAAAAGTTTTTGGAGAGCAGCTATGTTTTGCTGGCACAAAAATATTGTCTTTAGCACCTGGCTGAACTATATGAACTATATGAACTATTATGGACATCTTTAAACTCTCAAGAGAGGGTGCAAAACTAAATTTATCAGTTACTGGTTAAGAAATAAAAATTATTTTAGTCCTCTTTCTACTATAAGATGTGACCAAGAAGGGACTTGAGATTGTATGTATTTGACTTATGTGTCATATTTTCCTTCCTATATTGACAGAAAATAATGCCTGGGTCCTTTCCTTCCTGCTTCTAGCACATTCCCTGCCTGTATCTCATAAATAGGATAAAAACAAATCTGTTTTTAATGATTTCTTAAGTATTTACAAGTTTAATTTCTGAACATTTAAATTCTAAACATTTTACTACTACTTTAAAAACACTGCCTCAAGGGTTAATATCAAGCATCTGAAGCCTGAAAGAGACCATAACCTCTGGCATTACCGATGGCTACACCAATGAAGTATCTCATTGAAATATTTATTTCTCCCAATTAATGTTATTAATTAGAAGGGTTGTATTTTTTCCACAGTCATCTCATTAGTGAAAAACTCACCACACCAGAAGAACGTTAAAAATGCTTACTGAACAAACAAGCTATCCTAAGGAGCCTCAGCCATGTCAGACTCCAGTTTTTCTGAACCAGAGACGTTGGTATCCTCTATTCAGTATGGGCATCACTACTTTTGTTGTGTGGGAGCTGCCTTGAATAAAACAGGGAACAGAAATTCCTGTAAATACTGCGAAACACACTGTGTTTACATTCCATTACATACACTGTAGCTCCATCTGCACCAAGGTAAAAACTTAGACTATTCTAAATCTTCACATGACAAAGAAAGCTCAGAAGCCATTCTAAGATGATAATTCTAAAAATTGCTTTTTTGACAGGTCTACTTTTCACTCTGAAGCTCTAGTGAAACTCCCAAGCTTTTTTAAAATGGAAGCTTTGTAAAGATCCATTTGTTGCATAAAATCAACTGGTAACACTATCTAGAAGCAGAGCTATAAACATATCTCTCCTAAAAGCATTTGGATCCAGAACCAGACCAGGATGACTTCACATCTGAGGTTACAGACAGACAAAGGCTAACAGAGAGGCACACAGTATGTTGATGGCCAGAAGCCTTGATGGGTTGGGATGTCTAGAAGAACAGAGGAATCTCTTTAACCCCACCTGCCAGTTTGCCCCTGTGAAAGTGAAGTTCAGTTTCTGTTCTCACACATCTGTTGACTGAAACAACCCAAAACACAATTTTGTTGCTCACAGCCATGTATGAAGCACATTCATCGTGTGTTGACAGTTCATGGCTGTGCAACTATTGTTCACCTGAGAACTCCTCTGCTGATGGCTGTAGCTCTCAATTCTGAAGAACTGAGGGATTTTTTCCCTATTCAAACTGCAGGGCAGCTTCATGTTAGCTTGAAGTGACTGATGAGATTCAGCATGTGACAAAGGCTGCTTGGAGCAAGATACAATGAAAAGCCTGTTAAAAAGAGCTTTTTTTTCACCTCCTTCAGCAACCTTTGTACAAAACTCAGCTCAGCTACTTGAACATTAGGCCCACGTAGACAGCTCAATGCTGTGGAGGTGTACAGAGCTATTTTAAAAATCTGTAATTTTATAATTTTCCTAAATTACAGGGGGAAAGTTGAGATTATTACTAAAGTACTTAAAAACTCTAAAGGTTAAATATCTGAAAAAAAAGTTATCCCTGCTCTTTGAGAGCTTATGTTTTAAAGAGAAAATGATATCCTTTCAACAAACACAATTAAGTCAAATGTACAGAACTATGCAATTCTTCTAGGTTCATCTTTGCACCTGATTAAGATTTCAATATTACTGGAAGATATTTTTTCTTTTAATGCATAATAGTTTTTATTAATGGTTTATAACTTTATAAAATTACAGAACAGCTCATATGGAACATAATTCTTATTTTTCTGTTTCAAGCTCAGATGCAAATGCATTTTAACCATTATTTTGTCACCTTTCAAAATATTCACTTCATCACCTTTCATAAAAACCTGGAACATCCTCCCAACCGTCTCTGACCTTTGGTGGAAAAAGATTTAGTTTGCAACAGGTTCATGAGAGGTCACAGAACTATTCATCCTGCAGGATACATTCCTTAATATGTACACACAAACACACAGAGGAGAAATTGAGAGTGACAAAAGGTTCTTACTGATAATGCCCTTTGTTGAACACACACCCCCATCGTAAATGCAAACCAAAATTAATAAAAGCTACCAAGATTAATCTTTGCCAAATGGAACATCCTGCTGAACTTTTCAAGCATGTTAAAAGTAAAACACTTTATTAAGAGTTACTAAATACCAAGATGACCCTGATTAATTAAAATTCAGTTAAATCGATTAGATCATCTGAAAGAAAGGACAGGGGACAGCGTTTAACAGATGTTATTAAACTCTCAACAATTTCTTAATTTGCATTTGAAGTTTGCAGCTTTTATTTCAGATTTGGAAATAGTTCTTACATGCTAAGAAGCTTATCTAACTTTTCTAGTTATGCTAGCAATTAAAAGATACTTCCTCTAGCACTGCAAAACTTGTCTCCCTTTCCCACTTAGAGCAGTGCCTTTAGAATTATTGACATTATAATAAATTCTGGGGAATTAAATACAGAGAAAGCATATCCAACACCAAATCAAAGTTAAATCCATGGAAACCTTTTCTGAAAGTGATTGCTGACCTTTTTAAAATTACTGCTTCTATTTAAGGATTTGAAAACCATGTCTATATGTGTTAATGCATAAAAGGAGAAAAAATTAAATATTTTTTTAAGGATGTAAACCAAACGTGAATGCAATATTATGAATTGTTGGGACTAAACAGATTGCAAAAATTGTAATTTGCAATCAACTAATTTCATTTAATATGAGGACTCATATACCTACTTATTTTTTTCAAATTTTCCTGAAGCACCTTTGAGCACAGCAAAACTTGACTAAAAAGCCCATTCTAAACATGGAGCAGAGTCTGTGGACCTAGTGACCAAAATCAACAGGTGCAGGAATGATGCTGACCCAGGAAAAAGTTGCTTAAGTAGCAGACTAACATCTAACCAAGGAATATAATGAGGTATTAGTCAATCACCCACAGTAGATGGATCAGTCATATCAGGACTTCAGAAATAAGGATATATCAATCTTTGAGATTTGCTAGTCTGAAATCTGTTTGATTTTGAGTTATTTCCTGACTATTGATCTGCAGCCACAGTGTCCACTAAAGAACTTTATTTCATTTCTATACACTTCCATCCATCACAGCCAACATGCTCTCAATCCAACAGCTATCCCTAACAGGATAACTTACTAAAATACAAAAATGGGTCCAAAATTTTATGTGCTACTATGACAGAACTTTATAATGCTCCTCCAGATTTATATTGCGTAGGTTTCCAGCTAGACTAAATACCGACAGTTCATTCTGCCACCACCTATAAAATTTCTTTTATCTTGGAGATAATAGGGCTGAACACCTCTATAATTAAGTATCTTTTGCCAGAAATACTTTCACAAAACCTTAACTAAAGCATAAAATTATATATATATGTATATACACACTAATTAATTTCATGCAAAATTTACTTAGCATTTAGGGTTCCCAAAAAGCTTCTTGTTCTTCCACATGATATAACATGCTGCTTATAGTTAGTATGTAAACAACTGTCATTAACATGAAAGTAGCAAAAGTAGAAAGATCATGTCGCAGTGCTTCTTCCTCTGCAACCTTTTTTCCCATTTCAAATAACAGATTAGAGTAAAATAAAGAAAATAGCAGGAACAGGAAGAGAACTTCTTCATAAATTGCCAGGGCTGATAAACTATTTCAAAGAAACACAACCTTAAATAGAGGAAAATAGGCAAAATGTATAAAGTCTCTTTTCAAGTGCACATCAACAAAAATCTTGATATATTCATCCTAAAGACAGCAATGTTCAGCAAACAACCATGTCTGAGCATCAGCATACAAATTAATGAAAAACCATGATTTCCAAGATATGGCAGTTATTTTTTAATAATTTATATTTATAGATGCCTCCTTGCACTTCATGAGCCATGAAGAACACTTCAAATGGAGAAAAATAAGCATCTTCCAAGTAAAATGATGACGTTGCTTTCAATTTTATCTTTTGTTTCCATGCCTGGAAGCTCTCTTAATAATTTTTAAGGGCACTGCCCTGGCTAGGCTGCCAAGAGCTTATACCTCTGGATCTTGCTGCTTTTCCCATCCTCCCACCCAAAAGCTACAAAATTTTATAACCATCAAAAATACTTAATGTTTCTCTTAAACAAACCAAAAAAAAAAAAAAAAAATAGAGGAAGGTACAGAAGAGTCATGCTACCTAGTATGGCTGAGGAAGGGTATATGGATTCATTATCAGAGCAAAGCAGAGCTTCACCTTTCAGAAAATTAAACCCTTTCCTATGTGTGAGACATCTCTGTCCTATGTCAATACAAGTTAATGGGGAAGTAAAAAAGTAGGTATGTGGACAGGGTAATCATGGTAGCAGCTAAAGCTAAGGCATGGTTTTTCTTTGGTATGCAGAAGAATAAAAATTGAATGGGATGGGGGATTTTACATTCTAGAAGTAACCTATAAAGAGGATTTCACTACAAAGGACTACCTGTGAATCTTTATGAAATGGTAATGTTGTATGAAATGAAAGTGTCAGACAAGAAAGCAGCTCATTCTTGTGAGTATGATCATTATTATTATACTGCTTAAAGGTTTCATTCATTTTGACATGCTGTCCAGAACTAATATTTTGAAGAATACTCATAAAATTTGGGAAGAGCATGAGGAAATGTGAGACAACAAATCAGTTACTTTTGTGTTTATTTGCTCCAACAGAAACATGCTATGAACTAGTGGAAACAAAATCCTCCTGCCCCTGAAATGGTACTAACAACATGCTAAACCCAAACAGAATACAACCTCTACAAACACAGTAATCATTTAACTCTATTTCCAAATAGTGAAGGAGGAGATAAGGATAGATAATTTCAGTGTTTGAATTGTAAGAGAGTTTCTGTTAACTTACAATGCTTGAATAAAAGCATGAAAAGAATGCAACAGAAATTGTTATCCTGAAGGAGAGCTAACATGCCTATTAGCCAAAATCAAGCAGCAATCAATTAAAAACCTATCAGCAATTGGTTCTATGGAGTGACTATTTTTCATGCCTAAGACATTTGGATAAGTTTCCTTTGCCTAAAAGACAACAGGGAAAAGAGGGAAATAAAAAAAAGAAGGAACAAGATGCCATTACACAAGGGAGAGCTGAGTTGCATTTGCAAATGTTTGTTATGAAGCAATTCAAAAGAAAGTTTCCTGTGATACTGTAAAACTTCCATATTTTTCCCTGGCTTCAGCTGAAAGCTCTGCAGTTGTACCCATAAGTCTGCTTTCATATTGCTTCAGGTAAAATAACAAAAGTAAGAATAGATTCTAGAAAAGTGAAAAAAACCACAGACTCTCAACTCTCTTCTTTGTCTTTTTTTTTCTTTTATGCAAACACAATTATTTTGCCTCTTTATATGAAATTTAGCCAGTTTTATATGAAATCTGCTTTCCAATGAGAACTACATTTCTACTTCCACCATAAAAAAAACCAAACCAAATTTCACAAATGAATCAATTCACCAAATGGATTTTCAACCCTGATACTGAATTAATATCATAGTACTACATCTGACCAACTGCTTATATGCAACCTCAGATAAAAGGAAAAAAATTAAACTTACTTGATATTTGCAAAGAAGCCAAGAGATTAAACATTTTCTGCTGCAGTGATTCCAGCTGTCTCCACAATCTTTCCACATTTGATCTCAAAAGTTCTTTCAAGACACTAAGTGAATTACATTCTGCTGACAGAAAACCTTTGCACATTATCATCAGAAACACTCTTATCATGAGAACAGTTCATCTTGGTTACTTTCTTGCTGGGCTAGCTACTGAAGCATAGATACTTGAGGGCAATGAAAAATATAGCCTATCTTACCAGAAAAAAAAAAAACAACCTTACAGGAATAGCCTCTTAAAACAGACCAGAAGCACCATGTTTTCCTATAATATTAATACAGAATTTTAAGGAAGCAGTTGTAAAAGATCACCTTTCTATTCTACAGCTCTGACAATGCCATTTAGAACTAGGCTGTGCATAATGTTACATAGGGGATGTAGAGCTACTACCCTGAAAAAAGAAATTACATATTTCTTTCACCTGATTTAAAATCTGCTTTTTGTGTTACACATGAACAATGGAAATCACCCATCGTTGTCTGAAAATTTTCTTTAAATTGAAAAAATTCTTTGCCTCTATTTTTAAGTTAAAGGAAAAGGACTTCTAAAGTAAAAACAGGAGATAAAAAGAGTCTTCAGTGTGCTGCTACTCTAAAATTTAAACTTCTTAAAAGTGTCTGGTTTTGCTACAAAAAAAAATGGCTGAATGAAAAATAGTTTGCACTCTACATCTTTTGTCAAACAAGATTGGAAGAAGCAGTGCCAAGAAAGCTCATATTTAAAGAATTGAAATTTTCTTGGAGATCTTCAGTCAGGACCAGAGGACGGAATGGTCACTGAATGCAAATAAGCAGATTTATTTTTGAATGCTTAATAAATGGAACTTCAAAGCAGATGTAAGATATTCCCTGCCTTCACTGAACCACTGTCATAACAATGGACATTACACATGTGATTTGGAAACTCATTCAATACATTAAAGGTTGGATTTCTTTTAAAAATTGTATCAAGTGAAATCCTGATCTGACTGAAAAAGAAATAAAAAAAATTCTTGTAAAACTCCAGTAAAACAACAAGTTCAATAGAATCAGTGCTAACATTCATCATTAAAAACAGTCTGTGTACAAAGGTTTCCTTTTCTTTCAAACATACTTAAAAGGATAACTACAACTTCTGGTTTAGTCATTAATATTCTCTTAAATGATGTGAATCCTAGGTGTGTTTCATAGACACTAATAGAGTGGTTTACTAGTGCCTCAAGCTTTCAATTAATTATGTTGAAATATGAACTGTAAAAAAAAAAAAAAAAGCAAGTAAAAAGATTTAGGGGAAAAGAAAGATTTCCTGTGGAAAACTTCAGTATGTAATTCTGCCTTGCATCTAAAGACACCTACATCATCTTGCTTTGCACACACAGGGAAATGACAGTGGTTACAGACATATATCTCACATCTCCTGGGGCTCACCAGCTGCTTTTGTTCAGTGTAATCAGTCCTCTTTGGTATACTCAGTTGCCTAAAGCTTTTTCCAAAGCTCTGTCTGTAAACTCTGCACATTTCTGTATTTCACTGCAGGAGGGTGGCCCACTTGCCCTAAGCACTGTTTTCTGAACTACTGACATCACTGCTAGAGTCTTACTCCTGACTGACAAATTGTCACACTGATGGAAAAGTCTTCCATCAGCATCTTTTCCACCCTCCCACCCCCCAGAAAAACCCCAAACCTTTGAAAGGCTGCTTTAGGGAAGGTAAGGATTTCTTCTCTTTTTGTTTTTCTACTAGTAGGACACATGACTTGATAATAGTTATTTTAGTGAGAGCAGGTTGTTAGGCCCAATTTATTCAGTGTATCAGGTTGAAGGTAAATTAAAATAGCACAGCTCATCTACAGCTGGTGATCTGCCCTTCTTGGAGTTATCTGTGCCTGTAGGATCTTCCCATTACAGCCAGGATTCCATGTTAGAAGGCATTCAGTGTTTGGAGCCTTGAAATCGAAGTTTCATAGAAGACCTATTACCTATCCAAATACTTCACAAGCTTTTGCTTCTCAAGACAAACATCAACCACTCCAGCAGCCAAACCATTCACACCAACCCATAGAACTGTGCATACTTCTTTTGAACAGTTTCCTCCTCACTTCATTGGTGAAACAAACAGAACAATTTAGAAATTCATGGCAGTGGCTAATTGCTTTAATAACTGGCACTGCACCTCACAACAGGTTGACTCCCAGTGAGGTCAGCAGTGCAGAAACAAAGGCTGATTCCTTCTTGAGCTACTTTGACGAGTATGAAGCTAGAAGGTTAAGGGAAGAATTTACTCCTCTCTAGTTTACTCTCCTGCAGCCACATCTCCAACAACATTCAGTTTTGGGGTGCCCCAATAAATAACACAGAGAATATAAATTTTAAGTTCTCCTGGAGTTGTTGAAGAGAGCTTCAAGACTAACTAGTAAAGAAGACAAAAGGATGCAAAGGTATGCACACAGGATGATAAATATACCTGCAACCAGTGGAGAAATAGAGAACTACAGTGGGGTTTTTGGCAGGTTATGTAACCAGAAGCAACAGCACATGCCCAAAGAAATGGTTCAAGGAAAGGCTGCCTGGAATATTGAAGCATTCAGTGAATACAACCACCAGAGACCCCTTAAGAGGACCCTCCAGGACCATAAAAGGATTTCCTGTAGGAGGCAGATGGATGCAAATGACTTCTGAGAAAGTGAAGTTTATGTATTAGCTAGGAGGTACACCGTAATGAATATGTATGATTATGATGGATAAATACTTTGTCATAAAGTCTCATCACACATGTTAGACTAAAGGAGATAGATAGCCTTCTAACATGCCCAGTGCTGATAAAGAACAGCTGCTTTATAATGCTTCAAATTGTGTTAGAAAATGTTATTTTCCAGCTGATTTCAGTATCACCTCTGTACAGGACACCTCAACATGCTGGAGGCAGTTGAGTGCAGGGTTACAAAGATGGTTAAGAAGCCAGAGGGCATGGAACAGGAAGAGCAGCTGGGGAAGCAGCACTTCACCAGGGCAGTCTAAGAAACAATTTATCTGCACATCCAGGTCACTCTTTGAAGCTAACTCCACTAGCTTAAAAAAGGAGTTATAGAAAGAAGGGAGAGAGACACAGATACTCAACAAAAAGATAACTGAGAACAGCCAGAAGATGCAACATAGAAATTTTCAACTGGTCCTAAGGGAATAATTCATCTCACTGAACTGAAACACAGAGATGGAGAGGACAATGGAACAGATTTTCAAAACCTGACTGGATAAGGTTTTACACAATCTGACCTAGTTTCAAAGTTAGGCTGCTTGGAGCAGAGTTTTAGTCTAGATGCCTCCGGAGACATTTTCTGACCTAATTTCTTACAAAGTTCTGGAAGCTTTTCTCAGAGTAAGAGGGAGTAAAGAGTTAAGCTGATAGAGCAGCTACAGCAGAATGAAGACATAAGATTTTTTTATTCATTCATGATGAATGTTCAAAATATGGGAACAGAAGGGACAATAAGAAGTCAAAAATGGTCAAGCTCACTTATCCAGTAACATCCACAACCACTTGCAGAAAGCTTGCAATAGTAATATAAGTTTTGATCTGCTACCTGCCTAGTTTTAGAAAGGATTAATAAAAAAGAGACTTCACAGAATCGGTAACTCAGCAATTATTGTGTAGCATAAAACGTATTCTCATCCAATATTTATATTCCATTTTTAGGAAAAAGCATTTTTCAGTGACTTAGCAAAGTACAAAATGGCATTTCAACAGAATCAGTGCGGAAAACGTTATTTCTACAAAAGATGGATTATGAGCAAAAAAATGAAAACATAAAATAAAGAGCAGAACAGCATAGGAAAGTCATCACATAACAAAAACCACATTAATACAGTTTCTAATGGAGACTTTATTAAATAATCACCTAACAATGAGTAAAAAATTAATGACAATAGCAACAAAAGGGAGTGTTGCCCTCTCCCCTGCAGCCCTTCACCTCCTGAATCAGTGAATTTCAAATGAAGAGAGAAAAAAGAAGAGGAAATTACCCTAACAAAGATAAAAGAGGCTAAAGCAAACTAAGTCTAACTAAATGTACTTTTCATGAAAGTATACCCTTTGAGGATATCCTTGATAAAATCTATTAAATGTTTTGGACAAAGCTGCTGATTTGAATTCAGCTGTTGTTCATTTCTTTCTGAGTACTGATGCTCATATAATTATCGTAAGAGTGGTGATTTGAGGCTAGCATCTTTGCACTGAAAACTGCTGTCTTCTCTGAAGTATGGACACATATACCAGGTATATAAAATATAAATGGACATTTTACAGCTTGACAAGCATGCTGGAAATGTACTAAAAAAAAAAAATCTCACAACCATGTAGAAATGGGCTATTTTAAGGCCCTGGTGTCACGCAAAGAATCCCCAGATGAATGCAGTAGAAGAAACAGCTTCACATATTCAATATATTCACATACTCAAAAAAAAAAATTACCTTATTTTTAGCCACTTATTCCCTCCCTGCCTCTTCAGAAGTGCATGCAGGGGCTCCAAGAAGCACAAAGTAACAGATATCTGTCCTACACTGCTCCTAACAGCATCATCTTCTACACAAAACACTGGAAAGTTGAAAGGGAAATTAGAAAGCCTCAGACAGAGTTTAGGACTGGTGTAAATACTTTTCAAAATTAAAGGGATACTTGTTTTGAAAGCAGTTCTCTTATTTTTCCCTTTAACAAGGGATTCCTTCTGCTTAAGGAGAAAAGTCTGACAGCAAATACCTATGGTAGCCATAGGTATGAAATTAATAAAGTCTAATAGATAATACATGAACTAGATAATGGCACTAGCCATTATCACTCAGGTAACACTCCAGAACCAACATGCCCAAATTGGACATAAAGCTGTAAGTGGCAACCAAGATGGAAAACAGCCCAGACTAATGAACAGATACTTGTCAACATGACATGAAAAATGTCATTTTCCTCTCTAAAGAAAACCCTTCCATTACAGTACAAGCATTTATGAATGCACATTTCATAATATTTTTTTTATTCCTCAGACTGAATATAAGTCAATCTCAGGTTTATTTTGAGATTTCCTACAAGTTAAAGTAATACAAAGTTGGAGATGCTCCTTTCCAAGAGCACAAAAAAAAAAGTTTTGATTATTCCCTAGCAACACATTATATTTAATTCAGAGTAATATCCCAAAAGGTATTTGTTTCATGCCTCAGATGTGGACCAGGAGATACAGATCAGGGTCAAGACTGGCAAGTACTGTTTTCACCTTGATAGTCTGTTCTCTTTATAATTTTGGAGCATGACTAAAGTAATCTTATTAATTGCTCCTCCTTCACTATTTACATTTGCTAACGAGATACCAGAGGCATAATTTCTTATTCACAGCTAATAAAGGAATAATCCATAAAAGCAAATCCAATCAGAATTTCCAGTACATCCACTGTAATCCCACTGTTATCAGTGAGGGTATGTGGAGCTTCTGTGCAGACTATATCCACTACACCTTTATGGAAAAGTTTTATTTAAGTTCAAGTATGCTCAAGAGAATTACCAAATCAATCACCATGAAATATCTTTGAGTCCAACCATGGCTCAGGAAGGACAGCAGAAATGATAACTACTTTTTTTAATGATAGGCTGTTTTTCCACTGTGTTTTTCCATTTTAATTAGATGCTGGATTTCCGGAACAGGAACTTCAAAGTCCTGCATATCCTGATAGTGTGAATTTTTAAACAGCAACATGTTTAAGCATCGTTTTACTATTCATTCATTCCTCTAGATTATTTATGTTTCTGAAAAACCTTCTCCTTTTTCTACTGAACTCTGTCTACCAAGGCATTTCACAATAGCAAGAGCCATGCATTGGTGCTTGCTGAATGAACAGCATCTGCTTATTATATAATCACGTTCCCTGAAAAATCCTTGCTTTTGCATATTACAGAAACCTTTCGTGTTGGTAGTAAATCAATGATCCTAAAGCATCTTGATTTCTCTCTCCCTGAAGTCATTCCTCCTCTAACAAGTCTTTCACAGTCTTCAGATACTATTCTACCCCTCCATCCAATGGCATCTCCTGTATCCTTAGGTGGGAACTCTCCAGTCTGGAATATGCTGCAGAGAGCTGCTGACAGGGTTCCATAGCTTTTACACCTTTATTTTGCAGCTGCTTCAAACAAACACACACACTATCTACCAATGGTGCTCAGGAGATTAGATAACTTGTGCTGAAGCTTGCAGCTTGCCCAAGTCAGAATTCAGGGCTAGCTCTGGGCCATATAACAAACACATCTATCAAAGATGGAACCAGGGGCAGCTATTCAGGTCCAAATTAGTATTTTTAAGAAACTATTGAATTTTCTGTTTTAAAAAATGGTTTAGGTACTTACAGTCAACTTTTTAAGGTACTCCAAAGCTTTGTGAGCAGCATTAGGTACATGACTTCTTGAAATTCCTGTCAGATAGCCAAGTGCTATTAAAAACCCTGACAGAGCACTCACCTGCATCTTTCAAAGATCTTTTTAAAAATTTGATTGTGAACAATTCTAAGTCCCTCAGGTGTGACTTGCTCGGTGGAATTTCACCTAAATAATTTTGAAAATAGAAAAACTCTTTCTCTGGAAAAGACAGACGTTCAGAGATATACAAATGTTTATTGAATGCTTTAAAAATATATCTATATAATTAAATGTAACAACTAAGTGCAAGTTTTCCACACAAGAGGACTGTAAGTCTTCAGTCCTCTTCACTGAGATCATTCAAAATCCAGCAGTACTTTTTGCCATGTTTCAACTATTTCCATATCTCTTCATCAATACACACCTCTCTATATCTCAGGGGTTTTTAACTTTTTGTGTGTGTGTGCTTTAAATATTCCTCCCTATAATCTCTCAACTCATTCAAAAAAATACTGGAAACTCTAAGAGCTGCCTGCTTCTCCTTTGCAGTAGTCTGCTTCTCCTTTGCTTTTTTGCTGCTACTTCCTCATACTATTAATTAATTTACTTTTAAAACAACCACACCAAAAAGGAAGCTAAAGGACTGACAACCAAATAGCCCACAGATAAAAACAGACTTCCTCCTCCCACCAAAAAAAAAAAATATTAATGATTCAGGAAAATTAATTCATTAAAAGCACTAACACCCATCAGTTTAATGCACCAGAAAGATAAGAGAACATAAATATCATCTACATCAGACCTTCTGGATTATAAAGACATACTATGGATGAAGCTACTAAACAAACAAACAGTAGGGAGTAAGGAAATTTTTGAGCAAGAGTAATTCTACTGAATCAGACAAGCAGAGAATAGAGTATGACATTTCAAACGTATTCTAACTCCAGAGCTTGCCATCCTCACAGGAGCTATCTGGAGCATACGTGACAAACTACAACTCTTGTGTAACTGTGATGTACTCACAAATTCTTCAACGCAGATTTGTGCAAGCTCTAAATTCCTTTGTTTGTGCATCTTTGAGCTAGGGTGCTACACAGGAATCCAGTAAGAATAGCAGACAAGACGCAACAAATCAGGTGTGGCTTCATCCTATGGTGTTACTAAAGAAATCAATGAAAACCACACAAACAGGGGCAATTTGTTGTTCAAAAGGGATTGCTGCAGATACTCTTCAAACTACACTTTCTTCTCCTGAGATGGAATCTATCCAGCATGCTTTTGCAGCATCTTTTTTCTCCCTCAGAACAGCCTATCTTTAAGGAGATGAAACAGTTACATGATAGGTGTTGCTATTTGCCTGATGTATCAATATTAGAGATGACTCAAAAGGATAACTTATGGTATCAGTTTCTTCAAAACCTTATTTAAATACTCAAACATATTGTGAATGAAACTGTGACCTCACCAGCCAGACAAATGAACAATTCCTCCCTTAAGTAACTGTACTGGCTAAAAGCCCTCACAAGCCAGATGATAACCCAAATTGAGGCAGACTCAGAATCTGTCTGAGAAAACAGTGATGAATTTGCATTCATTGTAGCTCAGAGTTGTTAAAACACATTGCTGTACACTGCAGCTCGGTTTTGAGTTACACCTGTGTCTGATAAATAACCTACTGCAACATATGCTGTAGGATATATAGAACTGACCTAATTCCAGAACAAGTTGGGTAAAGATTTGTAACCTGGGTAACCACATGTATAATGCTTTCTGCAAACCTCATTGCATGTTTGACTCAAGACAACACAGACACTCTCTTCAGCTTAGACAGACCAATGCAGAAAACAAGTAATCTTCATGTTGCTCAGCAAACTTGTGAATTTAGCATAGCTACCTTCTGCTATCACACACTGTCTAAAATATGGATAACTATTTTTTTCATTACTTTCCCAGTTACTACTTAGCCATCTGCATTAACTGTAATGCAAGGCTCTTGATAGCAGCTAAGACAATGTTTCAGTTTCTCACAGTTGTTGGAACTCTAAAACACCCCTAATTATAAAATATCTAGTGCTGATTTTGGTGCAAGACTTTTCAACAAAAATTGATATATTCAAAACACTACTACCAATATTCAACAGAATATAAACTAGCAGGGCTGTTTCATTTATCATACTCATTTGGCAGATTTCAAGAATTGCAAAAAGCAGAAAACGTAAACCAAAACATGAAGGCAGATCAACAACTTGCAATTTTGTGGTGATACTCAACGAAATATGACCAATGAGAGTTCTAAAGGAAATGAGTGTTGGCGAGGGTTGCCTATTTTCACAGGTCCTTATTCAGGAAATTTTGAAAAGCTTTGGAATAGGTCCAAGGTTTGTCCACACATACTACTATATCGAGTCATACTTAAATCAAAATGTAGGAAGTTAATGCTCAGACATCTAATCACAGCATCATTATCTGTAGTCAGAGTTATGCAGCATCCCCAAATTTCATCCTTAGCTTTCTCATTTAAAATATTCATTCAGTGGAAAAAAATAATCTGATTTATTTCTACAGCACTCATGCACCTGCATAATATAAGGTTTAACATGTCATCTTTAATGATTGTTTTCAAAAAGCTCTATTTTTTTAGAAGTTACAACCCACAACAGCATAATCTGGAATAAAAAGACATTATGGGCCCTTCAAAGATGTCTGAGTAAAAAAGATGGAGTGCATCCTAGGCTGAGCAGCAGTATCAGGCAAAAAAAGAGCAAATACAGCCTTATTAAACATTGATCTTGCCTTTCAGTGTCCTGAAAGAGCATTTAAAGCAGCATTGTTTAAATATGGTATTGCTTTAAGGGGCTGAATTAATAGCTGCACTGCTCTCAGCTTTCAGAGTCAAGATGAGGATGAATTTGAAATTTTCTGTATATGTTAGTGCTCCTTGGAATGAAAACTGAAGAGCTGAGCCCAAAAAATTGCTTTATTCACGCTGACATGAAAACTTGGCCTTTCTGGTCTGGAGAACAGTAGCGAAGAGTCACATTGTCTCAAATTTTTGTATGTTGGAATTCCATCTTCTAGTAACTTCAGCAGTCTCTTTGGATTATGAAGCTTACTAGGTTCACTCATGCCACAGTAGCACCAAATATCCTTGGAGAATTGTCCTTGAGATTCTTAATCACAAGTTCAAGTTCTGGAATACTGAAAACTCTGTCGCAACATAAAAATGTGATGTTTACAAATTCTCATTTAAATTCACACAAAACGCAAATCAATTTCACAAGTTGTTTTATTAAGAATGCAGGTCATTAAGATCTTAAAATCAGAGTTAGGCAACCATAACGAAAAGCTCTATTCTACAGCAACAGTGGTTCTCAAAGCAGCTCAGAGTGATTTAGAAAACACAGTTAATGGAGCAACAAGCTCCCCATGAAGGCAGAGCTATTAGAGATTCTCAAGCCAAACATCAATCCCTCTAAACCACACTACAAGTGGCTAATAGATAAAATGAAACTAAACACATGGCACAGATCAGAACTGGAATACACCTAGAAATACACCTTTTATGGAGAACCCTGATTTCTTCAGCAGTCCCAATTCAAGCTAGTCCAAGACAAATCCCTTGAGAGGCTAAATCAGTACTCCCAAAGAATTAATGTGTATTGAATTGGTGAACTCCTTCCTGCCTCATTGAGCCAGGGAACACTGAACTCCTTGACCTGAAGCATGAGAACCACCTCAAGTTAGCCACTGGATTTTAATCTCCAGTCCACATTCCTAAATCTCATACATCAAGATGAAAGCAACTAAATTTTAAGGCACAAACAACTTTTGTTCCCCCCTTTAATTCAAAAGTTTTGATAGGAGTATTTAAAAACCAACAATAGTCAATAAAAGCACCCAGCAAAGTATGCAGGAAATTGTAGTCTGTGTATCAGGACAAAAGTCCTAGTTATTTAAAATTTTAAGCATAATAATTGCCTTGACCTGCACCTAAACACAGGTTTATTCAAACCCACTCACCACCAAGCAACTGTTACAAGAGCCTCTTGCAAATTAGGTTGCCTTTCCTTCTGAAGAATGTAAGTTTTCAGTAGAGTCCCCTAATAAAACAAGGAATTGCTTAGCACCTGTCCCACATATATAATGGAAAATGCAAACTCTACCATAAGGCTGCCATATATTTTTATGTCCTGCATTGAAAAGATTGTGATTCCTAACTAGCTATCTTTCCCTGGAATTATTAAACTACAAATTATCTGTAGAGATTATCTTTGTTCTTAACATTATCATATTTCTCATTTATGAATAACTATTAGTTACTTACTGGTTTTAAACAAACATGTATATTGAAGTCTGAGGAAGATCTTTTATAAAGGATGGTTGGGAAGCAACTAGTAAATAATAAACATTTCTTTCCCTTTCCTCTGACATGACTCTTCAGACATCATAGGTTGCATCACCTTTTGAAGAAGTAAAACATAAAAAGGTATATATTTAATAACATGGTTTTTATCTGAAAATATTACTGAGAAAAATAATTTCAGAAAAAAAGCAGTTTCTGCCAAAGCAGAGGTTAAAAATAGCCAGAAAATACTATACAGATGGCTAAACAGATCTAACACACTGCTGTGCAGAGACACAGATTAGTCTACCTCTAGGACACTGCTCTTCTCAATAGACATTATCTTTGGATACAAGTAGAACAAGAATTGTGGGGGTGAAGAAGAATAAGATTCATTTTTTCAACCCTTTCTGTGTCTTTTTATAAAACACTACGTTGAGCTCTGCTGCAGGTTTTGAAACTGAGGGTTTCACTCTGCATACACAATTTGAACAAAGAGCAAGACAAAATGATGGCAGCAACCTCCCACTCTGAACACCTCCTCACTCTGTCAAGAAGGGGAAGATAAATTAAAGAAAAACATCTAAACTCTGAACAGCAA
The DNA here is from genome assembly GCF_008360975.1 of Lichenostomus cassidix. Taxonomy (NCBI): domain Eukaryota; kingdom Metazoa; phylum Chordata; class Aves; order Passeriformes; family Meliphagidae; genus Lichenostomus; species Lichenostomus cassidix. The sequence continues at coordinate 58,426,863 of NC_139486.1, forward strand.
CAAATCCTTGGGATATAAATAATTACTTTTTTCCTCTCTTTTCGCCTTCCTTTTGAAAGCTCCCAGACACCCAAGAGACCATAGAACTTCGTCTTCTTTTTCTTCCTAACCTTGTAAAAACCGCTGTGGTACTGAAACCGCAACTTCTGAGCTAGAACTAAGTGCTCAGAGTAGGCAAGGGAAAAAAATGCTCTCTACCCTATTCTGTCTCCCATTTTAGAAGTCACTCCTCTTTAGCAGGTGAGTTTGAATATTATGTTACCTGGCAATAGGCAAGTTCTGTTTCTGAAGAGTTTAACATTATTTTCTATTTGTTTTCAGGAACTATTAGATTTGCTGATGTATATTTTTCCTATATGATTGAGGATCCCCATAAAAATAATGCCCTTTCAATTCCCCCCAAAGAAATGAAGCTTGGTCTTAATGCAAGTGAAGCATACAAGGCACAGCTGTGATGGGCAGTTGGCCATTTCATGAAGATTACTACAGATTCTGTAAAAAAAAGGGAATTTAGGGCACTATTTTGTGAGCAGCTAGAAAATAAACAATGCATTTAGTCAGTCTCAGCAATTGTTAGAAATTACAGTAACCAAAATATTAAATTTTAAATTGAAGACTGATATAAAGCAGCAAATTAAAAGAAAAAGAATGTTTTTGCTTCTCAGATTGATGTCTATGAACTTCAGAGCACCAGATGCTCAGCTTCTTCTAAATACCTCATGATAAGATGAATTCTTGATTACGATTTATGTTTAGTTTTGCTGTAACCTTCTGATCAAGATTTCATGCTGTCCTCCCCCATTCCTAAAAGCTTTAGGGTGAGAAAAACAGAGACTGAACTCAGGCACATTTTGTACATATCACACTGCATTTCAGAAGTCTGGGAAAGCCATACTCACATTAGTTAATACTGTACAGCTTACATAGCTCCACAACAGTATCCTCTCTTTAAAAAAGCCTGGTGACTGGCAAGGTAGCTTAATCAGGATTTCTTCAGGAATAAAGAGAACAATCTGCTTCTCAAAAAGTAACTGGCAAAACTCGTTTAGTTATTACAAAGTTTTATGACTTGTGCAAACAGAGTTTCATAAATCGCAAGGCAAAGAACCTGAACGTAGTTCAAGTTGAACTAGAACACTGGAAGTTAGTTTTGGGGAAGGTTTTTTAAAGATTATTACAGAACAACTGCATTTTTTCTTGAAGGGTCTTGACAACCATTCTGGAGTTTGCTAATCATTACTGTAATGTAGATATTTTCTTATGGAAAAGTAAGGATTAACACTGTGGTTTCAACAGCATCATCTGATGCTGTTATAAATGTTGACTTGACAGTTGTAAAAAGATGTTTTTATGCTAATTAATTATCTTAGAACCCGACCAAACTAGACTTTTTACAGTCTGAGACAGCACCACTCATTGCTGCACACAAGACTGGCATTAAATGGAAAACCTCTACAGCAAGGAAGTAAATTTATTATGGCATTACTAGATTGGAATAAGTGCTCTGAATTATTTATTTTCAACTAACCATTCAAAGAGAAAGACTTGAATGAGGCAAAATCCAATAAGTGACCTCATGATTTATGTATAAAGAATACCATTTCCTATCATAATTTATGACATACTGCACTATAAGAGTAAAAAAAAAGTTTGTTAATGACCGAAAGAGAACAAAGCAAGAGAAATCTTGGTTCATCTAATCCATCAAAGTAGAATTTGAGAGAAAAAAAATGTAGTAAAAATATTGGTTCCAGGATCAAGAAAAAATAAATGAAGTTCATTGAGGGAATTACCTCTTTTCAAACACGAACACAAGACAGGTTTTAAAGTGATAGCAACCACAACTGGAAATTTACATTTCCTGCCCAGTGAAGAGCTTTTCTTTGGCAATTAAAATCCAATACAAACAACCCAACGCATAGATTGAACCTAAGTTGTATTTGCATTTATAGTACCAGAGCCTCGCTCACAATTACAGCTAACATTCCTCTACTTTTTCGCTTGGATAACAGGATGACATGAAGAATAAAGCCTGAAACAAACCTAGCGACAACAGCAGCGAACTCCGGAGGGAGAACGACCTGTGTGTACCACGGCCGCTCTAGATTCACCTGTACAACCGAACCGAACAGAACCAGAGCAGCACTGCCTTTCGGCAAGGCGAACCTGGCCGGCTCGGGTGAGGCCGGAGCGGGGAGGTGCGGACAGGTTTGAGGTGCGGAGAGGTTTGCGGCCCGGCCCGGCCACCCCACACCGCCGGGCATCCTCCCTTCCCCGCAGCCGCATTATTTGACAGCCGCTAAAGCAGCCGAGAGCATCAGCGCGCCTGCAGAGCGGAGCGAACACCGCGGGGAGAGCCCAGCCGAGCCCACAAGCACACACCGGCATCGTGGGGAGAGCCCAGCCGAGCCCACAGCCCAGCCGAGCCCACAGCACACACCGGCATCGGGGGGAGAGCCCAGCCGAGCCCACAGCCCAGATGACCCCACAGCACACACCGGCACCGCGGGCAGAGCCCAGCCGAGCCCACAGCACACACCGGCACCGCGGGCACAGCCCAGCCGAGCCCACAGCACACACCGGCACCGCGGGCAGAGCCCAGCCGAGCCCACAGCACACACCGGCACCGCGGGCAGAGCCCAGCCGAGCCCAGCCGAACCCACAGCACACCCGGCACCGCGGGCACAGCCCAGCCGAGCCCACAGCACACCCGGCACCGCGGGCAGAGCCCCGCGCATCCTGCGCACCTGCGGGCCCCGCGCTGAGCGCCGCGCTCCGCACTGACCTTTCTGCTGCCGGAAGGACTGGATGGAGCCCGAGTGGTGAACCATCGCGGCGGAGAGCAGCCCGGCAGCTGCCAGCCCGGCGGTGCGGCGCTGAAGGGCGGGGAGGCAGCGGTGCGGCCCGGCGGGCCTGCCGCGCAGCGGGGGCGGAGGGAATGGCGCCCGGCGGGGAGGGAAGGAAGGCAGAGCAGAGCCGAGGGGCTAAGGCGAGGGGCGGGCGAGGAGCCAGCGCTGTCCCTCCGCCCGCAGCCCGCGGAGCGGCATGGTGCCCGGGAGAGCCCGCCTGCCGCCCGCTGGGGACAGCGACAGCGCCAGCGCTGTCACCGACTGGGCTGGGCTGCTCCTCTTGCCTTCCTGCGCCCTGGGCTCCGCTGAGCGGACAGCAGGTGCTCCTGGTGAGGTGAAGTGAGAATTGCCCCTCCTTTGCTCGGTAACAGCTGCACTGAAATCTCAGCGCTGTGAGTTAAGTTCGTGTGACATCACCTCCATCGCCATCCTCGCACCGTGCCCCGGAGTTACATCACCAGCCTTATTTGTTTCTATGGATTTTATAGAATTTAGAGTCTCAGCCTTAACTGGAGATAAGTTTTTTACAAGACACTGAATTTCATATTCAAGCCTGGTGTGGACCTTTCCAATGCTATTCGTGTTGTAATTTCCCCTTTCTCTACAGTGTACGCCAAGTGGCTCATTCCAGATGACAGAAGATTTGTACTTAAAAGGTCTTTATGTCTTCCCTTGTCTCTCTCTGCAAACGTTATTCTCTCTGCATTCTGAGTGACTTTTATGATAACAGTCAGTTCCTATAGAATGTTTTGGGTTCCGTTTTTTTAGGCTTTTTTTTTTTCCTACCACAATAATCTTGAGAGGGATTTTTTATTCTCCTAAACTCGTTCAGTCAAACACTCCAGCCTTCATCTAGCGGTATCTATCTCCTCTTCTTCATGTAGGGATACAAACATCATTTACTCATCAGAAGTTAATTCAGTCACCTAACTAGCACAGGTTATAGCATTCCTTCCAAGTTTGTGGCTCCATTTGTGTGCTATATGTACAACAGATTTCCTCTGGTAGTAAAGGCAGAACTTCCCCCATAGCTGACTGGGGCTTGAAGTATACCATCTGCTAAAAAAATTACATAACTGCCACCCCTTACTACAGGCCAGTCTGTACTATAGAGTTGTACTACTTTGTCTATATCACTGTAGTTAAGCTACCAAGACGAATACACACTTTATTTTATAAGAATGTTTCTCCGCTATGAGAACATATTAAACAACCACATATAAACCACCAGTCCATGCACAGCTCTTATAGAAAGGCAGTCAAAATACAAATTGTCCTAAGTTGCAAGGTATTCCCCAGCACCCTTTTTTAGAGTATAACAGATATCACTCTTACATAACACACAGCTGACAAGTCCAATTGATACCATAAGGGGAAAAAAAATAAACTTACCTCTCCAGGATAGCTGACCACATTTTGGGTTGGTTTGGAACATTTGCAGAAGGTTTGTTGTTAGTTCAGGAAAAGATGCAGAAGCTATAGTGCTGTGTATCCTACTCATTTCTCCATCTCCAGTCACTCTCTGCACACTGGAGATAATAGATGAGGCATTCCTCTGCACTCCTACAATTTCAGAAGAACAGCTGGGAACAGCTTTTTCCTGCTGAGATACAGCACTATAGATGTTCCATGGCAGAGTAAGTCAGCCAGCTGACTCTTGCTGATCAACAAGTGCTGGCAAACTAAAAGCATGCTAAAAGAAGAGGCAGAATAAAGTCCTTTTGAGCTCTAATATAGACAGTAGAGTGGATTCATAGAGATTAAAACCAATTCTATAGCTTAAGAGTCACCCAGGAAAAAAGAAAAAAAAAAGTATAATACAGACTATAAACTTAGTAGTTAATAAACATATGCAGTCTGCAAAAAGCAAATATAGTTTTTCCACTGTCATGGTCTAAACCTTTGTCAGGTTCTAGGGCAGATCTATTTCTTTGAGAAACCTTGGCTGACACTTTTTGATTTGCCTGTGAAGTAGAAGAGCAGCATACATTATGCTCCTTCTCTTACCAGCACAAAATAAAAGAGGGCCATTACTGGCTCTCCAATGATAATAATTACAAAATGCAGAGGGGAAGAAGAGGTGCTCTTAAGTTAAATTACAGATGAAACAGATTATCATGCTCACTCTTGGAAAAGAAGCTGTCAGGTGCCTGGTACTCAGGGCCATCCTTCTAATTCCTGGTCCACAATCCTCCACAAAGACTGACAGAACTCCTGAATTCAAGTAGATTTCATTGACACTATTAATACACAGAATGATGGGAAGAGAAAGACAGGATAAAGCAGTGCTCAGAAACCCTATACAAGGATTAAATTCTGAGACTAGAAAATTATATATAATTATAAAGCTCTTGTTCTTAACAGTAGATGCTATATATGCATGGAACTGCAGGTAAGACAGCTGGGGTTAAGGTCTGCAAAGAGAAGAAAAAATACCTCTATAAAGGTATTTTGAATTAAACCCTTCACACTGTCAACTGACTAAACTGCATAATTGTAAAATATGATCATATGAGGATCTAGAAAGATAATTCTTCAGTAAATAAGGAGAGATTGGTCCAGCTGGAAGATGTTTTAGAGTGGAGATAACAGAACAATTAAGAATTGATGGCTAAGATACATAGGAAATGCATACATTTTAGTCTATATGCACAGGCTTCTTTGGCTCTGAAGTTCATTGAAATAAAAATCTACCCTCATAATTGCTGTCTAATGAATACTCTCTTTTGAAATACTGAGTTATATTAAGCTAAGTCTCACATTTATCTCTGTATAAGTTTTTATAATTTTTTTCCTAAGATGAAAATTCTGGAGAAATCTGGATCAAACAGAACTAGACTAAAATCTTCTATCTTGACAATCAACAGAACAAAAATAATAACTTAAAAGATGAAGGTTGATCTTACAGAGTTTTTACTTAAGGTTTAGGTTTTTAGTTTTTCCAGTAAGATTAATTGTCTTTGATAGACATCCTTTTTCATGAGATAGCCTTTGTCGGAAAAGATTAGGAAATAAGATTTGGTTTTGCTTCATAAAATACATCTAGCCTTGTGAATATCTGTATTATTTGAAACTTGTAAAAATTTTTAATTATAAGAACAGGAGGACTGAGTTGTTTTGCCACTGGAACAGGCTATGAGAAAGACATGCTTTAAATTATTTTTTCTACTTCCACTGTGCTTTTCAGAAAGCCAGATGAAATAGAACCCTAAATTAAAACCTAATTTACCTATGTAAAGTGTCTTATGCCAATTATTTCCTTAAATATAGCCACCTCAAAAGTTAACTACAGCCAGTGTTAACTATTGCCCAGAAAGAAAAGCAAACTTACTCCAAAAGAAACTCATGAGGTTCAGCAAGTGCAAAATACTACACCTGAAAGAATCCCCATACATCAATCCAGGCTGAGCAGCAGCTCTAGCAGAAAGGAGCTGAATGTTATGGGAAGCATTATGTTGAACACCATCCAACTGTGCACTTGCATCACAAATAAAGAAACCTTAGGAGAAATGTAGCCAGCAGATCAAAGCGTTATTAATCCCCTTCACTTGGCATGAGTGCAGCTGTATCTGCAATTTTGTGTCTAGCTTTCCCACTTTACACCCACTCAATTCAGGAAGGGTGGCAGGAAATTGGAAGAGGTCCATAGGAGGCTGCTCAAGAAGGTTAGGGGTCTGCAATATATCAACTGTGATAAGTTGAATAAACTAGGCTTATTTAATTGAAAAAAATGAACTAAGGAGTTCCAGGAGCCTACAACTACTTGGAAATCACTTGCAAAGATTACAGTACTAAACTCTTTGGAATGCTAAATGATCTGGTTAGTGACAATAGCCACATGTGATGGCATGAGAGGTTCAGATTGAGCACCAATAACAAGTTTTTACAGCGTTGGTAAGACATCACCAGAACATGTTACCCAAAATGAGGTGAAATATCTGTCCATGAAGGTTTTCAAAATATGCCTTTACAAAGCTGTGTGACCCAGTGTGGTGATGGCAATGGCAAAGCTTCAGAGCAGGAGGTTGGACCTGCAGTGGTTATAATAAAGGATCTAATAAAAATATGCAAGGGAGTTGGAACCAGATTAATTCAAAACAGGAGGTAGACACACAATTTCAAAGTTTAATTAAAATATAAAGTTAATTTTTCATATCTACAGTGAGGGATTTTGTTGAATATATGCTTGTGCAGCTTGTCAAAGTGCAAAATAGCAAGATGATATCAAATGTCTTTTGAACGTACTAATTTCTAAAATCTGCAAGAAAAGTTGTGAGACAGGATGATTCTCTCGTGTAAAATGTTGTCTGAATAAGAGCATTAAATGTTTCCAGCAGCACCCAAAATTATTTATCTTCTATCAATTTTTATGTAAACAGCATGAAAAGTCAACGTATACAGAATTGTTGAGTTCAGCTCTCAAGAAGAGCCATTCTGTACAACTTAAAGCTCTGCAATGCAAAATTCATCTTGTTCAACATTTGCAATCCAGTTGTTCACAAATTTTCTGACCTTACTGAACACAGCGAGAATTTTGCCACAGACACTAGAAAAATGATGATCTCTCTTGAAACTGTCAGTCTCTATAGAGAAGGTCTAGAAAGCAGATTTTGGAGCATGCTAAAGCATGTAGTAGGTGAATTTAAAAACTCAACATTTCTATAAAGATTTTTCCTTGTGTTGCTAAGACACAAACTCTTGAAATCTCACTGATTTCCATATTTTAATATTTCATTTCTATGGTAATTTAAGAGACATTTTCTCTTGGTATAGATAGAATTTTCATATATCCATGGAACTGACTGTTTTCTGACTGCTATAAAGTGTTTGGGAATCAATTCTGTAGCTCACTACAATTGCATGCTTTCTTTTAAGCTTATAGATTACTTTTATAGATTCATGTTTGCATCCTGATAATTACTCTGAATGGAGTTACTTTTGCAGTTTGGGATTAATTTATCAAGCTAACATGAGGAAGAACTTTTACAGTTCATATGT
>NC_139486.1:58435209-58478499 GCF_008360975.1 Lichenostomus cassidix
GGCACATTGTTCTTGCAAGAAATTGGACAGAATATTACACAATTAAGATGTGTAATGAGGTATTACAAATATGTTATCTTGTTACAGGATAGAGTACTTGAATATTTCATTGAACATCATCTAGATTGGAAAATAAACACATTTATTTCAATGACTTTAACCTGGATTTACCCCATGTGTCTCATGCACCACAGACACATCATTCTCCTAGTGTTTTGTATCTGGGATAAGTCTCAGCCACCTCTTAAATTTGTTTTAAAGAAGTCCTCTCAAACCAGTCAGAAAACCCCCCGTACTTTACTGGGAAGAAAAAAAACCAAAACAAACCCATATTGACACTATCCCTCTTTGAAAGCAATTTATGACATCTGGGCAACATAACCTGGATTTTTGTCCAGAGCACTAGCCACAGATTCCTGAGCTCTGCAGAAGGCACTGAATTTGCTGTGCATGTCAACAGAGAATACAAAGACAAGGCAGCTTAGACATCCTGACAAGGTCTCAGCATTTTTATAAGAGACCTCACTGGAAGCAGGAACTTACCACTTTTCCACTGTGCAGTAACTTCCGCATAGGAAAAATGTGTCTTAATGTCTTCACAAATGACTCGATTGGTGTGAGGGTCTTCACTACTGATAGGAGAAATGGGTCTTAATGTCCACTAGGTCTGAAAGAACCCATTAAGTTCTGGAAGAATGGCTGTGGGTGTCTTCAGTAGAAATGGGTGTTAAGGTCTTCAAAACGGTCCTTAATGTCTCTATGAACATCAAGCCAGGTGAGTTTGTTACAGAAGCCAGGCAGTCTGATCTTCTTCTTTAGGGTAATAGGAGAAATGGGTATGCACAAGTCTATCACAGAACTCAGTCAGTCTGAATTTCTGATGGATCCATAGAACCCAGACAGCCTGAACTTCTGAATTTCAGGGGGAAATGACAACACATGTATCAAGCAGTATGCGAAGTCTGTACCTTCCTAGTACTTCAGCCAACAGGGAAGGGAAGAGGGCAACATGTGGTCAGGAGTTTAGGATAAAAGGAGCTTGCATCCTCCAAAACCTGGAGACACACCCCATGGGGTATGCCCCAGTGAACTCTCTCCCTTTATTCAAACAAAGTTCCAGGGCTCCTCTGTCTCCTTTGTGGACAATGGCTTCTCATAGTGTGGCTTTCCCCACACACTTCAAACTACTACGAAGCAATGGAGAAATATGGAAGCTTGCCCGTGTGTTTTCAAGACCCAGCTGCACTCTCTCACATCAAGCATACAGCATCATCACAGCATCTCTCATTTCAAAATTCACTCTCTCCATGCAGGGAGCTGGGATAACCATCCTACTACAAAACAATCAAACAAGAACCAAACAGCATCCCACACAACACCCTTCTCTGAGCTAGCTGCTAACACCCACAATGCAGCCCTTCTGCATGACATGTTTTTCACCATTCGATTTGTCAAGCATTTAAAAAACCTTACTGCACAACCAGCAGGACGTTAAACAAGTCCAATTTTGGTTAATACTTTCAAATAGAAGTGTAATGTTTTACTTCATTAAGTCAGCAGGTACTTGAAGCTTCCAATGGCTTATTTTACAAGGTTTTAAAAGTTTTTGGAGAGCAGCTATGTTTTGCTGGCACAAAAATATGATCTTTAGCACCTGGCTGAACTATAATGTTATGGACATTTTTAAACTGTCAAGAGAGGACCCAAAACTAAATTTATCTGTTACTGGTTAAGAAACAAAAATTATTTTAGTCCTCTTTCTACTATAAGACGTGACCAAGAAGGGACTTGAGATTGTATGTATTTGACTTATGTGTCATATTTTCCTTCCTATATTGACAGGAAATAATGCCTAGGTCCTTTCCTTCCTGCTTCTAGCACATTCCCTGCCTGTATCTCATAAATAGGATAAAAACAAATCTGTTTTTAATGATTTCTTAAGTATTTACAAGTTTAATTTCTGCACATTTAAATTCTAAACATTTTACTACTACTTTAAAAACACTGCCTCAAGGGTTAATATCAAGCATCTGAAGCCTGAAAGAGACCATAACCACTGGCATTACCAATGGCTACACCAATCAAGTATCTCATTGAAATATTTATTTCTCCCAATTAATGTTATTAATTAGAAGGGTTGTGTTTTTTCACAGTCATCTCATTAGTGAAAAACGCACCACACCAGAAGAATGTTAAAAATGCTTACTGAACAAACAAGCTATCCTAAGGAGCCTCAGCCATATCAGACTCCAGTTTTTCTGAACCAGAGACGTTGGTATCCTCTATTCAGTATGGGCATCACTACTTTTGTTGTGTGGGAGCTGCCTTGAATAAAACAGGGAACAGAAATTCCTGTAAATACTGCGAAACACACTGTGTTTACATTCCATTACATACACTGTAGCTCCATCTGCACCAAGGTAAAAACTTAAACTATTCTAAATCTTCACATGACAAAGAAAGCTCAGAAGCCATTCTAAGATGATAATTCTAAAAATTGCTTTTTTGACAGGTCTACTTTTCACTCTGAAGCTCTAGTGAAACTCCCAAGCTTTTTTAAAATGGAAGCTTTGTAACAGATCCATTTGTTGCATAAAATCAACTGGTAACACTATCTAGAAGCAGAGCTATAAACATATCTCTCCTAAAAGCATTTGGATCCAGAACCAGACCAGGATGACTTCACATCTGAGGTTACAGACAGACAAAGGCTAACAGAGAGGCACACAGTATGTTGATGTGATGCCCAGAAGCATTGATGGGTTGGGATATCTAGAAGAACAGAGGAATCTCTTTAACCCCAGCTGCCAGTTTGCCCCTGTGAAAGTGAAGTTCAGTTTCTGTTCTCACACATCTGTTGACTGAAACAACCTGGAACACAATTTTGTTGCTCAGAGCCATGTAATGAAGCACATTCATCGTGTGTTGACAGTTCATGGCTGTGCAACTATTGTTCACCTGAGAACTCCTCTGCTGATGGCTGTAGCTCTCAATTCTGAAGAACTGAGGGATTTTTTCCTTATTCAAACTGCAGTGCAACTTCATGTTAGCTTGAAGTGACTGATGAGATTCAGCATGTGACAAAGGCTGCTTGGAGCAAGATACAATGAAAAGCCTGTTAAAATGAGCTTTTTTTTTTTCACCTCCTTCAGCAACCTTTGTACAAAACTCAGCTCAGCTACTTGAACATTAGGCCCACGTAGACAGCTCAATGCTGTGGAGGTGTACAGAGCTATTTTAAAAATCTGTAATTTTATAATTTTCCTAAATTACAGGGGGAAAGTTGAGATTATTACTAAAGTACTTAAAAACTCTAAAGGTTAAATATCTGAAAAAAAAGTTATCCCTGCTCTTTGAGAGCTTATGTTTTAAAGAGAAAATGATATCCTTTCAACAAACACAATTAAGCCAAATGTACAGAACTATGCAATTCTTCTAGGTTCATCTTTGCACCTGATTAAGATTTCAATATTACTGGAAGATATTTTTTCTTTTAATGCATAATAGTTTTTATTAATGGTTTATAACTTTATAAAATTACAGAACAGCTCATATGGAACATAATTCTTATTTTTCTGTTTCAAGCTCAGATGCAAATGCATTTTAACCATTATTTTGTCACCTTTCAAAATATTCACTTCATCACCTTTCATAAAAACCTGGAACATCCTCCCAACCGTCTCTGACCTTTGGTGGAAAAAGATTTAATTTGCAACAGGTTCATGAGAGGTCACAGAACTATTCATCCTGCAGGATACATTCCTTAATATGTACACACACACAGAGGAGAAATTGGGAGGGACAAAAGGTTCTTCCTGATAATGCCCTTCGTTGAACACACACCCCCATCGTAAATGCATACCAAAATTAATAAAAGCTACCAAGATTAATCTTTGCCAAATGGAACATCCTGCTGAACTTTTCAAGCATGTTAAAAGTAAAACACTTTAATAAGAGTTACTAAATACCAAGATGACCCTGATTAATTAAAATTCAGTTAAATCGATTAGATCATCTGAAAGAAAGGACAGGGGACAGTGTTTAACAGATGTTATTAAACTCTCAACAATTTCTTAATTTGCATTTGAAGTCTGCAGCTTTTATTTCAGATTTGGAAATAGTTCTTACATGCTAAGAAGCTTATCTAACTTTTCTAGTTATGCTAGCAATTAAAAGATACTTCCTCTAGCACTGCAAAACTTGTCTCCCTTTCTCACTTAGAGCAGTGCCTTTAGAACTATTAACATTATAATAAATTCTGGGGAATTAAATACAGAGGAAGCATATCCAACACAAAATCATAGTTAAATCCATGAAAACCTTTTCTGGAAGTGATTGCTGACCTTTTTAAAATTACTACTTCCATTTAAGGATTTGAAAACCATGTCTATATATGTTAATGCATAAAAGAGGAAAAAATTAAATATTTTTTTAAGGATGTAAACCAAATATGAATATAATATTATGAATTGTTGGGACTAAACAGATTGCAAAAATTGTAATTTGCAATCAACTAATTTCATTTAATATGAGGACTCATATACCTACTTATTTTTTTCAAATTTTCCTGAAGCACCATTGAGCACAGCGAAACTTGACTAAAAAGCCCATTCTAAACATGGAGCAGAGTCTGTGGACCTAGTGACCAAAATCAACAGGTGCAGGAATGATGCTGACCCAGGAAAAAGTTGCTTAAGTAGCAGACTAACATCTAACCAGGAATATAATGAGGTATTAGTGAATCACCCACAGTAGATGGATCAGTCAATCAGGACTTCAGAAATAAGGATATATCAATCCTTGAGATTTGCTAGTCTGAAATCTGTTTGATTTTGAGTTATTTCCTGACTATTGATCTGCAGCCACAGTGTCCACTAAAGAACTTTATTTCATTTCTATACACTTCCATCCATCACAGCCAACATGCTCTCAATCCAACAGCTATCCCTAACAGGATAACTTACTAAAATACAAAAATGGGTCCAAAATTTTATGTGCTACTATGACAGAACTTTATAATGCTCCTCCAGATTTATATTGCGTAGGTTTCCAGCTAGACTAAATACCGACAGTTCATTCTGCCACCACCTATAAAATTTCTTTTATCTTGGAGATAATAGGGCTGAACACCTCTATAATTAAGTATCTTTTGCCAGAAATACTTTCACAAAACCTTAACTAAAGCATAAAATTATATATATATGTATATACACACTAATTAATTTCATGCAAAATTTACTTAGCATTTAGGGTTCCCAAAAAGCTTCTTGTTCTTCCACATGATATAACATGCTGCTTATAGTCAGTTATGTAAACAACTGTCATTAACATGAAAGTAGCAAAAGTAGAAAGATTATGTTGCAGTGCTTCTTCCTCTGCAACCCTCTTTCCCATTTCAAATAACAGATTAGAGTAAAATAAAGAAAATAGCAGGAACAGGAAGAGAACTTCTTCATAAATTGCCAGGGCTGATAAACTATTTGAAAGAAACACAACCTTAAATAGAGAGAAAGAGGCAAAATGTATAAAGTCTCTTTTCAAGCGCACATCAACAAAAATCTTGATGATATATTCATCCTAAAGACAGCAATGTTCAGCAAACAACCATGTCTGAGCATCAGCATACAAATTAATGACAAACCATGATTTCCAAGATATGGCAGTTATTTTTTAATAATTTATATTTATAGATGCCTCCTTGCACTTCATGAGCCATGAAGAACACTTCAAATGGAGAAAAATAAGCATCTTCCAAGTAAAATGATGACATTGCTTTCAATTTTATCTTTTGTTTCTATGCCTGGAAGCTCTCTTAATAATTTTTAAGGGCACTGCACTGGCTAGGCTGCCAAGAGCTTATACCTCTGGATCTTGCTGCTTTTCCCATCCTCCCACCCAAAAGCTACAAAATTCTATAACCATCAAAAATACTTAATGTTTCCCTTAAACAAACCAAAAAAAAAAAAAAAATAGAGGAAGGTATAGAAGAGTCATGCTACCTAGTATGGCTGAGGAAGGGTATATGGATTCATTATCAGAGCAAAGCAGAGCTTCACCTTTCAGAAAATTAAACCCTTTCCTATGTGTGAGATCTCTGTCCTATGTAAATACAAGTTAATGGGGAAGTAAAAAAGTAGGTATGTGGACAGGGTAATCATGGTAGCAGGTAAAGCTAAAGCATGGCTTTTCTTTGGTATGCAGAAGAATAAAAATTGAATGGGATGGGGGATTTTACATTCTAGAAGTAACCTATAAAGAGGATTTCACTACAAAGGACTGTCTGTGATTCTTTATGAAATGGTAATGTTGTACGAAATGAAAGTGTCAGACAAGAGAGCAGCTCATACTCATAAACATATTGTGAGTATGATTATTATTATTATTATTATACTGCTTAAAGGTTTCATTCATTTTGACATGCTGTCCAGAACCAATATTTTGAAGAATACTCATAAAATTTGGGAAGAGCATGAGGAAATGTGAGACAACAAATCAGTTATTTTTGTGTTTATTTGCTCCCACAAAAACATACTATGAACTAGCAGAAACAAAATCCTCCTGCCCCTGAAATGGTACTAACAACATGCTAAACCCAAACAGAATACAACCTCTACAAACACAGTAAAGATTTAACTCTATTCCCAAATAGTGAAGGGGGAGACAAGCATAGACAATTTCGGTGTTTGAATTGTAAGAGAGTTTCTGTTAACTTACATTGCTTGAATAAAAACATGAAAAGAATGCAACAGAAATTGTTATCCTAAAGGATAAGGAGAGCTAATGTGCCTATTAGCCAAAATCAAACAGCAATCAATTAAAAACCTATCAGCAATTGGTTCTCTGGAATGACTATTTTTCATGCCTAAAACATTTGGATAAGTTTTCTTTGCCTAAAAGACAACAGGGAAAAGAGGGAAATAAAAGAAGGAACAAGATGCCATTACACAAGGGAGAGCTGAGTTGCATTTATGAAATGCTTGTTATGAAGCAATTCAATAGAAACTTTCCTTTGATACTGTAAAACTTCCGTATTTTTCCCTGGCTTCAGCTGAAAGCTCTGCAGCTGTACCTACAATTCTGCTTTCATATTGCTTCAGGTAAAATAACAAAAGAAGAACAGATTCTAGAAAAGGAAAAAAAACTACAGGATCTCAACTCTATTCTTCGTCCCTTTTTTTTATATAAAAGCAATTATTTCACCTTACATGAAAGTTATCCAGTATTATATGAAATCTGCCTTACAATGAAAACTACATTTCTACTTCCACCACAAAAAAAACCACCAAATTTCCCAAATGAATCAATTCACCAAATGGATTTTCAACCCTGATACTGAATTAATACCATAATACTACATCTGACCAACTGCTTATATTCAACCTCAGATAAAAGGAAAAAAATTAATCTTACTTGATATTTGCAAAGAAGCCAAGAGATTAAAAATTTTCTGCTGCAGTGATTCCAGCTGTCTCCACAATCTTTCCACATTTGATCTCAAAAGTTCTTTCAAGACACTAAGTGAATTACATTCTGCTGATAGAAAACCTTTGCACATTATCATCAGAAACACTCTTATCATGAGAACAGTTCATCTTGGTTACTTTCTTGCTGGACTAGCTACTGAAGCATAGATACTTGATGGCAATGAAAAATATTGCCTATCTTACCCGAAAAAAAAAAAAAACAACCTTACAGGAATAGCCTCTTAAAACAGACCAGAAGCACCATCTTTTCCTATAATATTAATACAGAATTTTAAGGAAGTAGTTGTAAAAGATCACCTTTCTATTCTACAGCTCTGACAATGCCATTTAGAACTAGGCTGTGCATAGTGTTACATAGGGGGTGTAGAGCTACTACCCTGAAAAAAGAAATTACATATTTCCTTCACCTGATTTAAAATCTGCTTTTTGTGATACACATGAACAATGGAAATCACCCACCGTTGTCTGAAAATTTTCTTTAAATTGAAAAAATTCTTTGCCTCTATTTTTAAGTTAAAGGAAAAGGACTTCTAAAGTAAAAACAGGAAATAAAGAGTCTTCAGTGTGCTGCTACTCTAAAATTTAAACTTAAAAACTTCTCTTTTTGCTACAAAAAAAAAAAGCTGAAGGAAAAATAGTTTGCACTCTACATCTTTTGTCAAACAAGATTGGAAGAAGCAGTGCCAAGAAAGCTCATATTTAAAGAATTGAAATTTTCTTGGAGATCTTCAGTCAGGACCAGACGACAGAATGGTCACTGAATGCAGATAAGCAGATTTATTTTTGAATGCTTAATAAATGGAACTTAAAAGTAGATGTAAGACACTCCCTGCCTTCACTGAACCACTGTCATAACAATGGACATTACACATGTGATTTGGAAACTCATTCAATACATTAAAGGTTGGATTTCTTTTAAAAATTGTATCAAGTGAAATCCTGATCTGACTGAAAAAGAAATAAAAATTCCTGTAAAACTCCAGTAAAACAACAAGTTCAATAGAATCAGTGCTAACATTAATCATTAAAAACAGTCTGTGTACAAAGGTTTGCTTTTCTTTCAAACATACTTAATAAAAGGATAACTACAACTTATGGTTTAGTCAATATCCTCTTAAGTGATCTGAATCCTAGGTGTGTTTCATAGACACTAAGAGTGGTTTACTAGTGCCTAAAGCTTTCAATTATTTTCAAATATGAACTGTAAAAAAAAAAGTGAGTAAAAAGATTTAGGGGAAAAGAAAGATTTCCTGTGGAAAACTTCAGTATGTAATTCTGCCTTGCATCTAAAGACACCTACATCATCTTGCTTTGCACACACAGGGAAATGACAGTGGTTACAGACATGTATCTCACATCTCCTGGGGCTCACCAGCTGCTTTTGTTCAGTGTAACCAGTCCTCTTTGGTATACTCAGTTGCCTAAAGCTTTTTCCAAAGCTCTGTCTGTAAACTCTGCACATTTCTGTATTTCACTGCAGGAGGGTGGCTCACTTGCCCTAAGCACTGTTTTCTGAACTACTGACATCACTGCTAGAGTCTTACTCCTGACTGACAAATTGTCACACTGATGGAAAAGTCTTCCATCAGTGTCTTTTCCACCCTCCCACCCCCCAAAAAACCCCCAAACCTTTGAAAGGCTGCTTTAGGGAAGGTAAGGATTTCTTCTCTTTTTGTTTTGCTACTAGTAGGACACATGACTTGATTATAGTAATTTTATTGAGGGCAGCTTTTTAGGCCCAATTTATTCACTGTGTTGGGTTGAAGGTAAATTAAAATAGCACAGCTCATCTACAGCTGGTGATCTGCCCTTCTTGGAGTTATCTGTGCCTGTAGGATCTTCCCATTACAGCCAGGATTCCATGTTAGAAGGCATTCAGTGTTTGGAGCCTTGAAATCAAAGTTTCATAGAAGACCTGTTACCTATTCAAATACTTCACAAGCTTTTGCTTCTCAAGACAAACATCAACCACTCCAGCAGCCAAACCATTCATCATTCACACCAACCCATAGAACCATGCATACTTCTTTTGAACAGTTTCCTCCTCACCTCATTGGTGAAACAAACAGAACAATTTAATTTAGGAATTCATGGCAGTGGCTAATTGCTTTAATAACTGGCACTGCACCTCACAACAGGTTGACTCCCAGTGATGTCAGCAGTGCAGAAACAAAGGCTGATTCCTTCTTGAGCTACTTTGATGAGTGTGAAGCTAGAAGGTTAAGGGAAGAATTTACTCCTCTCTAGTTTATTCTCCTGCAGCCACATCTCCAACAACATTCAGTTTTGGGGTGCCCCAATAAATTACATAGAGAATATAAATTTTAAGTTCTCCTGAAGTTGTTGAATAGAGCTTCAAGACTAACTAGTAAAGAAGACAAAAGGATGCAAAGGTATGCACACAGGATGATAAATATCGCTGCAACCAGTGGAGAAATAGAGAACTACAGTGGGGTTTTTGGCAGATTATGTAACCAGAAGCAACAGCACATGCCCAAAGAAAAGGTTCAAGGAAAGGCTGCCTGGAATATTGAAGCATTCAGTGAATACAACCACCAGAGACCCCTTAAGAAGACCCTCCAGGACCATAAAAGGATTTCCTGTAGGAGGCAGATGGATGCAAATGACTTCTGAGAAAGTGAAGTTTATGTATTAGCTAGGAGGTACACCGTAATGGATATGTATGATTATGATGGATAAATACTTTGTCATAAAGTCTCATCACACATGTTAGACTAAAGGAGATAGATAACCTTCTAACATGCCCAGTGCTGATAAAGAACAGCTGCTTTATAATGCTTCAAATTGTGTTAGAAAATGTTATTTTCCAGCTGATTTCAGTATCACCTCTGTACAGGACACCTCAACATGCTGGAGGCAGTTGAGTGCAGGGTTACAAAGATGGTTAAGAAGCCAGAGGGCATGGAACAGGAAGAGCAGCTGGGGAAGCAGCACTTCACCAGGGCAGTCTAAGAAACAATTTATCTGCACATCCAGGTCACTCTTTGAAGGTAACTCCACTAGCTTAAAAAAGGAGTTATAGAGAGAAGGGAGAGAAACACAGATACCCAACAAAAAGATAACTGAGAACAGTCAGAAGATGCAACATAGATATTTTCAACTGGTCATAAGGGAACAATTCATCTCACTGAATTGAAAAACAGAGATGGAGAGGACGATGGAACAGATTTTCAAAACCTGACTGGATAAGGTTTTACACAATCTGACCTAGTTTCAAAGTTAGGCTGCTTGGAGCAGAGTTTTAGTCTAGATGCCTCTGGAGATATTTTCTGACCTAATTTCTTACAAAGTTCTGGAAGCTTTTCTCAGAGTAAGAGGGAGTAAAGAGTTAAGCTGATAGAGCAGCTACAGCAGAATGAAGACATAAGATTTTTTTATTCATTCATGATGAATGTTCAAAATATGGGAACAGAAGGGACAATAAGAAGTCAAAAATGGTCAAGCTCCCTTATCCAGCAACATCCACAACCACTTGCAGAAAGCTTGCAATAGTAACATAAGTTTTGATCTGCTACCTGCCTAGTTTTAGCAAGGATTAATAAAAAAGATTTCATAGAATTGGTAACTCAGCAATTGTGTAGCATAAAATGTATTCTCATCCAATATTTATATTCCCTTTTTAGGAAAAAGCATTTTTCAGTGACTTAGCAAAGTACAAAATGGCATTTCAACAGAATCAGTGTGGAAAATGTTATTTCTACAAAAGATGGATTATGAGCAAAAAAATGAAAACATAAAATGAAGAGCAGAACAGCATAGGAAAGTCATCACATAACAAAAACCACATTAATACAGTTTCTAGTGGAGACTTTATTAAATAATCACCTAACAATGAGTAAAAAATTAATGACAATAGCAACAAAAGGGAGTGTTGCCCCTCTCCCCTGCAGCCCTTCACCTCCTGGATCAGTGAATTTCAAATGAAGAGAGAAAGAAGAAGAGGAAATTACCCTAACAAAGATAAAAGAGGCTAAAGCAAACTAAAAGTCTAACTAAATGTATTTTTCATGAAAGTATACCCTTTGAGGATATCCTTGATAAAAACTGTGAAATGTTCTGGACAAAGCTGCTGATTTGAATTCAGCTGTTGTTCATTTCTTTCTGAGTATTGATGCTCATATAATTATTGTAAGAGTGGTGATTTGAGGCTAGCATCTTTGCACTGAAAACTGCTGTCTTCTCTGAAGTATGGACACATATACCAGGTATATAAAATATAAATGGACATTTTACAGCTTGACAAGCTTGCTGGAAACTTACTAAAAATCTCAACCATGTAGAAATGGGCTATTTTAAGGCCCTGGTGTCACGCAAAGAATCCCCAGATGAGTGCAGTAGAAGAAACAGCTTCACATATTCAATATATTCACATACTCAAACTTAAAAAAAAAATTACCTTATTTTTAGCCACTTATTCCCTCCCTGCCTCTTCAGAAGTGCATGCAAGGGCTCCAAGAAGCACAAAGTAACAGATATCTGTCCTACACTGCTCCTAACAGCATCATCTTCTACACAAAACACTGGAAAGTTGAAAGGGAAATTAGAAAGCCTCAGACAGAGTTTAGGACTGGTGTAAATACTTTTCAAAATTAAAGGGATACTTGTTTTGAAAGCAGTTCTCTTATTTTTCCCTTTAACAAGGGATTCCTTCTGCTTAAGGAGAAAAGTCTGACAGCAAATACCTATGGTAGCCATAGGTATGAAATTAATAAAGTCTAATAGATAATACATGAACTAGATAATGGCACTAGCCATTATCACTCAGATAACACTCCAGAACCAACATGCCCAAATTGGACATAAAGCTGTAAGTGGCAACCAAGATGGAAAACAGCCCAGTCAGACTAATGAACAGATACTTGTCAACATGACATGAAAATGTCATTTTCCTCTCTAAAGAAAACCCTTCCATTACAGTACAAGCATTTATGAATGCACATTTCAGAATATTTTTTTTATTCCTCAGACTGAATACAAGTCAATCTCAGGTTTATTTTGAGATTTCCTACAAGTTAAAGTAATAAAAAGTTGGAGATGCTCCTTTCCAAGAGCACAAAAAAAAAAGAAAGTTTTGATTATTCCCTAGCAACACATTATATTTAATTCAGAGTAATATCCCAAAAGGTATTTGTTTCATGCCTCGGATGTGGACAAACCTCTGACCAGGAGATACAGATCAGGGTCAAGACTGGCAAGTACTGTTTTCACCTTGATAGTCTGTTCTCTTTATAATTTTGGAGCATGGCTAAAGTAATCTTATTAATTGCTCCTCCTTCACTATTTACATTTGCTAACGAGATACCAGAGGCATAATTTCTTATTCACAGCTAATAAAGGAATAATCCATAAAATCAAATCCAATCAGAATCTCCAGTACATCCACTGTAATCCCACTGTTATCAGTGAGGGTATAAGGGGTTTCTGTGCAGACTTTATCCACTACCTTTATGGAAAACCTTTATGGAAACCTTTATGGAAAAGTTTTATTTAAGTTCAAGTATGCTCAAGAGAATTACCAAATCAATCACCGTGAAATATCTTTGAGTCCAACCATGGTTCAGGAAGGACAGCAGAAATAACTACTTTTTTTAATGATAGGCTGTTTTTCCACTATGTTTTTCCATTTTAATTAGATGCTGGATTTCCAAAACAGGAACGTCAAAGTCCTGCATATCCTGACAGTGTGAATTTTTAAACAGCAACATGTTTAAGCATCGTTTTACTATTCATTCATTCCTCTAGATTATTTATGTTTCTGAAAATCCTTCTTTTTCTACTGAACTCTGTCTACCAAGGCATTTCACAATAGCAAGAGCCATGCATTGGTGCTTGCTGAATGAACAGCATCTGCTTATAATATAATCACATTCCCTGAAAAATCCTTGCTTTTGCATATTACAGAAATCTTTCATGTTGGTAGTAAATCAATGATCCTAAAGCATCTTGATTTCTCTCTCCCTGAAGTCATTCCTCCTCTAACAAGTCTTTCACAGTCTTCAGATACTATTCTACCCCTCCATCCAATGGCATCTCCTGTATCCTTAGGTGGGAACTCTCCAGTCTGGAATATGCTGCAGAGAGCTGCTGACAGGGTTCCATAGCTTTTACACCTTTATTTTGCAGCTGCTTCAAACATAAACACACACACTATCTACCAATGGTGCTCAGGAGATCAGATAACTTGTGCTGAAGCTTGCAGCTTGCCCAAGTCAGAATTCAGGGCTAGCTCTGGGCCATATAACAAACACATCTATCAAAGATGGAACCAGGGACAGCTATTCAGGTCCAAATCAATATTTTTAAGAAATTATTGAATTTTCTGTTTTAAAAAATGGCTTAGGTACTTACGGTCAACATTTTAAAGAATTCCAAAGCTTTGTGAGCAGATTAGGTACATGACTTCTAGAAATTCCTGTCAGATAGCCAAGTGCTATAAAAAACCCTGACAGAGCACTCACCTGCATCTTTCAAAGATCTTTTTAAAAATTTGATTGTGAACAATTCTAAGTCCCTCAGGTATGACATTGCTCAGCGGAATTTCACCTAAATTCTGAAAATAGAAAAACTTTCTCTGGAAAAGACAGACGTTCAGAGATATACAAATGTTTATTGAATGCTTTAAAAATATATCTATATAATTAGATGTAACAACTGAGTGCAAGTTTTCCACTCAAGAGGATTGTAAGTCTTCAGTCCTCTTCACTGAGATCATTCAAAATCCAGCAGTACTTTTTGCCATGTTTCAACTATTTCCATATCTCTTCATCAATACACACCTCTCTATATCTCAGGGGTTTTTAACTTTTTGTGTGTGTGTGCTTTAAAAATTCCTCCCTATAATCTCTCAACTCATTCAAAAAAATACTGGAAACTCTAAGAGTTGTCTGCTTCTCCCAATATTTTCACTATTTGATCCCCTTTGCTTTTTTGCTGCTACTTCCTCATACTATTAATTAATTTACTTTTAAAACAACCACACCAAAAAGGAAGCTAAAGGACTGACAACCAAATAGCCCACAGATAAAAACAGACTTCCTCCTCCCACCAAAAAAAAAAAAATTCAGGAAAATTAATTCATTAAAAGCACTAACACCCATCAGTTTAATGCACCAGAAAGATAAGAGAATGTAAATATCATATGCATCAGACCTTCTGGATTATAAAGACATACTATGGATGAAGCTACTAAACAAACAAACAGTAGGGAGTAAGGAAACTTTTGAGCAAGAGTAACCCTACTGAATCAGACAAGCAGAGAATAGAAATTGACATTTCAAACATAATCTAACTCCAGAGCTTGCCATCCTCTCAGGAGCTATCTGGAGCATACGTGACAAACTACAACTCTTGTGTAACAGTGATGTACTCACAAATTCTTCAACGCAGATTTGTGCAAGCTCTAAATTCCTTTGTTTGAGCTAGGGTGCCACACAGGAATCCAGTAAGAATAGCAGACAAGAAGCAACAAATCGGGTGTGGCTTCATCCTATGATGTTACTAAAGAAATCAATGAAAACCACACAAACAGGGGCAATTTGTTGTTCAAGAGGGATTGCTGCAGATACTCTTCAAACTACACTTTCTTCTCCTGAGATGGAATCTATCCAGCATGCTTTTGCAGCATCTTTTTTCTCCCTCAGAACAGCCTATCTTTAAGGAGATGAAACAGTTACATGATAGGTGTTGCTATTTGCCTGATGTATCAATATTAGAGATGACTCAAAAGGATAACTTATGGTATCAGTTTCTTCAAAACCTTATTTAAATACTCAAACATATTGTGAATGAAACTGTGACCTCACCAGCCAGACAAATGAACAATTCCTCCCTTAAGTAACTGTACTGGCTAAAAGCCCTCACAAGCCAGATGATAACCCAAATTGAGGCAGACTCAGAATCTGTCTGAGAAAACAGTGATGAATTTGCATTCATTGTAGCTCAGAGTTGTTAAAACACATTGCTGTACACTGCAGCTCGATTTTGAGTTACACCTGTCTCTGATAAATAACCTACTGCAACATATGCTGTAGGATATATAGAACTGACCTAATTCCAGAACAAGTTGGGTAAAGATTTGTAACCTGGGTAACCACATGTATAATGCTTTCTGCAAACCTCATTGCATGTTTGACTCAAGACAACACACTCTCTTCAGCTTAGACAGACCAATGCAGAAAACAAGTAATCTTCATGTTGCTCAGCAAACCTGTGAATTTAGCATAGCTACCTTCTGCTATCACACACTGTCTAAAATATGGATAACTATTTTTTTCATTACTTTCCCAGTTACTACTTAGCCATCTGCATTAACTGTAATGCAAGGCTCTTGATAGCAGCTAAGACAATGTTTCAGTTTCTCACAGTTGTTGGAACTCTAAAACACCCCTAATTATAAAATATCTAGTGCTGATTTTGGTGCAAGACTTTTCAACAAAAATTGATATATTCAAAACACTACTACCAATATTCAACAGAATATAAACTAGCAGGGCTGTTTAATTTATCATACTCATTTGGCAGATTTCAAGAATTGCAAAAAGCAGAAAAAGTAAACCAAAACATGAAGGCAGATCAACAACTTGCAATTTTGTGGTGATACTCAACGAAATGTGACCAATGAGAGTTCTAAAGGAAGTGAGTGTTGGCAAGGATTGCCTATTTTCAGAGGTCCTTATTCAGGAAATTTTGAAAAGCTTTGGAATAGGTCCAAGGTTTGTCCACACATACTACTATATCGAGTCATACTTAAATCAAAATGTAGGAAGTTAATGCTCAGACATCTAATCACAGCATCATTATCTGTAGTCAGAGTTATGCAGCATCCCCAAATTTCATCCTTAGCTTTCCCATTTAAAATATTCATTCAGTGGAAAAAAATAATCTGATTTATTTCTACAGCACTCATGCACCTGCATAATATAAGGTTTAATATGTCATCTTTAATGATTGTTTTCAAAAAGCTCTATTTTTTTGAAGTTACAACCCGCAACAGCATAATCTGGAATAAAAAGACATATTATGGGCCCTTCAAAGATGTCTGAGTAAAAAAGATGGAGTGCATCCTAGGCTGAGCAGCAGTGTCAGGCAAAAAAATAAGAGCAAATACAGCCTTATTAAACATTGATCTTGCCTTTCAGTGTCCTGAAAGAGCATTTAAACAAACATTGTTTAAATATGGTATTGCTTTAAGGGGCTGAATTAATAGCTGCACTGCTCTCAGCTTTCAGAGTCAAGATGAGGATGGATTTGAAATTTTCTGTATATGTTAGTGCTCCTTGGAATGAAAACTGAAAAGCTGAGCCCAAAAAATTGCTTTATTCACGCTGACATGAAAACTTGGCCTTTCTGGTCTGGAGAACAGTAGCAAAGAGTCACATTGTCTCATAAATTTTTGTATGTTGGAATTCCATCTTCTAGTAACTTCAGCAGTTTCTTCGGATTATGAAGCTTACTAGGTTCACTCATGCCACAGTAGCACCAAATATCCTTGGAGAATTCTCCTTGAGATTCTTAATCACGAGTTCAAGTTCTGGAATACTGAAAACTCTGTCGCAACATAAAAATGTTATGTTTACAAATTCTCATTTAAATTCACACAAAATGCAAATCAATTTCACAAGTTGTTTTATTAAGAATGCAGGTCATTAAGATCTTAAAATCAGAGTTAGGCAACCATAACGAAAAGCTCTATTCTACAGCAACAGTGGTTCTCAAAGCAGCTCAGAGTGATTTAGAAAACACAGTTAATGGAGCAACAAGCTCCCCATGAAGGCAGAGCTATTAGAGATTCTCAAGCCAAACATCAATCCCTCTAAACCACACAAGTGGCTAATAGATAAAATGAAACTAAACACATGGCACAGATCAGAACTGGAATACACCTAGAAATACACCTTTTATGGAGAACCCTGATTTCTTCAGCAGTCCCAATTCAAGCTAGTCCAAGACAAATCCCTTGAGAGGCTAAATCAGTATTTCCAAAGAATTAATGTGTATTGAATTGATGAACTCCTTCCTGCCTCATTGAGCCAGGGAACACTGAACTCCTTGACCTGAAGCATGAGAACCACCTCAAGTTAGCCACTGGATTTTAATCTCCAGTCCACATTCCTAAATCTCATACACCAAGATGAAAGCAACTAAATTTTAAGGCACAAACAACTTTTGTTCCCCCCTTTAATTCAAAAGTTTTGATAGGAGTATTTAAAAACCAGCAATAGTCAATAAAAGCACCCAGCAAAGTACGCAGGAAATTGTAGTCTGTATCAGGACAAAAGTCCTAGTTATTTAAAATTTTAAGCATAATAATTGCCTTGACCTGCACCTAAACACAGGTTTATTCAAACCCACTCACCACCAAGCAACTGTTACAAGAGCCTCTTGCAAATTAGGTTGCCTTTCCTTCTGAAGAATGTAAGTTTTCAGTAGAGTCCCCTAATAAAACAAGGAATTGCTTAGCACCTGTCCCACATATATAACGGAAAATGCAAAATCTACCATAAGGCTGCCATATATTTTTATGTCCTGCATTGAAAAGATTGTGATTCCTAACTAGCTATCTTTCCCTGGAATTATTAAACTACAAATTATCTGTAGAGATTATCTTTGTTCTTAACATTATCATATTTCTCATTTATGAATAACTATTAGTTACTTACTGGTTTTAAACAAACATGTATATTGAAGTCTGAGGAAGACCTTTTATAAAGGATGGTTGGGAAGCAACTAGTAAATAATAAACATTTCTTTCCCTTTCCTCTGACATGACTCTTCAGACATCATAGGTTGCATCACCTTTTGAAGAAGTAAAACATATAAAGGTATATATTTAATAACTTGGTTTTTATCTGAAAATATTACTGAGAAAAATAATTTCTGAAAAAAAGCAGTTTCTGCCAAAGCAGAGGTTAAAAATAGCCAGAAAATACTATACAGATGGCTAAACAGATCTAACACACTGCTGTGCAGAGACACAGATTAGTCTACCTCTAGGACACTGCTCTTCTCAATAGACATTATCTTTGGATACAAGTAGAGCAAGAATTGTGGGGGTGAAGAAGAATAAGATTCATTTTTTCAACCCTTTCTGTGTCTTTTTATAAAACACTGCGTTGAGCTCTGCTGCAGGTTCTGAAACTGAGGGTTTCACTCTGCATACACAATTTGAACAAAGAGCAAGACAAAACGATGGCAGCAGCCTCCCACTCTGAACACCTCCTCACTCTGTCAAGAAGGGGAAGATAAATTAAAGAAAAACAACATCTAAACTCTGAACAGCAACAAATCCTTGGGATATAAATAATTACTTTTTTCCTCTTTTAGCCTTCCTTTTGAAAGCTCCCAGACACCCAAGAGACCATAGAAGTTTGTCTTCTTTTTCTTCCTAACCTTGTAAAAACCGCTGTGGTACTGAAACCGCAGCTTCTGAGCTAGAACTAAGTGCTCAGAGTAGGCAAGGGAAAAAATGCTCTCTACCCTCTTCTGTCTCCCATTTTAGAAGTCACTCCTCTTTAGCAGGTGAGCTTGAATATTATGTTACCTGGCAATAGGCAGGTTCTGTTTCTGAAGAGTTTAACATTATTTTCTATTTGTTTTCAGGAACTATTAGATTTGCTGATGTATATTTTTCCTATATGATTGAGGATCCCCATAAAAATAATGCCCTTTCAATCCCCCCCAAAGAAATGAAGCTTGGTCTTAATGCAAGTGAAGCATACAAGGCACAGCTGTGATGGGCAGTTAGCCATTTCATGAAGATTACTACAGATTCTGTAAAAAAAAAAAGGGAATTTAGGGCACTACTTTGTGAGCAGCTAGAAAATAAACAATGCATTTAGTCAAAGTCTCAGCAATTGTTAGAAATTACAGTAACCAAAATATTAAATTTTAAACAGAAGACTGATATAAAGCAGCAAATTAAAAGAAAAAGAATGTTTTTGCTTCTCAGATTGGTGTCTGTGAACTTCAGAGCACCAGATGCTCAGCTTCTTCTAAACACCTCATGATAAGATGATGAATTCTTGATTACGATTTATGTTTCCTTAGTTTTGCTGTAGCCTTCTGATCAAGATTTCATGCTGTCCTCCCCCATTCCTAAAAGCTTTAGGGTGAGAAAAACAGAGACTGAACTCAGGCACATTTTGTACATATCACACTGCATTTGAGAAGTCTGGGAAAGCCATACTCACATTAGTCAATACTGTACAGCTTACATAGCTCCACAACAGTATCCTCTCTTCAAAAAAGCCTGGTGACTGGCAAGGTAGCTTAATCAGGATTTCTTCAGGAATAAAGAGAACAATCTGTTTCTCAAAAAGTAACTGGCAAAACTCGTTTAGTTATTACAAAGTTTTAGGACTTGTGCAAACAGAGTTTCATAAATCGCAAGGCAAAGAACCTGAACGTAGTTCAAGTTGAACTAGAACACTGAAAGTTAGTTTTGGGGCAGGCTTTCTAAAGATTATTAAAGAACAGCTGCATTTTTTCTTGAAGGGCCTTGACAACCATTCTGGAGTTTGCTAATCATTACTGTAATGTAGGTAATGTTTTCTCACAGAAAAGTAAGGATTAACACTGTGGTTCCAAGTCATCTGATGCTGTTATAAATGTTGACTTGACAATTGTAAAAGGATCTTTTTATACTAATTAATTATCTTAGAACCCGACCAAACTAGATTTTTTACAGTCTGAGACAGCACCACTCATTGCTGCACACAAGACTGACATTAAATGGAAAACCTCTACAGCAAGGAAGTAAATTTATTATGGCATTACTAGATTGGAATAAGTGCTCTGAATTATTTATTTTCAACTAACCATTCAAAGAGAAAGACTTGAATGAGGCAAAATCCAATAAGTGACCTCATGATTTATGTATAAAGAATACCATTTCCTATCATAATTTATGACATACAGAACTATAAGAATAAAAAAAAAGTTTGTTAATGACTGAAAGAGAACAAAGCGAGAGAAATCTTGGTTCATCTAATCCATCAAAGTAGAATTTGAGAGAAAAAAAAAAAAAGGTAGTAAAAATATTGGTTCCAGGATCAAGAAAAAAAAAATGAAGTTCATTGAGGGAATTACCTCTTTTCAAACACGAACACAAGACAGGTTTTAAAGTGATAGCAACCACAACTGGAAATTTACATTTGCTGCCCAGTGAAGAGCTTTTCTTTGGCAATTAAAATCCCATACAAACAAACAACCCAACACATAGATTGAACCTAAGTTGCATTTGCATTTATAGTACCAGAGCCTCGCTCACAATTACAGCTAATATTCTTCTACTTTTTCGCTTGGATAACAGGATGACATGAAGAATAAAGCCTGAAACAAACCTAGCGACAACAGCAGCGAACTCCGGAGGGAGAACGACCTGTGTGTACCACGGCCGCTCTAGATTCACCTGTACAACCGAACTGAAGGGAACCAGAGCAGCACTGCCTTTCGGCAAGGCAAACCTGGCCGGCTCGGGTGAGGCCGGAGCGGGTGCGGGGAGGTGCGGACAGGTTTGCGGCCCGGCCCGGCCACCCCACACCGCCGGGCATCCTCCCTTCCCCGCAGCCGCATTATTTGACACCCGCTAAAGCAGCCGAGAGCATCAGCGCGCCTGCAGAGCGGAGCGAACACCGCGGGGAGAGCCCAGCTGAGCGCACAGCACACACCGGCATCGTGGGGAGAGCCCAGCCGAGCCGAGCCCACAGCACACCCGGCACCGCGGGGAGAGCCCAGCCGAGCCCACAGCACACCCTGCACCGCGGGGAGAGCCCAGCCGAGCCCACAGCCCAGCCGAGCCCACAGCACACACCGGCACCGCGGGCAGAGCCCAGCCGAGCCCACAGCACACACCGGCACCGCGGGCAGAGCCCACACAGCCCAGCCGAGCCCACAGCACACACCGGCACCGCGGGCAGAGCCCAGCCGAGCCGAGCCCACAGCACACACTGGCACCGCGGGCAGAGCCCCGCGCATCCTGCGCACCTGCGGGCCCCGCGCTGAGCGCCGCGCTCCGCACTGACCTTTCTGCTGCCGGAAGGACTGGATGGAGCCCGAGTGGTGAACCATCGCGGCGGAGAGCAGCCCGGCAGCTGCCAGCCCGGCGGTGCGGCGCTGAAGGGCGGGCAGGCAGCGGTGCGGCCCGGCGGGCCTGCCGCGCAGCGGGGGCGGAGGGAATGGCGCCCGGCGGGGAGGGAAGGAAGGCAGAGCAGAGCCGAGGGGCTAAGGCGAGGGGCGGGCGAGGAGCCAGCGCTGTCCCTCCGCCCGCAGCCCGCGGAGCAGCATGGTGTCCAGGAGAGCCCGCCTGCCGCCCGCTGGGGACAGCGACAGCGCCAGCGCTGTCACCGGCTGGGCTGGGCTGCTCCTCTTGCCTTCCTGCGCCCTTGGCTCCGCTGAGCGGACAGCAGGTGCTCCTGGTGAGGTGAAGTGAGAATTGCCCCTCCTTTGCTCGGTAACAGCTGCACTGAAATCTCAGCGCTGTGAGTTAAGTTCGTGTGACATCACCTCCATCGCCATCCTCGCACCGTGCCCCGGAGTTACATCACCAGCCCTTTTTGTTTCTATGGATTTTATAGAATTTAGAGTCTCGGCCTTACTGGAGATAAGTTTTTTACAAGACACTGAATTTCATATTCAAGCCTGGTGTGGACCTTTCCAGTGCTATTTGTGTTGTAATTTCCCCTTTCTCTACAGTGTATGCCAAGTGGCTCATTCCAGATGACAGAAGATTTGTACTTAAAAGGTCTTTATGTCTTCCCTTGTCTCTCTCTGCAAACGTTATTCTCTCTGCATTCTGAGTGACTTTTATGATAAGTCAGTTCCTATAGAATGTTTTGGGTTCCGTTTTTTTAGGCTTTTTTTTTTCCTACCACAATAATCTTGAGAGGGGTTTTTTCTTCTCCTAAACTCGTTCAGTCAAACACTCCAGCCTTCATCTAGTGGTATCTATCTCCTCTTCTTCATGTAGGGATACAAACATCATTTACTCATCAGAAGTTAATTCTGTCACCTAATTAGCACAGGTTATAGCATTCCTTCCAAGTTTGTGGCTCCATTTGTGTGCTATATGTACAACAGATTTCCTCTGGCAGTAAAGGCAGAATTTCCCCATAGCTGACTGGGGCTTGAAGTATACTGTCTCCTAAAAAAGATTACATAACTGCCACCCCTTACTACAGGCCAGTCTGTACTATAAAGTTGTACTACTTTGTCTATATCAGTGTAGTTAAGCTACCAAGATGAATACACACTTTTTATTTTATAAGAATGTTTCTCCACTATGAGAACATATTAAACAACCATATATAAACCACCAGCCCATGCACAGCTCTTATAGAAAAGTAGTCAAAATAAAAATTGTCCTAAGTTGCAAGGTATTCCCCAGCACCCTTTTTTAGAGTAAAACAGATATTACTCTTACATAACACACAGCTGACAAGTCCAATTGATACCATAAGGGGAAAAAATAAACTTACCTCTCCAGGATAGCTGACCACATTTTGGGTTGGTTTGGAACATTTGCAGAAGGTTTGTTGTTAGTTCAGGAAAAGATGCAGAAGCTATAGTGCTGTGTATCCTACTCATTTCTCCATCTCCAGTCACTCTCTGCACACTGGAGATAATAGATGAGGCATTCCTCTGCACTCCTACAATTTCAGAAGAACAGCTGGGAACAGCTTTTTCCTGCTGAGATACAGCACTATAGATGTTCCATGGCAGAGTAAGTCAGCCAGCTGACTCTTGCTGATCAACAAGTGCTGGCAAACTAAAAGCAAGCTAAAAGAAGAGGCAGAATAAAGTCCTTGGTGTACTTTTAAGCTCTAATATAGACAGTAGAGTGGATTCATAGAGATTAAAACCAATTCTATAGCTTAAGAGTCACCCAGGAAAAAAGAAAAAAAAAGTATAATACAGACTATAAACTTAGTAGTTAATAAACATATGCAATCTGCAAAAAGCAAATATAGTTTTTCCACTGTCATGGTCTAAACCTTTGTCAGGCTCTAGGGCAGATCTATTTCTTTGAGAAACCTTGGCTGACACTTTTTGACTTGCCTGTGAAGTAGGAGAGCAGCATACATTATGCTCCTTCTCTTACCAGCACAAAACAAAAGAGGGCCATTACTGGCTCTCCAATGATAATTACAAAATGCAGAGGGGAAGAAGAGGTGCTCTTAAGTTAAATTACAGATGAAAGAGATTATCATGCTCACTCTTGGAAAAGAGGCTGTCAGGGCCATCCTAATTCCTGGTCCACAATCCTCCACAAAGACTGACAGAACTGAATTCAAGTAGATTTCACTGACACTATTAATACACAGAATGATGGGAAGAGAAAGACATGGGAAGGGAAAGGGTAAAGCAGTGCTCAGAAACCCTATACAAGGATTAAATTCTGAGACTAGAAAATTATATATAATTATAAAGCTCTCATTCTTAAAGTAGATGCTATGTATGCATGAAACTGCAGGTAAGACAGCTGGGGTTAAGGTCTGCAAAGAGAAGAAAAAATACCTCTATAAAGGTATTTTGAATTAAACCCTTCACACTGTCAACTGACTAAACTGCATAATTGTAAAATATGATCATATGAGGATCTAGAAAGATAATTCTTCAGTAAATAAAGAGAGATTGGTCCAGCTGGAAGATGTTTTAGAGTGGAGATAACAGAACAATTAAAAATTGATGGCTAAGATACATAGGAAATGCATACATTTTAGTCTATATGCACAGGCTTCTTTGGCTCTGAAGTTCATTGAAATAAAAATCTACTCTCATAATTGCTGTCTAATGAATACTCTCTTTTGAAATACTGAGTTGTATTAAGCTAAGTCTCACATTTATCTCTGTGTAAGTTTTTATAATTTTTTTTTCTAAGATGAGAATTCTGGAGAAATCTGGATCAAACAGAACTAGACTAAAATCTTCTATCTTGACAATCAGGAGAACCAAAACAATGGCTTAAAGCTGAAGGTTGATCTTACAGAGTTTTTACTTAAGGTTTAGGTTTTTAGTTTTTCCAGTAAGATTAATTCTCTTTGATAGACATCCTTTTTCATGATTTAGTCTTTGTCAGAAAAGATTAGGAAATAAGATTTGGTTTTGCTTCATAAAATGCATCTAGCCTTGTGAATATCTGTATTATTTGAAACTTGTAAAAATTTTTAATTATAAGAACAAGAGGACTGAGTTGTTTTGCCACTGGAACAGGCTATGAGAAAGACATGCTTTAAATTTTTTCTACTTCCACAGTGCTTTTCAGAAAGCCAGATGAAATAGGTGAATTAGGTTTTAATTTAGGGTTCTATGTAAAGTGTCTTATGCCAATTATTTCCTTAAGAAATATAGCCACCTCAAAAGTTAACTACAGCCAGTGTTAACTATTGCCCAGAAAAAAAAGCAAACTTACTCCAAAAGAAACTCATGAGGTTCAGCAAGTGCAAAATAATACACCTGAAAGAATCCCCATACATCAATCCAGGCTGAGCAGCAGCTCTAGCAGAAAGGACCTGAATGTTATGGGAAGCATTATGTTGAACACCATCCAACTGTGCACTTGCATCACAAATAAACCTTAGGAGAAATGTAGCCAGCAGATCAAAGCGTTATTAGTCCCCTTCACTTGGCGTGAGTGCAGCTGTATCTGCAATTTTGTGTCTAGCTTTCCCACTTCACACCCACTCAATTCAGGAAGGGTGGTAGGAAATTGGAAGAGGTCCATAGGAGGCTGTTCAAGAAGGTTAGGGGTCTACAATATATCAACTGTGAGAAGTTGAATAAACTAGGCTTATTTAATCTGAAAAATTAAGGAGTTCCAGGAGCCTACAACTACTTGGAAATCACTTGCAAAGATTACAGTACTAAACTCTTTGGAATGCTAAATGATCTGGTTAGTGACAATAGCCACATGTGATGGCATGAGAGGTTCAGATTGAGCACTAATAACAAGTTTTTACAGCATTGGTAAGACATCACCAGAACATGTTACCCAAAATGAGGTGAAATATCTGTCCATGAAGGTTTTCAAAATATGCCTTTACAAAGCTGTGTCTGACCCAGTCTGGTGATGGCAATGGCAAAGCTTCAGAACAGGAGGTTGGACCTGCAGTGGTTATAATAAAGGATCTAATAAAAATATGCAAGGGAGTTGGAACCAGATTAATTCAAAACAGGAGGTAGACAATTTCAAAGTTTAATTAAAATATAAAGTTAATTTTTCATATCTACAGTGAGGGATTTTGTTGAATATATGCTTATGCAGCTTGTCAAATTGCAAAATAGCAAGATGATATTAAATGTCCTTTCTCAAACATACTAATTTCTAAAATCTGCAAGAACAGTTGTGAGACAGGATGATTCTTTCGTGTAAAATGTTGTCTGAATAAGAGCATTAAATGTTTCCAGCAGCACCCAAAATTATTTATCTTCTATCAATTTTTATGTAAACAGTACAAAAAGTCAGTGTATACAGAATTGTTGAGTTCAGCTCTCAAGAAGAGCTGTTCTGTACAAGTTAAAGCTCTGCAATGCAAAATTCATCTTGTTCGACATTTGCAATCAAGTTGTTCACAAATTTTCTGACCTTACTGAACACAGCGAGAATTTTGCCACAGACACTAGAAAAATGATGATCTCTCTTGAAACTGTCAGTCTCTATAGAGAAGGTCTAGAAAGCAGATTTTGGAGCATGCTAAAGCATGTAGTAGGTGAATTTAAAAACGCGACATTTCTATAAAGATTTTTCCATGTGTTGCTAAGACACAAACTCTTGAAATCTTACTGATTTCCATATTTTAATATTTCATTTCTATGGTAATTTAAGAGACATTTTCTCTTGGTATAGATAGAATTTTCATATATCCATGGAACTGACTGTTTTCTGACTGCTATAAAGTGTGTGGGAATCAATTCTGTAGCTCACTACAATTGCATGCTTACTTTTAAGCTTATAGATTACTTTTATAGATTCCTGTTTGCATCCTGATAATTACTCTGAATGGAGTTACTTTTGCAGTTTGGGATTAATTTATCAAGCTAACATGAGGAAGAACTTTTACAGTTCATATGTTCAGTAAAATATCATTTCCCTCAGCAGAGAAGCTCAATTTTTTTTTGTTAATTATTTGGGTCAAACACTAAACTTCTAAAGAGTTTCTCATTGTTGTGCCTGGTATACCCCAGAATCCTTGGAACATACCTATATAGAATTGAAAAAATGAGTTAAATGTACATTGCTAAAAAACTCTTATATAGTAATGCAAAAAGATTATTTTAAAAGCACCAATGTGAAGAAACAGGGGAAGAGGGAAAAACCAGAATTTTAATAGCAGCATCCAACCTACATACCTATATACATTTTTCAGGCAAACTTCTACATTGTGATATTTTTCTCATCTACTACACACCTATTTTCTTATTTCACATTTTATCTGAAGCAAACAGCAAGAAAGATTATTCTTCTCTAACTCTGCAGTACCAGCTAGCAAACTGCTGCAACACAGTTATATTTCTGATTAACAGCCTGATTTATCAAGTAAGGAAGAAAATCAGCTAGACTAACAAAAATCACTCTCAGTGATGAAACTATCCATCACCTTATCCATGTTTTCACTGTGTAGACCTATTCTGCATATGTGTGCATTGTTTCTTGGGTATCATGCTCTTAGTACAAGGAGCTTCAAGAGTTACAGTGTTAGGTACTTCTAGAAACAAGACATTGACATAGTCCTTAGCTGCATAGTCTAAATTTACAGTTAAAGAAAAGAATAAGCTACCATTTAGGCATTTCTTCCTACATTTAGGAAGAATTTCTTGTCTTGTCTCTAAGAAGATTTGGTCTCCTGGGTCATCAGCTGGTCAGTTTAGGGATTAACCCTCTATTGCTGCTTAGTGCAATTTTGACAGCCAAGACTTTCATCACCTTCACACTAGTTCTGTGCAGAACCTCTTAGTTCTTACTGTTTGGATTTCTTTGGCCACATAGCTGCTCTTTTTCCCAACTACATTTTTTTACCCTCTCCCATAAAACAACAACATTAAAAGGAGCAGCAAGAAGTGCCCTGTCTTTATGTCTTTAAACTATTTCCACACATTTCAAGACAGGAGAAGTATGGCAAGAGTATGGGAGAAGTGAAATTAATTGTTATAGTTCATTCAGGAACCATCAAACTTCTCCTTTCCCACTTGAGTAAAACACTGAAATTCAGATATGGTAATTTTAGATAAAGCTCACAGCATGCCTGCATTCCCTGTTGGCCCACCTTATCATCAAAACCAAAAAGAGTTACTGAGAATTACTTCATTTTTCATAATTCATGTTTGTTCATTGCAGCACTACCAATGAAATAACAGGGTGTTTCAACCAGCATCCTTCACAGAAACTTCTCTTTTCAGCATCAGCTTCACACACAACTTTGGTCCTATTTCCTGTTATATGACAAGATCTCTTCATGACTGCACAATCCCAAGCTGGGTACAACACTCTCATTCCAGCATTCCCTTCAAAATATGGAATGTACTTGCTCTGACAGTGACATCTTATGGCTCAATGCCAAACACGTGAGCTGCAAGCCCACATGCATATTTACCATGCATCAATCACCTCTCCATCACTTCAGAAGAAAAAATACTGAGATAAGGTTGCCCTGTCCCACAAACTTCTGTATTCCACCACCGCAGAACTTGCCTGCTGGGCCACACCAGGTGAACTCCCACGAGACTCATCTCTTCTAGCATTAATGCTAAAGTCTGTGTTTTGCAGTGAAATGAGCATTGTGCCTTCTGGCCTGGCAGAACAATGTGCTCAACTGCAAAGAACTGCACTATTGCACAAGAAAACAACAATAGTACTATTGCAGGTTCTGTTTTACAAAATTATTTTCAAAGAGTGTCCTTAACATCCCATGCAAGTGCAATAATGTGGTATATTAAAAAAAAAGGCTTTTTTCATTACAGGGCAAAAGCACAGTACTTTGTTCCATAACTATTTTATGTAGATTTTCAAAATACTTGAAACTGATACACAGCTGGAGTAGTATTTTCAAATGTATTTTTGATCACAAATTGCTTTTAATTTGGTTAATGATTTAT
Source organism: Lichenostomus cassidix (assembly GCF_008360975.1). NCBI lineage: Eukaryota > Metazoa > Chordata > Aves > Passeriformes > Meliphagidae > Lichenostomus > Lichenostomus cassidix. The sequence continues at coordinate 58,463,802 of NC_139486.1, forward strand.
CAACATCTCTGAAAACTTCAATAATTAAAGAAAAGTTTATGTGTTTCTGTTTTAATGAAGAAAAACTATATTTACATTTTGAAATGCTTTTTTGTTGCATTTGCAGCCCAGAAAGTCAAAGCAATGCATGATCCCTGAGGCTCCTGGGGATTAGCAAAAGGGAACCAGTTTGCTGCCACAGTCTGCCCTAAAGAAGAGAGAGTTTCAAATTCCACCCAGCTTCAACAGAGGAATAGGGAAAATGGTTGCTCCTTCCCAAAACTACTTTTTACAGTTAGGATTACTAAGCCTAATGGGAAATGTGTAATTCTATTGCTTTATAGTTACTAGCTTTTGAGTTGGGATTGGTTTATCAGAGAAGCAAAAGAATGTGAAAGAGAATTGGAGTTCAAGGTTAGGATAAAGTTCATAAGGCTTTTGTCTTGCTTCATTAGGGACAGTTGATTATCTAATTCCATATTACACAAATGACAGAATATGGTATTTATACATAGAAGTACTGAATAACTGAATTTTATCATCAGTTTATATTCAGGCTGAATTTTCAGTCCTGCTGCATCCCACTGGCTACATTAATTTATGTTACCTTGCAGACCCAAATTAACAGAAAGCTGGAAGTATATAATAGCTTCAATTAAGGTGTAACAGGTTATTTACCTATAGATAGGTAGGACATTTTAGGATTCTGTATTTCCAAATCCATTTTTAAAAGGCTTTCCTCTGAAATACATTTAACAGCTATTCAATACCTGATTCTATACAACCTGAAGAAAGTGTCAAACATGTCAAAGTAGAATTGCATTGATTTTACTGAAGATGATGGTTGTAAATTAAGGTAGAAATACAATATATACAGACAGCTTTCAAAGTTTACTTTTTCATTTGTATTAGGTAGGATTCTAGCCATACAAAATGTTTAGAAAAATCAGCACTTATGTAATGTAAGTATTATCATGTAAATGTGGACTTACACTGATTAATTACACTATGCTTCATTGCTCTTAGTAAGTTATGTCAGTCACTCTGAGAATGTGTTCTTGTAATTGAAACCTTATTTTAAATGGTGTTGAGTAAGAAAATAGCAATTTTAGCAATTTCAATTTATTTACATGCACTGAAAATTATAGATCTGGTAGTGCATGAAGAGATATTAGTTACCAGTTCTATTCCATGATTGTCACAAAAAGAAAATAGAAAAAAAAAAAATCCAGCCATACCTAATTCTTTCTCGTATGTAGCTTTGTGATTTCACATGTTCTAAAGTGCTACAGCAGCCTGATCAGTAGTGTTCAACCTTTGTACTGCTCTGTAAGGGAGGATTGTTCCTGACTACTACTGCTGCAAAAATAACAAACTGACTTACTGCACTGTACCTTATCTCAGCATCATTCAGATCTGTGCCCATGAAATAACCTTTCAAGAGCAGAAAGGTATTTCTCAATCTCAATACACCCAAAGCAAATTCTGCTAATTGTTTTCACATACTCATTTAAGTGTCTTGTTTTTAATATTTATTAAAAAGCTTTTCACGTCAAATCACAGATATCATTTCCTCTCTCTGAACTGAACACAAGAGATATGTAGTACTTTTTTAAGATGTTGTCCAGACTCAAGGACTGCAATTTCTCAAAAGGAAAGTGCCTGTTCACATCAGTCTGTCACATGCTTCTTGTTTCACTGTTTATCTCAAAAGCACAGACTGCTGGCAGCACAGAAGAGCCTGATGGCTTTATGATGAGTGTTCAGAGGTTTAAGAACAGTGGCAAAGCATTTATTTAAAGTATTAGGGGGAAGGTTATACTAGGTGATCTCCAGAGGTCCTTTCCAACACCAACCATTCTGTGATCCTATTAAAATTCCTGTGTTTATGCTATTAACGGTCTTAATTTTTTTTTTTCTGGACACTCTGCCAATCTTCCATTTCCAAGGACAACATTTTTGTATTGCATAGCAGTACTTCTGACAAAACCATACTTTCTGCATAGGTACATAAGGATATATACATTATACATAAAATTGTATATGTATGAGAGATTTGTCATCCCTCCAAGCAATCATTCTGTTTATATTAACCAATGTTGTGAAGGAATGACAATGAAAGCCATCAATTTTGTGATTAAGAGTTAATTGACAGAAGGCAACAAAAAAAATGTCAAGGAGTTGTGTAAGCCTGGTACTCCATGTTGATTTTGCTATTTAATTCACTGTACCCTCACAAGCTAATTCACTGCCCAGTATTTATGGAATAGTTTATAATAGCATCCAATGCATATTTTTCAAATGTAAATGTAGCTTCTGCATAAAAGATGGTTCCCATCACATGACTGGATGTGTATGACAAAAAGGCTTCCAGTCACATCATAATGATGGAGCTATAAATTAAAAAAACATTGGCAGAGCTGCTCCCTCAGCCACAGCCTCTCTCCACCTTATGTCTGACAGTCAGAGCAATCAATTCCATCCTAACCAACAGGAGTAATAGGTTGTCTCTATTTTCTTCTGTTCCCCCACTTTAAGAATTAACTGCAATAATGGCTTAATAAGAAACATGAGGGTTTTTTTTGTTTGTTTGTTTTAATTCATTGATACCACTATCCAAAGTTATCTGTTACTATTTTTAGTTATATTTGCACTGTAACACTGACATCCACTGGCCAATATAAATAGCACCATGTTATTTTCAGCTGAATAGGACTTGGTTATTAAATACCTAAACAGAAATTTTGGAATTAAGTAAATAAATCTGACTATTCATTGTCCAGTGAAACATTTGATATATTAAAGTTTATAGTACTTTGGTACCACACAGCTTGTATTCAGGCCAAGTCTTCTCAGGTAAGGCAAGAAGGCAATAATATAAGTCTAACATAACATCAAAAGAAAACTAGTCTGAAAATAAATATTACATTAAAAAAATTAGTGGTAAGCAGATATTAATTATTCTGAAGGCATTTGCTTTTCAGTTGCTAAAAAATAATCAAGTAGAATTCTTGGCATTTTAAAATTGAACTCAATTTTGGGTATTGCAAAATAGATATTCCCCTTTTACTAAGGCAAATTTATACCAGTGATAAACCTACCATAACACAATACTACTAGCACATAATATAATAATTCTGGCATGATAAGCAGCAGTAAGAAAATCATATCTATTGTATGGAGGGTGAGAAGCAGAGGAAATGCACCTCATTAAAGATCAGCTGGTGCTTTAAGCATTGGAGGTTGCAAGATAACTACCCTTTAAGAAAAGCAGAAGTACATTGTGTGGGAAATTAGGTAAAAGTAAAATTTAGAGCAAAGAATTATTAGAAATCCATTTGCTGATTACTCATGGAAGAATTCAATGTAAAAGATGGAAAAAAAAAGAAAGTTTACTTATAAAACAATACATAGTATATTCATGTTCTGAGCAAAATGTTGCAAAGACTGAATAACCCTAAGAGAACAAATCTAGCTTGACAACAAGCATCGTCAAGAATGGTTACACAGAGTTAACCAGAGTTTTCACTGCTCCATTAAAAGTTATTTGTCCCTGACATCCCTTTTTTTCCTTCTCCCTACACCAAAAGAAAAACCCCAGCATACTCTCTGTAAACTGCCTGTCCTGTTCGGAATGTACACTACAAAAAGACAATAATCCCTATTGCTACACGCATTACGTGATGTGTGGCAGGAGAAATGGTATTTACATACATCAGTTCATCTTGATGCTGAGGAATTGTTCCACAGGAAAGGAGATGCAATGGGGAAAGTGTTTATGCTGCAAAATGGAGCCTCTGTTTGAAGAACAGAGCAGCAGGTGAGAGCCTGAGGTAAAAAAGGAATGTGGCCTTGGATGTTTGAACCTTTTTCTATCTTTTATTTCTGTCAGTATTGGAGAAATAAGACATGCAAAACAATGCTCAAATATGGTGGGAGGAAAATTCTCACTGATATCTCTGTGCAGTAACTGTTTGAATATGAAGCACTCGTCAGATTTATGCTGATGCTTTGAGATGCAGATTTTGGGAGAGGCATCAGGAGAAGGAAGCATGCTGCAACTGCCTGCAGAGCCTTATATTTATTTCAGATAAATCAGTTAATTATTTATCTGAGTTATTTGTGCCATGCAGTACTTCTTTGAAGGTAATACTCGAGGATGATTGATAAAAAAAAATTGAATGCTCAGAGAACAGCTCACAGGTACTATTCTTCCTCCTTCCCAGAGGATTGCTCACACTAACTCTGTGCTTGTGGAGCTGTATCAGCCTAGCACCTGGAGAGTTTTGTGCACAGAGACACATTTATTCTCAGGAAAGGTAAGACAGAACTTGAAGTAGCCCATGTAGCCTCTTCTTAGAGGAGAGAGCAACACAGATACCACAGAGGTAACATGGCAATAACATGGATGTAGATTTTACAATTGCTAGGTGGGCTGGAAGCAGATTATCACTTGCAGAAGGCAGCGGCTGGTAGGAGCTACTCCACCTTTTTTTCTTTTTAAACAGCAGCTGCTGAAACCAGAAAATAATCCAGTTAAAAGTAATTGCAAGGAACTGTTTAAAAACTGCATACTGTCATGGTCCATGAGTTTTGTCCTCTAGGGATCAACAGGGCCTTGTTTTAACAACTAATGGAGTAAGGGAGAGACAAGATATTAGGGATATTATAATTTTTTAAAAAACTCAAATATTTCCTTGGAGCCTTCCTGGCCTTGAACTTATCTGTCTGCATCCTGCCCACACCTGGGCATTCATTCCTAGGTTTTCCTCCTTTTTCCTTGGTTGTTAATGCAACTGCATCTACCAGTGCAAAACAGCCACAAGTATCATGGTGAAGGTTCTGGAAAGTATAAAAAATAATTCAAGTCTCTGCTCTCCCAAAGCCCATTTCACACCAATTAAATATTTATGTGACCACAGGAGAAGGTATTTAATGTCATGTTATTCCAGCTGAGTGAAAATGGTTGCTGTGATAAACATTTAATAATTTATACAAAGCGGTGGCTCCTGGAATAGATTCTGTAAGAGGAAAAAAAAAGAAACATCTGGTAGACAGGAGACACCTGGAATTTGGGAGGTTTGCTCTCCACTATATGAGACATAGCACTCCCACAATCACAGACAGCTTCTACATTTTTCAATTCTTGGCCATGACCCACCCAGCTGCTTTGCTGAAGCAAAACCATTGGCATGTACATACTGAAGGCATTCAGAATTTTTCCTGAGGAGCTGTGCTTGGTGTGAGTTACGTTTGGCAGAGGGGTTGTGTAAGCATTCTGAGAGCACCAGGCTCCTGCAGCCAAAGAGACAAGAGGATGACCACTGGTAGGGCTGGGGTTGGTCTGACTACACCTGCTTACAGAAGATTGGCTGGATTGATGCCATACGTGGTGCTGTAAAGATCAGAAAGGTGGTTAACTTCCATTTTTGATCAAGTTATCTGCAATATCTTCACACAAATCTCCCTTGCATCTCTCCAAGCCATTTTCCCTGTAAGTATCTAACAAAAGAAAGACATTTGGAGAGCAAAATAAACTACATTAATACAATTTGTAGTAACAAGCAAAAGTTGATTACACACTCATTGACGTGCATTTCTATAACTGCTCCTCAACACTGGATCTACATCCATTGGTTGGTTGAAGACAGTCTTGGGAAATGCAAAACCAGGTCAGTATCTACTAGGAACTCACAAAAATTAACTGCCTCAAAATTATTTCCTTTTGGACAGACTTCTAAAGGTGTATCCAATTACAAAAAAATCCTCCAAAGATTTTTTTCTTTTCCTTTTTGTTCCCCTACTCTTCACCACATGAAATTGTTCAAAAAGGAGAAACAAAAGCCTCAGGCTTGTAATCATGAGGTAAAGACTGACTCACTGCATGGATCAATCCCACTGGAAATTCAGTTCAAAGGCAAAGAAGCAGCAGAAGGCTCTCTGTTATAAATACTGACATTTACAGGGAAAGCATTTAAGATTTTTTTTTTTTTACTTTTCCCAAAAGACTTTACTGGTACAAGGTTATTTGAACAGGCTTTGCAAATAAGAGTCTTTCAGAGATACTTGGCAATAATTTACTCCAAGACAAATCAGTGTCATGGTTTATGCCATCAGTGTGAACAGTTAGAAAAAACACCAACCCAGATGTCACCAGTGGATGATTTTTAGGACTACATAATGGATATGTTAACACTTTAGTTTTCAGTAAATCTTTCCAGATGTACATGTGAATATTTTTTGGAAGTATTGAAACTTATAGAAGAGATTGATATTGTCAATTATCACAATTACAAACCTAAAAGTAGACACAAAAGAATAATTGAGTCAATTCTTCACATGAAAACTAATGGTAGGAAAATGAAATGTGAAACACTTTTTAAAAAATTATTTAAGTAAAATGGGAATATAATAGTTATTTAAAAATTAATTTCCAGGTAAGTGTGTTTTTTAAAACTGACTCATTGAAGCTAGTGATCATTGGAAATGAACAAGACCAGCTTGAACAGCAGAGTTACTACTCTTTGAGAGTTTTCTTGCCTCAAGGCCAAGTGATCTCTACTGATCTTCATTCCCCTAGATGGAAAATTGTGACACTCTGGCTTCAGGGGGAGTGAATGGCTCTTTAGTCTGCTCTTGTGTTTTTCTTGTCTTTATTACCACTTCAACAGTATCAACTCAATATGATCTCCTTGCCTTTATCCAGTGGAAACAGAACCACATTTTTATTTTTCTTTATGTACAAGTTCAATTAAAGATGAATGTTGTTCTTTGGTACTCTATATGTGTCCTTTTTTGATTGTATGATTGTCAGAAGTGTCCTCAGATAGACCTTTGGATAGAAATCAGTAGGATAAGGTCACAACTATTCCCAATGCAATTTTGTATTTCCCCAGGCTGCACCAGTTCTTCAGAGTTTTTTATTAACAACATTTGGGAAATGTCCACTGAAAAAGATTTCATCTCAAAATCTCACAAAAGAAACATCCTTAAAGATGAACTTGAAATAAAGAATGTAAGTCCAAGTTTTTTTAATAAGTGCTATGTGCTCCCTGGGGAAAATATCATTAAACCATCAACTTGGCAGATGTTCTTCCAATAGTATATGCAGACAAAGAAACCACAACAACAAATAAAAGGAGCCTATAAACTATAACAAAGTGAAGGTAAAATAATGTTGATTCAGCCCTACAGACAATGTAGGGAAAAAGGAGTGCCAAAATCTTCCTGCAGGTATCCAAACAAAAACTCAAAGCAGAGAATCTGGTACTGTAATGTATATACCAGGCACAGCTATTGGAAAGTGTATTCCCATTTCTCTGACATAAAGTTACACTGTGATCAAATATCAGCATGGCTGAGCTGCTCTTGCTTATCCTGCAGATGTGTGATATATTAATAGTGAGTCCTATAAAAATCAGTTCAAATGAAATCTTTGAAAGCATTACAGTTAATAGCACAGCCAATGATGACTAGCTTTATGTAGCTATCTAGGGTAGTAGAAAAGAAATTAACATACTAGATTTGTTTTTTAAAATCTTATGAAAAAAACTAAGCAGAACCTCTTCTTGATAACTCCTGTTCCCTTTAAATAGTTCATTTGGCACAGGCACTCAGCCAATCCAAACTTCTTCAGTATTTAATTTTAAAAGTGAAATCCAAAAGGTCTTTATTCAGTTTCAGTGTTGAACAGCATTTACCAGTGGCAATTAAATTCTTCACTTTAACAAACTTGAACTGAGGTTTTTAAGTAGGAGAGGCATACTTAATGAATGCCAGCATGATCAAAACCTACAATCAGGACAACTAGAAATAAGCTTGTCTTAAGCTAGGGCTACAAATTTGATCACAATTTTTCCAACTCTTAAATTATTTAAAATAATTATCCAGTTTCATTCATGTGTTTTTACTTCATGGACTAAAGGAATGTTTGATGTTACTTTATAACTTCCTAATGAGGGAAAAAACTATTTTCAACTCTCACTAGAGGGAGCTCCAAGTTTTTTTACAGCTAGGAAAGGGAGCATGTATGAGGGTCTCAGCATTTGTTTTGGTAAAGTTTAACAGCCTGTTAAATTAATATTTTCCTCTTTATTCAATTACTTTACCAAATAAATCAAATGGAAAAAAACTGCCAAACTAATAAACCAAAACCAACCCACAGAGTTACTCAATTGTTCATGGGATGCCATGAAAGCTCACAAGGGTCTTTCCATTTCTCTGGATAGTTTTAGGGGTTTTTCTCCATGATGCAGAGAAAAGCTCCTCCTGCCCCCACTCCCATTTCATTTTTACACTGCCTCAGCCAGAAGACATGACATTTTATAGCCACCATAACACAGAACTTTGCTGAGGGAGAGTAGCCCAGATTTGCCAAAGAAATCTCATAGGGACTCACAGAAGAACCATGTCTTATGGAGTTATGAATTTATTTGTTTCTGATGGATTTTTCTATACCATGTCCCAAATTAATTTTAAATATTCATAAACACATACACAATCAACCTGAATTCCAATAAATCAATGTTTCAACTATTCCACAAGTGTTCAAACATTCTGTGCAAAATGTAATAGGAAGATCCAGAAGACCAAAACTTGTTCCCCAAGTTCCCCAAGCTTGTCTTACCAAGCACAACTTTGACAAGGTTTTTACACAAAACTTTTTTCTGTGTTACACCTTGGGTAGCAAGTATTATGAAATTATAATACTTCATACATCATCACAGAGCAGTTTGTGTTGGAAGGAACCTAAATTTCCTAACCTTAAAAACTGTCAAAGCTGTACTTGTTACAAGATAACAGCTACAGGTTATTTCAAAGCAGAGCTTGATTTTCTTTTCTTTTTCCTCTGCACATAAGTGACCTTGGTTATACTCTTCCTCCCAAACATATTTACTACTATTAATGATATGGCAGAGACAAATATTTACACAGTGGCCTCGTGAAATTATCTATGCATTCTACATGCTGTCAAAGAAAGCAGATAATTTTTGGAGAATTTTTCTAAACAGTCTGCAAACCATCGGTTTAAACAGCTAACGTGGGTTTTACGTATTACAGAAACTGTTAATTGTATTCAATTCTTCCCATCAAGAGCTAAACACAGAGTTTCTGTTTATTTGAAAAGTAGAGACAGCAATTTATCAACTCTTGACATGCCTAGGCTTTGAAATATGAAATCTATCAAGCCAAGTTTAGCTACACGCTAGCAAGAACAATTCTTATTTATTCCATTCTGGCATCTGGGCCAGGAAGAACTTGAGGAAAACACTATTTTAACTAGTTCCACCATTTGTTCCTTCAGGCTACTGTCCCATGGACTCCAGAAACCTGAAAATAGCCAAAGGCTGGTGACATCTGCTCAAGGTCTTTCCTGGGATAAGCACTAGAGCAGGGAGAGCAGAAAAACTTCTCATCAGTCATACAGTGGCTGAGGTATCATTCAGTCAGCCTCTCTTATGATACTTTCATGTTTCCAAAATAAGAGAGACAGCCAAAAGAACAATCGCAAGCTAGCCAAATAAATTGACAGCCCTCAACCTAACCCCTCTTTCAGAAATTGAACGCTATTATAAGAACTTTTTTTAAAAAAGCAGCAAACAGAAATAGATCATAATTCACACTATAAGAAGCAAATACAGAACCTAAAGGCATAGGTGCAAAAGATTTAATTGCCTTGTGCCTTACTGGATAGGGAAAAAAGAGTTTTATGTTAGTAAAGATGGTGAAAAATGCTTTTCTGACACCCAAAATATTTCCAAATACAATCTAGTTTTCTGTCAAGAAAATCAATCATGCACCACCAAAAGTTCTCAAATACTCTCAAAATTTTGAAAATATCTGTGTATTGCTTCATGAGACATACTCATATTCAAGTTCAATTCATACTCAAGTTCAACTTAGTTGCAAAGGCATTTGTGGAATTATAGCTTCTGTATAGGAAGATTGTTGCACAGAAAACAATGGAATTTACTTTCATAAAACAAATAGAACACTAAAAGTTACAGAAGTGTACACTTAAGTGCAACTTGAAAGCCAAGTTTTAAAATTGAAACTTGTTCTGAGCAATAGAATTGAGTCCTCTTGATGACTTAAAATACCATTCTTGTCACTAAGACAAAATTCAAAAGAAAAAAAGCATGAAAGGTGAAAAATAACATTTTATAAACAATTTACATGAACCAGGAAACCAACTATTCCAATAAATAAGTTACTTAATAAAGCACTTATTTCTCCTTTTAGAAATCAAACTCCTCAATCCCAGAAAAAATTCAGCCAAGCATAGCATTGTAGGCAAGATCCTATCTTTTGCCATGTCCTTATCAACCACACTTGAGTTCAACACTGACTATAATTGCCATTTAGTCGAGGAATACCAAACTGTAGCCTACACTTACCTTGATAAGTCAAGAACCTGGATATTTTTTAGCCAAAATGATGGTGGACTCAGAGCTCACACCCACCATGGTGCCAGCATCAGCTCCTTTCCTGGTACACCTCTTTATACCCTTTTTTCACGTGCACTGCAGGTTCCTTCTCCAATCACTCACACATGTCCACAATCACAGCTCTGTTCTCTAGCAGTGTGGTTTATTCCTCTTGTTTAGGGGCACAGCTGAAAGTTAGTTAGGTTTAGGTTGCTCACTGCTTTTTCTTATCCTACCACAGCTCCCCCTTTTTGCTTTTTAACTACAAATGCAAAAGTTTTGGTGGCAAAAGTTTTGCCACCCTTCATAGCTTTGCCAGCATGAACTTCTATGATCCTTTTTTCTTTTGCTACCTTATTTCCACCTTTTACTTAGACTTTTGCATTCTGGACACACAGTTTGGGTTTGCTGCACCATGCTAGGCTCAATCTGTTGAACTAAAACTTGCATTTTTCTTTTTGTACACACAGAACATGCTTTAACTCTCACACCTTGTGCATTCTGTGGAAGTTAGTAGTACTCTGGAAACTGAATCAAAACTTGCACAATTAAGCTTTAGTTCATTAGAGATTTGTAGACATGCATTCTTTCATTGTAGATTCTTTTACACACAGAACGTTTTTCTGTTGCTTTTCTCTTTTTGCCATAACTTTCACACCGTGTACAAATAACATTTTATAAAATTCACAGCAGAATGTCCAAAGTAGAGTTTTCTTCTGCTGACATTTGAGATATTTCCCATTTCTATGTTCCCAGCTGCTTACCTGGGGTCTGGTGTCTCTTTTATTTTTTTCTTTCTTACATCATCTGGACTTCTATGAATAAATTCTCATTATTGACTTTCCAAAAAACAGATTAAAATATCTCTGCTGAGAGAAAGATGTTAGGTTTTTGTTGTTTGTTTGGTTTGGGTCTGAGTTTGTTTTTCCTTTTTCCCCTCTAGATAAACTGATTGCACATTTTATTCCAAGTTGCCACAGGCAGAATAATTGTGGTGATAAACCCTTATAGTTTTGAAAACATGATTTATTTAAGTAAAAACTGTTCCACTCTTGAGTTCTCATTTGTGTGTATCAAAATGCTGGAAGCCACCATTTAGGACCATTAGATTACAAGGCTGTTAAAGTAAAAAAAATAAAATTGTAGTCAACACTTACTATCTACTACTATAAATTAAATTGATTAATACAACACAGTCAAGGTTGGTGAGATCCTCCTGTGCAAAGTATTGCTCTCTGGCATCAAGAGGGAGCCAGAAAAATTCCCTATGAGAAAGTAATGTCTGTGATTCAAAAAATTTACATTAGCGGTATGATTAAATATATGGGATCAAATATATTTAAACTTGAAACAATGCTTCTTGGACCACTGTTCCCCCAGCGTCTTAGATCTTGGCACCACTTCATTTGTTTTTGCCAGAAATGTTTCTATGGGACACCATAAGAGCCTCCAGGGACCAACCATCAAGGTCCAGTGATACTGAGCTGGCCAAAACCTCGTTATAAAATGAATTTTCCTTAGCACAGGAACTGTTGCTAGCCACTCACAGCCCAAAGTCAAATGAATCTGAGTGCAATAGCACAGATATACATGCTTCAGAGAAATATGTTAGCCTGGGAAAAGGACTAATGTACAATAAAAGTAATAAAATGAAGTGCTGTCAAATCTGTTGCATCTATTTGTTCTCACTCATTCATTTCTTTTGGAAATGCAAGTATGTAGAAGAGCTGCACGTGTGTGAAGTAGCTGTACAACCTGGATTTAATAAAAGCCTTTCTATTACCTAAGGATCTCCCTATCTTCCTCTTTTATTATTTAGATGAGTATAGGAAATCTGTGATTTTGCTCCTTGGACAAAATGCTTTGGGTTTTTCTGAGTTTTTAAAATTCATAATGAACATGTAAATATTTCCTTTTTTTCTTGTTTTCCAACATTGACAATCCCAAATGTGAGACTCCATTACTTTCCTGTATGTTGCTTAAGCTCAGTGGAAAGTTTGTGATTAATATATATCTACAGCATTACATACCATTTTAGCAACATCCATTGTTTCTCACTGTCACTTAGCACTTAAAATTCTTCTACTAAGTGAAATTGTCCTTTTCATTTGAGTTCTTATTCCCCAAGTTGTCTCACATGGTGTTTGTGAAGAAATTAATTTTAAGCAGCAGAAGTTAAGAGTTCTTCCTGATACAATCTACATCTCTGAAACCATATTTTGCATTTAATTCTTCATCTACCTCTAAGTCTTCAGTTTTTCTTTTTTAAATACTTTTTTTTTTAAGATGGCATATTTGCAACTGATAAAACATTTGCATTCTGCAGTATTAGGAATTTGATTCTATTTGGAATTCTTCCTCATATATGTGTACATTTTGATACATATTCTCAAAGTGAAGAAGTAAAGAATTCTTGCTGCTGCATCTCCATATGATGTGTGTGTTTCATATTGTGATTGAAATGTTTCTTTCACGGGTTTCCTTTTATTTCCTATTCTTCTAGAGAATGCTTCTTCTGTTTGTGTCAGTCAGCGATGGAAAAAATCTAATCAATAGCATGTTTACAATTAATCCTCACATAATTGGAGGTATTTATTCCCTATTCTAAATCTAAACAGCTAAAATTTCCATGATAATAATAATTCCTATCTGTACTACATTCTTTAACACCACTTTTGGTATCCCTATATCTAAATACACAGAAAAATTTCTTATAACTTTTCTTCACCTGATTTGTTTGTAAGGCCTATAATTTGTTTTGTCAGGATTAATTGATGTAATTTTTATCAGCTCAAACAAAATACATTGTACATTATTGTGAAGCTTTAAAAATTTGAGTTTATATATTTAACTTGTTTGATAAAACAAGTGAATAAATTTTGTCCAGACTTCCTTATGGTGTGTGATCAAAATACACCAACACCTCAGATGAGTGAAGATGGGCAGAACTAATGAAAAAATTACACCAACATGATGAACATTTTAACTCCTAACAGCCATTTGAAATTTTTGATAAACTATGACCATTGAATGTTATCCTTAACAAGGAGTGATTCAAAAAAGGTTAAGTCTTATGAAATCTTATCTAGACAATTTTTCAGAGTTGAAAGGGTTTGAAGAATTTACCAACTGAAGACGCACTTCAAGTGAGCAGCTATGTAAATAGATCAGCACAAAAATCTAATTTTACCAAACAAATTACCAAAAATTTTATTAAACTAGTGTGTGATCATTTTTGATCAAGACAGATGTTGAGTTTTAAAGAAGGAAATAAGCCAGAATTGTAAATAATTTCTATGCAGCTGATATCTGGAACTCCTTGGGCTAATATTTATTCTATCAAATAAATACATAGCTTCAAAATAAAGCAAAACCCTCCACTCCACACAAACCAAACAAAAGAAACAAATTTTAAAAATCCTTGTGCAAAGCATTTCAATGATAAAAATAAATCTTTCTCTGAAGCATGAACCTTCCAGTTTGCAAAGACAAATTATTAAAATTTCCTGTTCAAATCAAAAGATTAGATAGATAGATAGATAGATAGATAAACTACATCTTTAATGATAGGACTGAGATTAACTAAAATTATTCAGTTTTCTGAAAACCAGCCAAGAAATGTAATAATCAAAACATATAACCATTGAACATCACTGTATTTATATTTTTCCCCTTCAACAGTTTCTACCTTCAGGTTAAACAAGACCTTCAGTTTGTGTACTGGGAACTGTCAGCAGTGAGAAAACAAGCAAATCTGCTTTAATCTGGAAAAGATGAGTTGAACATGAGTTCTAACTCAATCCCTTTGGTATCTCACCACTGTGAAGCTGGAATGTATTAATACAATAATTAGATTCCAAATTCTGAAGATGAAAATGCTAGCCTTAATCAGATGTTATTATGGAACTAGCCCTAAACAAGATTTTAGTCTAAGACAAATGTAAAAATACTCAATAAGAAGTGGGATTTAGTTGTCAAACTTCCTGGACTGTTTAAACACTCAGCTTAAAAAGGGGGATGGAGAAGAGGAAGAAGTAGTTAATCCTCCAGGAAGAAATCCCATCTGATCATCTTGTTTTGTCATGCTGTATATAAGTTCAAAACAGATCATATTTGTATATGTTTAGAGAACTTGTTTCTTGTTGACAATGCTATACAAAGCTGATATGCAACTGCAGCAGAGATTTAGACTTTATCCAGAAATGGTTTTGGCAAGAAAATACATTAACCCTTAGAAGCATGTGTTTCTTTTCATTCTTCATGTTAAAGAGGACGTGTTGAACTATAAATCA